>NW_009646966.1:1157373-1315381 GCF_000708025.1 Charadrius vociferus | reverse complement strand
AATTACAGGCAACACAGGTTGTTTCAGGGCATTCAACTTAATATCCTCTCTTCTATCTCTATGGATTTAGCCTACTATCTTAATATCAGAGCCTTTGCATTCTCTTCTGGGTAGACAGGCCGATATAGCTTACAGAAGTGGTTAAATTACCTGTTTTTCTCAACCTTGGGGACTCGAGTTGTAACTGCAGAGGCAGTGGCATCAGCACACAGGGCCTCCAGAGATCAGCAGTTTGCCTCACAAAACTGCCATCTGTAACTCTGAATAATTAAATATAACTGATAATCAATCAGAAGCATATGGTTAGCATAACAGAAATTGAACTGTCGCTGAAGTCAGGGAAAAAGCTGCTTCACTGAGGGTTAAGAAGATTGGATTTTCGTTACCTGCACACTATATTGCGTGTGAATAAAAAGAGGATTTTAGTTTCCACTATAAGTAGTCTATTAATCCTGATAAATGCAACCATCTTTCCTACAGAAACATTTAACATGAGTTTAGTGCTTTTACCTCATTCTAATACTCCTGTCATAAAATAGCACAAAAATAATGTAGTATCTTAACAGAAAAACACAGGGCCATCTTGTATAGGCTATTGAGAAAGACTTATTGTTTTCAGCTTGAAAACATCAAGAAAAACATAAGGAGGTTAAGGGCTGAACTGTGATCACCTAACTCAAGCAAATGGAAGCAAAGCAGGCAAAATGATTCTGCTTCTACAGCCTGTAAGGAACTGCTTGGGTAAAAATGAGCAAGGCCGTGATGATTCCTTTAAGACAATATATTTTAAATAAACAGCAGTCACTGGCAAAACAAAAGACCAGGTTGTAATAACTCGTTCTTAAAGTTTGCTGAAAATGCACACATGAAGTCCTGTAGGTTTTTATTGTCTAGCTTGGGAGATATGATGAGCACAGGAATTTGTTATCTAAACCGATGCGGGCAGCGGGGAAATTTAAAGTCCTACACTGACTCCAAGACACAGCAAACGACAAACAGTAACAGTAGTTACCACAAACCGGGAGGAAAATTATTGCTACCAAGGGCCACAGTCCCTTCCTTTGCAGAGTTGCCTGTAGTCCTAGCAGCCCTTGGCAACTGCTGGCACACCTATATTTTGATGTCACCAACTCATAAAGGCACAGTTTTGCCAACATCCTCCTTCCACCTCCCTGCTGTCTCTAGGAAGAGCCTACTTTAGTTGAAAGAAGCCACTTGAACTTTCAGCCCCCAAACGCTACTCCCTATGGGAGTCTGCAGTCCAAATCACACTATTATTCTAGAAGATGGGATGGATATATAGCTGGAAAATTTGGTTAGCCCTAGAGGCCACTAATAAGGACCAGCATATTATTTGTGTATGTAAATACACACGCACCCCCCCACACACACTACATAAAATGGGGATTTATTCACTTTGAGGAGTCTGTGTTCATAGGCACAGCCCTCGTAATACTGCAAGCGACTGAAAATGCCAAAGGGCTAGTTATGTATGCCTCTGACAATGAATAATCAGCAAGGGATTGACAGTAAGCATAGGTAATTTTGATTGAATAGACTCTCTAGGTTCACATGGACAATTCAGAAGCCCATTATACTTGTTTAATGAACATGAGTAGAGTAATAGAGATCATTCATTAATTCACTACATTAATTGAAGCCACTATTGTTACCTTTCGTCTTTGTTTAATTCTGCCATTATCTGACCCAGCTTTATATTGTTGATATATTTAATACTCTGTGAACTGTTTTGTGTTGACTCTGATGTATTATAAAAAATTCAATACAATTTCATTAAGAACAGGACTGAAGTGGGATAAACAGTAACTCCAGTTCTAGTGCTATCTATATTTTAATTTTCAGTGTAAAATGTTCTGCCTGACCTTTTAGAAAGCTCTATTACATTAAACTAGGATGCTCTATTTCAATTGGGCTATGTTCATATTGGCATTTCTAATAAACCTTGGAAAAGGAAAATATTTATAATTTAAGCTTGTCCATCACCAGATTCATGCAGCAATTGCAGACATTTTATGGAAAAGAGTATATATCTTTCAAGTAAAAGCAAGAAAAATGGCTTGCGTAACTTTACAGCCTTTCATGAGGTAAAATGAATAGTATTTTTGAGCCATTAAGACCTTGTCTAGGTTTCTTTCTTTCTCTGACACTTTTGGTTCCAAACCTGAACTTTGGTTGTTACTGGGGTAGTATTTGAGTTTGTTCATTTATTCATTTTTGGATAGTCCTGAGCCCTGTCTTTGCTTTAGCTGAAAAGACTGATGGCATGTTAACACTTCTGAGGTTATTTGTTCTTAAGTACATCTTCTAGGTTATATGTCATAATGACAAGCAGCCAGCATTGTAGGTGCCAGAAACATTACAGCCCTGTAGCAGGGTTACAGTTCATAGACTAAATCAGCTCAGAAGATGTATGGGTGGTCCAATGATTGCTGAGCGCTCAGTCCAGGAGTTTAAAAGAGAGAATCAATGAGCCGCAACTGTGTAAAATAGGGGTCAAATATGTACAGCTGAGGCTCCACATATATCAGATAGGGCTATGTTTTATCTTCTGGTGTCTAACATTTGTTACTGAAATGTGGCTCAGAAACACTCTATTAAAAGTAGATTGGTATTAATTAATTCAGATTACTGCCTGCTCTAGAAGACAGGAGGAGGATAGCAGCACAGTTTTGAGCCACCTTCAGCATATTGCTATCTATCTCAAAATCTAAGTATCAACTCAAAATTGCCAAGAAGATATTCTATCAAATCTCTCTCCTCCACTGACTGCCCTTTGGTTTTGTATCAGTGATTTTCTTGCCAGCGCAATCTGCTTCTCCAGTCATGGCTTCCTTGCTTTTTCATCTACATGACTTTCTACTCTGTGTTCTACTGGACTGTTGAATCTATTTCAGGTCTTTATAACTACTTCTGGATTGGTAAATGATATTCTTTTTATGTTCTTGATTCAGTTGCTTTGACATGAAAAAAGAGCCTTGTACTGACTTAGAGAGGCAAAACCCCAAATTCAGATGGATCAGTAAGAACTTAAAGAGCCTCATCAGCTCAGCTAGCTTACCTCCAACAAGGGAGAGAAGAAGTTTGGAGAAACACAAATGTCAGTTCAAACCATTAAATCCTTAGATGCTCACACTCTGATAAATGTTGTCTTTATTTGTACGTGTCTATAAGGATTCTTACAGTGACCCCCTGTGGGCTTCCATCCTTCACTTCTGGAGCAACCTAAACTGCTGCAGCATCCTTAACACCAAGTTGCTATTTTCCCTACCCTAGATTGGAGATGGTTTCACAGAGGAATTAATCTCAGACCTACTTTCAACATACAGAAGCCATAGCCCATATCATTAATACATTTTTGAGGGAGAATATAGACTTCCTTTGCAATGGGTCTGCTGGGGGTGGTAGTGGTGGGAAGGGTGCTTTGAGGATGCAGAACTGCTGCAACGAGAAAGCTTCTGCATGTCTGATCCTCTCATTCGTGGAACGAGGACTCTTACTGCTGTCCCTCTGAGCATTCGTGAAGTTGAGGTTTCTGAACTAACCTTTGGGAAATTGAGATAAGAACAACTTTGAACTAAGGAATGGAGAAAAAGGAGTTGTGAAAGGTTAGTGTTCTAGCTACTTTAAGTTTTAGCAAGAAAGGAAAACTTAGATAAATGTGAATATAGAAGTAAATAAAGCAATACCACCAAGGAAGGAAAACAGCATCTGGAAGGTACTAATACTGATAAGAACAATACTAAAGGTAGACAGCATAATTTTTGAAAGGATTTTATTTAATCTAGTAAGAAAATTGACTATCCCCATTAATGCTGTTGTAGACAGCTTAGAATTAGGAAGGAAGAATGCAGATAAAACAGGAATGTTGAGAAGGGACTGCGGGTTACTTAATTGATTTTAAGAAGGGTCTGGATAATTTAATGAAAATAAATATGATTACGATATGGTTATGATAAGAAGGACTAGATGCCCAAGTGTTCTAGCTCCATTTTTTAATGTTTTTTTAAAAGAGAAGCTATCTTATTTGGCATATGAAAGAAAACTTTACATTTAATTTCGTCTTGTTTAGTTTATATGCAAGTTTTGTAATTAGTCAAACCAGAATACTTGTTGAAGGTACATATTTTTATTAAACTCCAACTTTTATTTTATTAATTCTATTTAAAAAACCTGCCAACATCTGAATTCTAAAACATGCAATATTTTTTGCTTTTCCTTTATAATGGCTGACAAACTTATGTAAGTAGAATAGTTTTTGTTCTCTTTTGTTTTGTTTTCAGAAAAAATCCAATAAATCAAATGTACTGCAATGTGAAGCAATACAAGTGAAAGCAGTAGAATCTGGCCTTATCCTATGCCCTAAAAAATTGCAAAAAATAATTCCCTGATCATTAAGAATAACAGTGGCTATATAAGTCTTCAGTAGACTGTTTCAAGAGTGTGCATTTTGCTTTCATTATCCGTATTAGTACTCTGCTTAGTGCTTAAAAGCTGTATTACTATTTACCACATTGGAATGTGTAGTAGTAAATGTACGTTTTCACCCATAGTTAATCCTATCTATTTTAGAGCGAGGACTTTATTCAACTGGATTTGAAAAGTAATTTTGAAGTATTTGAGGGAAATTTTATTTTTGCTAAGGTTTAAAAAAACAAGTGGATGGATAATAATTCTGCCATTGCAATCTTTTATAACTCATTTTGTTACTTTAGCTACTAATGACATTTTATTAATATGTAGCTTTCAGCATGACATAGAAAACCATTATGCATTTTAGCTTGCGGTAAACAGTCTTTCAGATTTAAAAGAAAAAAAAAGCTTTTTTATTAAGTCAAAAAAGACAGCCAAATAGGTCACTAAATGTCAATATCCTTATTTTATTTCAATATGATTATGCCTGCCAGGAAAGAAGAATGAAGTATTCTATAAAGTGACCGGGGGACCAGGTTTTGACCCTTAAAAAAAAGCTTTTCCTTCTGCTGGTATGCCTCAAAAATTTAATCTGCTGCATGAGGTCTTTGTGAGAAATGTTTTCATTAGTGAGAGATGAATCTTAAATGCTTAGTGAGGTTTTTAGGTACTGTTCCTATTCGATAAATGGGTATTGGAATAGAGCTGGTTCGATTCACCACACGTAGCTAATTGTTGAATAGTTAACCACTGAGACTAAGCTAATCATTTAGCCTCCCTCAGTAGCAAATCAAGATAGAAAGATAGTCCTTCAGAGAACAGTTTATTTTCACTATTCTAAATACCTGTGTGGGGATAATGAGCTTCTGGAAGTGCTTTCCTCTATTTTGCAGTAGACTAGAAGAAGCCCAGATCTAAATTAGTCAATTCAGATTAGATGCCTGACAAGATGGCTGACAGTAGATGAAACTCTCCCAGAAAAAAAAACAAAAAACAAAGCCAAGAGCTTGTAAGGTGTGTAATTCCCAGTAAAATCAATAGCTGACGATAGGATGAAAGAACCTACGATAGTTTCTGGGCCACAGAGCCCTGCCTAGAACTGCAGTGAAAGTGATTCTGTGATTCTGTATAAGGGTGATTAGGGAAATGGAACTCTTCAGACGAGAGCTGGCAATCTAATAGCCACACCATTTTCTCTGTAGACTTTGTAATAGAAACCATACAGATCTATACGGGGAAAAAGAGTTATAGTATAGAGATTATTTTTTCACCTGATTAGGAAAGAGCTCTTTTGAAAGACTCTATCAAAAGCTCAACCGTTGTCCGGAAAACCATTCGAATACATCAATGGCATTTAAGAGTATGTACACGAAGGTCAGTGTGTCTATGTTCATTTCCTGAGTATGGACTTCAATGAGATCCATTTGAATTAACCCTAATAATAGGCTGTACTTGTGTATAAGATATTAAAAGCAGTGTACAAAAGATGTACTCACAAGAAACCTACCTAGGAAAATATTAGATACACCAAACTATAATATTTTCCTTACAGCATATAATCCAAATATAGTTGGTTAAATAAGAGAACCAAATGTTGTTAATTTCTTTCACTTGTTAAAGACAATCCACCATTTCTTCTTTTATCTGTAGCAGCCTTGTTGCACTGTTAGCTTTTAACGGTTATTCAGTCCTGTTCCCAGTTGAATCAATTATTTCAGCATGGGAGCAGGACTGAACCCAGCTGCTTAAATTCCTCCCTTTTTCACTTGATCTTAACTCTCACAAATTTCCACTGTTGCAATTTAGAAGCACCCAATTGATTAAAATATTTTGAGCTGGATCTTTGATGAGGACCTTGGAATCTGGCTGAAGGATATTCAAGCTTAATGCAAGGAATTCAGCCCAACAGGCCAGAAGTTAAACAAGAGAGTCAAACTAATTTTCATGCAAACTAACAAATGAAAGGGATTCTTTTCAGATCCCAAGCAAAGATACCAATTTAAAAAGCCTACTTTTCTGATAACTCACAGAACACACTGAACTCGTTGGAATCTTTGCTTTCCCCAACTCTGAAAATTAAATTGCTATTACTCAGTTTAAATATCAAATCACATTTTATGCTTAGCAGAAGTTAGAACTTGATCACAACAGCTCATTTAATATAAAAGACATGAGAAAGAGTCACTAGCTCCTATACTCTAAAATGCTTTATAACACAGTCCAATTTAAATAATGCAGATTCAGTGCTTTAGCTAAAGATTAAGTTTTATGGGACAAAGAAATTTCTTTATGCATATGAATAGCAGCAAGTAAAGATCACTGAACTCTGCATTTCTTTCTACAGTGGCCCTAAAAATCCATATCGGGGCTATAAAGATGACTTCTGGTTATGCATATTCAAGGTGGAATTCACATTTCTGACTGATAAGAATATAGTCAGTGTGGTTCTGTCAGAGTCCTTCCATCTTGGGCATCTCAGCAGGTCCAGGCACCCCATCCTTCTTAGACGGATCACGCCAGTAAATTCACGTAAATCCACTATCTGCACTTCAGTGCACACCTTCTTTGTGAGACGCGTTTTGCAGAACACAGCAAACATGAACAATCCTGTACAACAACAATTCCTTTGAATCCCCCTAGTTCCTCTGCTGCAGTTACTTCATTTACACATGTACCTTCTAATATAACAGTAAACATGTATGTTATCATCCAGACTTATAGAAATGATAATAGTGGTAGCAGCCAGGCAGGTATTCACAAAAATATACAACAAAGTGCAGGAAACAAGCTACTCTAAAGACACGAGATTAAGGAATCACAAGCGTAGTGTCCCAAGAGTGATCCACAGAGGTATCCCTGCTACTCATTTTCTGAAGCTGAAGGGACACGCAATTTCTAATCCCTCTATTGACTGCCATCTAGGGGCCCTAAGAATTTTATAGTGCATATCTTTTGTGCCATCAGATCTATTACTTTGTGTGCAGGGAATATAGACAGGAAATTTTCCTTTTCTGTTGTCTTAACGGTCATTGTTCCAGCAGATGTCTGAGGCAGAAGCTTTGTAATTGTAAAGCTAATCCTGTATAATAAGTAAAAAGAAGAAACTGGAACACATTTAGAGTTTTCTCTTTCTTTGCAACCTGCGTACAAAGTAAAACTAGGACATAAATGTGAATAGTATCACCCATGACTTTACACAGTAAATTTGTAGTACTCAGGCATGAAGAGTCAAATAAAAGGATGGATTTTCTGAAGCTCTGAGCACTCTCAGCTCCCTCTCACTTGGCCACCAGTTCTGGGTGATTTCTACTTCAGAAAATCATGTCTCGTGTTTTGTTCTTTTGGTGTAGTTTTCATTCACTGGGCTTTGAAACACGACAGCACTCACTCATCAAAAAAAAAAAAAAAAAAGCTTGGTTATCATTTTACACTTTTCAAATTAATGACACCATACTTTTTTTGAGATGATCCTGGACTTTTCTGGAAAACAAGTAATATTGTCATTTGTTTTCTGAAGATCATTGCATACAAACTATCACAGCTCGCTGAGTTACTCCAGGAATAATTTCCTGACACGTTAAAGAGGCTGTACAGTGCTGTCAGCTGGAGTCAAAGCCAGAGGAATTGTTTTAGTTTTCGTCTTCTGTGTAATATATACATGTCCACTCACATACTTACGTATCTTGCATGTAGTTTTATTTCTCTTAAGGAAAGGTCTGTTTATTTGTCCTGAACTATGAACTTCAAGGTAGCAACAAATGATGGAAGTCATGCTTTCAAAATGGGAACTTAAAAATGTCAGAATAGCCTTTTGTGTGCATTCAGAGAGTCTAAATATGTTTGACACTGTACCATTATTTTTATATAAAACATCTAGCCTTACAATGCTGAAGGCCTTGTTAGATCTAATTGCCTGACCTCTTTTCCTTTTTTTTCTTTCTTTTTTTTTTTTTTTTAGATGGTATACAGGATTTAGTTTTAATTGGTTGTTACACTGCAATTCTGCTGTGGCCACCCAGAGATCTTTGTAAATAACATGTTACATCACAATGTTGTTCTCATTTCAGCAGTAAATGTAATTTTAATGGAGACTGCTTATTTATTTTATTTCATTTTGAGGGAAAATTAAGTGGAAAAAAGCAAAAAACAGTGATGATTTTTTAAAGATCTCATTAAAAAATAAGCATCTTCTCTTCTACCCACCTCTGTAACATAGAAGACAATGTATTTTAAGCAAAAGACTTATCCTAACTTCAAGTCCTTCCTTTCCTGACCAATCAATGCTCCCAAACACTGGGCTTAGATATAGAGAAAAATTCAATCAAGACTTATGCATCCCTCAAGTATCACTGTATTGCTAAATACATTCTGGAAAAAAAGAATGACTTTTCTCTTATGGCCGTTTGCTTTGACCCAGACAGAGAGTGATGGAGGGAGAAGACAAAAATGGTACCTTCATCATTCCCAGAATTAGTGCAGCCCAAAAAATATTGAGCTTAATTCTGTTACTTTCAATCATTTACCTTGAAGCATGCAAACTCACGTTAGAACCAAAGGAGGAATTCACGGTGTAAAGTGAAAATTCTCTGTGAGTGAGAATGACAGAATCTGGCTCTCAGAACAAAGTGAAGCGATATGTAAGGCTGCATGAGAGCTAATGCACTGCTTGAAGCCTTTCTTCAGTGATGGTACAGGGGGCAAAAATTTTCAGTGAGAGAAGATGGAGTGAGGACTGGGAAATTTTAGGGCACATCACAGTACAGGGATTCTGCACCCCAAATATCTTATGATGTGAATACATACACCAAAATAAAAAGAAACCAGTCACATTTTTTCATAACTTCTGAGCAACTGATAACTTTTTTACATGGTCTCAGATTAATGCCGAAAGTCAGCTATTTTCTTACAACAGTCAAAATGTCAAGAAAGAACAATCTTTCTGTAACACATTAGAGTGGAACTAAAAATGATTATGCCCTAGAAGGGCTACAACTTGTTATGTTGATTTAAGTGAGACACTGAAGTTTCCATCTTCAGTTTTCTACCTGTAAAATGAAACTAATCATAATTTTTTATAATACCTCATTCCCTGCCTGACTTTTCAAGAACAGGAGCTAGTCCATATTATGTACCTGTACCTGAGTGAGTGAAACTCCTACCTGGAGTACATAAACGCTACTGTAACAAGTATGGTAATCTTAAAACATTGCTCTGTGTAAAGGTCACTCAAGAGAGCACAGAGCTAAACCACAAAAACGTCAGAATACTTCTGCTTCACTCACTTCTATGGGCTGGAGGTACCTTTAGGTGTGTGGATAGCTATCACAACAGAGCTTTTTTCCCCATAGTAAATATATCTGTGACCGAAACCATAATTCTTTTGTCATGCTTTATAAGCCACTCTATGTGTGTATGTGTAGGAGGGGCGGATTACTACTCAACACAAAATGTAATCATTCAGACTAAGTGAAAACGTAGCGCTCATCATCTGGCAAGTTGGGCAAGCAACAAATGGCCCCTCCCTTGAGGACCTGCTGACAAGCTACACTATGTTTGCTTTTCTGGGCCATTTCACTTAAATAAAACTTTAAGCAGGTGATTTAGTTCCTTAAGCGAGTCTCAGAGAGAGATTATTCTGGCAGGTGGTCCTCGTTGCCAGCATGCTTGATTGGTACAGTAAACCTATTCACTTATATTCGTGGATAACTTTCCAGTTTCAGCCTCCCTAGAGTACTGCTCTTTCAAGCACCACTTTTACACCCTCTTCTGCAGATGAAATTCAAGCTGGCTAGGACTCCTTTTGCATTCTTGTATTTAATTTTGACTGCACTGTAAATATGTGAACAGAATCCTACCTAATGATGAAGGCAAATATTCTACTCTCAGCTGCCTTAAGGGTTCTTCACCATCAACAAAAGGCAGCAGATGGGCCTATTTGCTTGTTTGTTTTAAAGGGAGGGAGAAAGGAGAAGAGATTTTGTGATATTTTATCCTGCATAGTGGGGGCATTTTGGGCACAGAGGTCTGAGTAAAGATTGCCTCAGGCTTCTCTGCCGCAAAAACTGTTTGTGCTTGTGTAAGGGAATATTTCCACATGTGAATTTTTTTCTTTTCCAACAGGAAATATTTCCAGATAATTCCTTGCAGTGTTCCTCAGCCAATGTTTCAAATATTTTGAGAAATATCTTGTCTGTGGATTGCTAGGCCCTTAAAGCCTCTGATCCATTCTGTGTTTGCCAAAGCTGTTTGCTTCAGCTCAGCGCTCTCTGACCCATAGTTATAATAAAAAACCCCAATCTCTTTGAGACAGCAAGGTGTGCTTCACCTTGAAAGAAGAATGAAAGAGTTAAAACTCAGACACGTGACTGAGTGTACTGGACTAAGTATCGCTGCCCAAGGGCTGTGAAAGATTGGGCACTGCTCAGGACTCTGAGTCTTCCTTGCTGTTTTTTGGTTTATATAGTGATATTCATATTCATTTCCCTAGCATAAAGAAATTCATTGGGATTTACTCTCAGCGAAACCATAGATCTACTACAGTTTTCTTTGTTGATGTAGCAGATGTTTGGAGGAAAATAAAGTGCTATTACTCTGACAATGAAAATACTGGCTGGTCTATATTGTTCTCTTCAATATATTTTATCTTGATCCTGGATGTACTCAAATATAGGATCACTTTTTTTTGTACGATGTACTCCTTTTTCTCCAACAATCATGTTCATTATAGAATGTCAAAGGCTAAATAGGCAGTAATGGCAAAATAGCGTTATCTATCTGTCTGCCTAACCTCTAAATGTGTATTTAACTCGTAGCCAGATTTTAAAGGAGCTTAAGGGAGTTAAATTCCTCAACTTAGTTGTTGTTCATCTGCCATTTTCCACCACCTTTTTTGCACAGAATCTCCATAACTATAATGCAGATTTTCTGTCTGAAGTTAAATCTCACTTGATATGCAATGGTGTACAAAGACCAATGGGAAAGTGCAAATCAAGGCAAAATTCCCATGTGTTGGACCCAGTAAATGCTCTCTTATCTCTGTCTCTATAAAAATGTCACCCTCATATTCATTATCCAATCTTTTTCTTACTGCCATGTGAAAGACAGGAAAACTTCTTCCCTGTCCAAAGGCAGTCAGGAGGCCTTGAGCCTAGAGATCAAATACAGGAAAGGAGGGAGAATAGATAAAAATGAGGGAAGAGAGAGGAAAATCACAAGATCCAGACCAAAAAAAATGAGTCTATTTCTGTGAGAATATTTGTTTTTACATTTTTTAATTGAGAAAAAAAAGGTTTTGTGATAAAAAGAGAGCTTTATAGAGTTTCATTTTTATTAAAAAATAGAGATAATTTCCTGTGGGATGCGTAATTTTATATCTGAAAGAAGGAATTTCAGTAGAAACCAACTTCTACATTGCAAAGATTTTTGATTAAAATTTTCTATCAGTAACGGATCATAGATACATTGTATCCTGTACTTTCTGCTTCAAGTCTATTCCACATGGTAAAACATCAACTGTCATTATTGTAGCTGATTTCTCAGTGAGTGACTTCCCAGTGTCAGACAGGAAACATGAGGCAGAGACAGCAAGCAAAAGCATTTTCCCAGTCCCAAGTTTGGTAAGTTTATTCTCTCCTCCCTAATTTTATTGACTGCATTTCTATTGGCAACTGTGGCTCAGTGTTACCTTTAAGTGAAGAACAATTGTAACCTTAGGTATCTTTGCCCACACTCCTACAAAGACTTCACAATTAGTTTTCAAGAGACTAAAAACCTATTTCCTGCTTAGCTACAAGTTAAAGTAGAGTGTTACTTGTCATAAGATAGGCAAAACATCTGAAGAACAGGCTGTTCTCTGGTTGTCAGGGTAAGATGCTGGTCTTTCTGCCTTTCTTCCATTTCTCCTTATTTAGACCTCATGTGCATAACTATCGAAGCAGAAGATGGAATGATTATTTATGAGAAAATTGAAAGACAGACATGATGCAACCATAGGAAAGTAGGGTTCAACGATTCCACTTAGAGCAGAATATCAGAGAGAAACAGTGGTTTCCTCAGCTCTGGTGTGATCTTCTATAAGCTGTGACAAAGCTAGAAGTAATAGCTGTGACAGTAGGGAGAGGGAGGAGGCCAACACTTGCTCACAGTAGCCTCCTCATGCATCACTGTCAAGCAGCCGGTAGAGGAAAAGCAGCAAATCCTCACTGTGAAATTGTTTCTCGGATTCAAGTAGAGGCAGCAGCAATGCAGTCTGCTGCTCTTGTAGAAAAGGTGTCAGCAAAGGGAACAAAGGTAGCGCCGTGAAAATAACTCCTTGCTGAACCCATTTAAAAAATACCCGTGCAATGTTAGTAAAAAAGCTGCGCGGCATAAAGATGGAAGAGAAGTATATTAAAGCAAGCGTGGAGGTGAGGCGTGTGAGAGAGAGAGAGTAAGACAGTGCTTTGGAAAAGAAAACACTTCAGCTAAATTTTCTTGTCTGATGGCATTGCCCGTGACTGCAGGCAGGGCAGGGCCGCTGCAGGGAGCGGTGCCGGGTTCTTTTCCGCACGCACTGCAAACCAGAGAGAAACAGACCTCAGGAGCGGTCCCCGTCTGTTGTTAGGGACCAGATTATACTCTACACGCTAAATGAGAAACTGTCAAAAGCTGACCAGCCTAACTTACAAAAATAATCAGCAGATAGGGTAGCATGAAAAATATTTCTGTTAGAACGGCCTGTTTGCAGTGCTCTGGGCCTCCTCAGCCAGCGAGATTGGGGAAAGTCAGCACCAGCCCTGGGCTCCCCATAAAGAACATATGGACTAATACGTCTGTGTGGGTTTATGTCTTCTTTAGGCCTGATAACAGAGGCTATTAAAGTCAGATACGTAAGTTTGCAGTGTCATAGAAAATGATGTAGTGAAACAACTTAAGCATGTCTGTGCAAAAACCTGTGTTCCCTAACTTATATAGGCCCTGCCTGCCTTGTAATTAACAATTTGGAAATGCGAACTTGCTCTGAACCTGCCTCATCTGATCATTATCTAGCAATTCTGACTCTAAGAGGAAAGAAGGATGTGATCCGCTGTGGTTTCCTGCGCATATTAAGGTAGCTAACATCTTCAAAATGAACCAGGCAGACTGTTTAGTCCATCTCAGCATGTCTCAGCTATATAAAAGGATCATTCACTCCATGCCACTGTAGGTTTTAATTGGATTTTATAGTTTATCGCTATTTATCACTATTCAGTCACCACAACTCCAATGTATACAAATAAAGGCAAGCACCTAAAACATCGGCTCAAATAGAATCCCTAATGCCATGCGTTTTTACTGCCTTGTATTTAATACTGGCATCCAATAAATAACTATTGCTAATAATAAAAGTAGAACTGTAATTGAAGTAAATGTCATTCCCACTGAAATATAAATGATGTGTTTATGAAAAGACTATGCTGTCCTATGGGACAAATTATTATATACAGTAGGCGGGAGAATAAGAATGTAAGCTCCATGGGGGGAAAAGTGGCAGGATGCCTGCAAATTTAAAAAGTATGGAATTGCAAAATTTGGCCAGAATTTGCTATTAGTATATTTATTGTGCTAGTGCTTCTTTAAATGTTTTTTTCTTTCATAGCTTACCTCTACATGCTCCGCCCACTTGCTTAATAGTGCTATTTTTATTTCTTTTGTTTCTTGGAAGAACCTGAGGGTTAAGTTCATGAAAGATCCTGCTCGTTCCTTCAACAAAGTAATAAAATCACTGGTTCTAAAGAAAAAAAATCATTATGTTCTGTTGCTTTCATAAACATACTTCCAGATGAGTAATCTATTCCAAAACAAATACCACCACATCCAGATTTATAAACCTGCTTTTTTAAACTTAATTTCTTCCATTGGTGTTTAAAATGACTCTGATGATAGACTCTCATGACAAAATAAGAGAGTCAGCTAACTGGGAGAAATCCTGCTGTTGCCTTCGAGGGACACGTTATCAATTTGTTGTGCTGCGTGTCTTCTTCTCAAGAGTGTTTGTCCCAGCTGGACTAACACTTCAGATTTTGGCTAGTTTACTCATGCTGCCAAATAACTGTAAACCCCTGACACTAATAAGGTTTATATACCTTTATGTACACTTTATATGTCTTGAATAATCAAGCTGCAACTACACTTCATATATTTGTAAATATACATTCTTATTGTCAGGAACAGCAATGATTTTCCCCAAAATGAATCCAAAGAGCAAAACCCTTTTTGCCTTTATATGCCTGAAAAGAGAACAGCCATGAACACAAATTAAATGTATAGTAATAATGAATTTGAATAAAACATTTGGCATTCTTTTAAAAAATATAATCATAAAAATCATAATAATTTAAACTATTACCCATCTAGTTGGAGGTGAATGAAATGGAAGAAAAAGTAGAAGTATATTTAAAATGCAATAATTTTTCATGTTGTGAAGTAAAATAGGTATATTTTTATCATGACTATAAAGGGTGAGTTTTTTTTTCCATTTTATTTTCTACAGTGGAAGATTTCGGGAGTGAATAAGGTCTTATATGTTCATTAATACAGTCTTTATTGGATATTCCTAAAAGCACAGTTTGACTGTGAGTTAAAAATATTTTAATTCAAAATATTAAGAAATACAGAAGTACACAGCACTCAGAAGTATTTCTTTAATAGCATGTTCTGTAGCTGAAAGACTGCAAAAGTACCATGTGATAAAATTGCAGTTTCCATGGTAACCTTGATTGTTTTTAATAGCAAGGAACTAAGAGACATAAAACATGACTTGATTGGCAGCTGCCCTAAGGCTGCATCAACTCCTTTAACATAACCAAAATGCATTTTTCTTTATTAATACTAAGCAGCAAGCCACCTTTTTTCTTGCTGCTGATTTCACCACTAGATTTTCAATGTCTAGTGTTTTGTAGTAAGTTCTAAAAACCATACTGACCCTTTATAAAATAAAAATTAGGACTCCCCTGAGATATAAAAGGTAGAAATGTTACTGCTTCTGGCTTGTGTTTGCAAAAGTTTAGAGAAATGCGGGTCTTGTTATTCTTTCTCTGTTAGTAATTAATTTTTTTTGTACTGAAGGTTCCCTAGCTTCAACGTCTTTAGACGCAGCAGTAAATTTGTATCCACTTTCCAGCATAACAATAACTCACCCTCATCACTTCTTGTTAGTCACTCTCTCTTTTCTGTTTGATCCAAATCTCTGTTGTCCATATGGCACTGCTTGATTACAATTTCTTCCCTAGGAACATTCACATCAGAGACGAATCAGTTGTTTTAATAATTGCAAGTTAATTGTAACATCGCATTGCTAAGTACTCTATGTTTGCTCTGCTAGGGTATTAGATAACAAGATATATGGAAGAAATGGTATCTACTCTGAAAATAAATGACACAGGAGCCACCAATGAACAAAGTCATCCCTATAAAATCTGTCTAGTTGAAAATGCTCTCCTGATAATAATATGAGATAGCTGCATTTTATTTATGCTGTTTCTGGATGTCTTGATTCAAAGAGTAAACATCTCAAGACACTCTCAAAAGTGCCGTTGTTGTGGTGAAGTGGGATTCCAACAAGCATCAGTACTTACATGTCTTTTGCTAAATGGTATTATACCCCCTAAAATCAGGAAGTAATGTTTTTGACTGAGCTTAAAAGTAAAAGGGAGGAAGAGTGGGAAGAGCTGCCCCTCATGTACCAAAACTCCTTCTGGCTCCTTCTCTGGGCACAACGTCAGCTCTTCTCAAAAAGTGAACCAGAGCTCTATTTCTTCTTTTTACTTCAGCTTCAGTCTAAAAGAACTTTGTGAGTCGATGCTGATTTCTCAACCTGTTCTCTCTGCTGCTCCACTGGACTTCTTACATGGCCACCCATCAGTTTTCTCCTTCAGACTTCCTATCGGAACTAACGGTAGACTCAAAGTCTGCTTTGGTACCAGTACTCCAGAGAGGCTGCCAGGCAAATGCCCTCTCAGGCAGCTCAGGCACACTCTTCCATACACGTGCAGTCATCCTCCAAACCTATTGCTGTTTCTGTTACTCCAAGCCTATCTCTGTGACTACACACTAACGGCATTTTTTACTACTTTCTCTACTGTTTCTCACATGTAACAGAGATCCCTAAGAATAATTTGTTTCCTTCTTTATTCTCAGCTTATTTTATAGCTATAGCTTCATGCATTCAGAACTCTTTAAAATTAGAACAGCTTTTCCATCTGAGTTAATGACATCATACGCTGGGTTAAGAAACTGTGATATGAGTTCTACACCATCTTGCTCTGCCTAATAGGGTGTCATAAAATCACCTTTGTGATAGCACTTCCCCAGTTAAGTTTCATTGCTTACTTTACTGTAGCACTAATTCAATCAGGACCACTCCTGCAGAGTCATTGCATAATGTCTCCAGATGAAGGAACCTGGAATGAAACATCAGAATTGGATAGTTCTGGCATAACCTTCCTGTTCTTTCCCCACTTTGCTTGGCTTTTTTTAATCAAGTCAGCTACAGCTATAGTTCACAATTCCTGTGCCATTTCATGAGCATGGGAAGAATAATAACATGTTACCATTTATACTGCCAAAACCAAAAGAAAATCTATGCAACACTCAGTAAATGTAATAACAACTAAGCAAAAAAACAATATAATGGTGATGGGGCAAAATACACCAAATATTGTGAGGAAAGAGGTGACAAGACAGATGACACAAATTAAAAGATATTGAAAGACTATTTTAAAGGCAGTATTCACCCTTTACCATGCAATCACTTCAGAGTCATCAGTGTAGAGTGTGGCACTGTGCTCCACCGCCAATATGACCTTTATCTCCTGTAACCCTGCCCACGCGATTGGGTGATCACAATTGGTGCATCTAGTTGCGATGGCTGCATCCAGCTCAATGTGGTTTCAGGGAGACAGATAACAACACAATGGCCAAGGGCTAACTTGAGCAATGCTGGTACTGTGGTCGATATACAAACATGACTATAGGTCAATCATCTTACCCCCATAAATAGTGAACAGCCCAAGAGCCCTTTGAGCCTTCCTGCACGGCAGCAGGCTGCGCACCAGGATCTCCCTTGAGTAGGCACACCTCTCAAGGTTACTTCTTGAGATTCAGAGACTCCTTGCCTGCAACAGATCCTCGGCAAATGACTAATAGCATGCTAAACTGAAATCTTAGCCAAGTGATACAAAGGATTGATTGAACATATATAATCCTTCAGAAATAAACCGTTGACCAAGTCTGTAGAAATAAACCATTGACCAAGTCTGGAACTATGACTGGATCTAGCCACACCTAGACTCCTCTCTGAGAAGGAGTTTAGAAAGCAAGGGGGTCCTCTCTGAACCTTGACTCAACAGGAGGGTCTCACTGACAGTTTTGTCAAACCCTGTCCTCTATGCAGTAAATAACCAAGTGTTGAATCTTGTTGAAACACTGTCACATTTATTATCAAACTTTGTTAAATCCCTGTTTTTTATATCAATAAATGTATTGCTGCTTCTCTCTTATGACTGAAGTGCATCATTCCACCCATGACACAGAGTCTGTATCAACAGATTAGCTGACATAGTGTCATCAGATTTACTATAGACATGGAGAGCTGTTCCACTTTGGTTTGGTGTACAACCAAGAAGTTTATGATACACGCATCAGAGCACAAGTGAAAAAGAAGACGTGGTAATTCCAGGCCAGACTGGCTGGTGTATATTGTATAATGAGAAAAGAGTTTCTCTCCCTTCTGCTTTCCACTGTTAGACTATTTCAAGTAGCGGTGATAGTTTTCAGACTGTTCTTTTGCTGAATAAGTTGGTGGTATGGAACATTAGAAAGTTACATTTACTATCATGAAACAAGTTGTTAAGCAATTTCATTGCTGCAATGTGATGCCTGGGGCTAGAAAAATCTGTTAGAAAGTAATCAGATGTCCATTTTGGCCAGAAAATCTCAGACACCAAGATTATCTCAGTGTCCCACTCAAAAATCTTATAAATGCTTTTTTTTTTTTTTTTGTTCCAAATCTTCAGAGAGACACAAAACTTTCTCACAAGCTACAACTCCTTGCATATTGACAAGAAACTGGGAGACAGCAATGCCTTTTCTAATCCCAGGTTTATATAAGGAACGTGTTCCAACTTAACCTCTGTGCTGGGTTGCAAAAGAATTTCAGGTTGAGTTGTGATCTGGGCATGCTGTTGCATACCTGTGTCCCTTGTTTTAGTGGAAAAGAAATGCAGAACTGGGTGGCCCTCCTGGTGAGCAATGACCATGCCCCTCTCTAGGTTACAGCAACAAACCCCGGAGTGGGCCATATTCTGAAATCAATTTAGAAATGGACAGAGTCTCTGTTGTTATCTTCTGTTATAACTTGTGCATTAGCTTATTTTGCATGAGAAACAGTACACAAGCAAAATATTCACCAGATTTGTCATAGACCTTACACTGACCTTCACGGTATCTTTTTGGAAAACAACTGTTTGCAGAAGACCCTGTAAACAAACTCCGAACTATTAGTGAAGTGATCTTTGTAGGTTACTGTGCAGTCTGGAACTGTTTCAAGATAAAATGTCTTTAAATAACGGGTACTGTCTCTTCAAGTATTTTCAGAATTCTTTTCATGTGACTGAAACTGTGCATTTCAATATTTTCTTGATCCACAGGGATTAAATCTTCACTAATTCTAATATTCACTGATGTCCTTGGTTCACGGAAACTTCCTTTTTTATTGAAATCTTGACATGTGTGTGTATATCTTTCAGAGTGATTACAAATGTGCCTTTTCTTCTCTATAGATGCAACAGAAAGGTCTGGCTCTCTAAGTCCTCTCCATGGGATTTACATATGTATGTACACCCCGTGACTGTGATCTGCAAACCCCTGATTTGAGAATCAAATATAGAAAACATACGATGAATTGTTCACACCAAACTTCAGAAGAAAAGAAATATGCAGAATAGGGGGGGAATTGAAGAAAACTTGATCAGTATTATCTGTCTAGTCACAAACAAAAAAATAGTACAACAGAACTTTAACTGATTAGTGTATTGGTTAATTACTGGGAAAGTGGTTTCACTGCTTTGCTATTCACTATGGACTTTCTTTGTCTTAATAATAACAAATTACAGCAGGTGAGAGCTCTGTTAGTTGTTGGGAAGCATGTCTCAGTCTAGCCGTGTTTTCTGAACAAAAATTATCGTGCAATTAATCTGTCAAAGGATGGGACAGTGTGCTTCTATGACATCTGTGGCTAGTAATGTACTGAGAACTGTTCTTAGACCTCAGTCTTTTCAGCATAGTCCACTATATACATGTATATATATACTTAATATACATACATATACACACACCATATATACACTACATATCACAGAATCACAGAATGGTCAGGGTTGGAAGGGACCTCTGGAGATCATCTAGTCCAACCCCCCTGCCAGAGCAGGGTCACCTACAGCAGGTTGCACAGGACAGCGTCCAGGCGGGTTTTGAATGTCTCCAGAGTGGGAGACTCCACCACCTCTCTGGGCAGTCTGTTCCAGTGCTCTGCCACCCTCAAAGTAAAGAAGTTCCTCCTCATGTTAAGATGGAACTTCCTATGTTCAAATCTGTGCCCGTTAACTCTTGTCCTATCACTGAGCACCACTGAAAAAAGACTGTTCCCATCCTCCTGGCACCCTCCCTTTAAGTATTTATAAGCATTAATAAGATCCCCCATCAGTCTTCTTTTCTCTAGACTAAAAAGACCCGAGTCTCTCAGCCTTTCCTCATAAGAAAGATGCTCCAGTCCCCTAATCATCTTTGTAGCCCTTTGCTGGACCCTCTCCAGCAGTTCCCTGTCCTTGAACCTTGTGTTTGTGTGTCTGTGTGTGTGATCTGTCTACACCCTTTAGAGCAGTGGACTGTCAAGGTCTGTAATATTTCCAAAGTTCCAGTGGCTTAACATGTTCCCTTCAGACAAGACCATTCTGAAGAAATTGACTGTGAAATAAAAAAACCACAGAATTACATTTTATTCCTGAAAGAAGTTACAGGCCAGGGAAAAGCTAGTGACGACAGTCTCAGTGTTCTCATCACCCATATGAACACTGGTCTCAGCTCTTTGTGCTTTGTACCTTAGACCAGACGACCCTTCTAGGTGTCTCCACTGGCTATTGTATCATGGTCTTTTGAGCTTTCCAAGCAGAAAATGGAGACTCTTCCCACTTCCACTTTTCCACAGGCAAATTTCCATATTACAGCTCCACCAACCCCAGATCCTGAACACAGCTATTCAAACTCAATGGTCCTGTTAGTGGCAAAGTATTGTTTCATTAAACTTCAGTCAGGAATTATAGATGGTCCCTGTGGGCTCAGTCATAGCTACTCAGACACAGGCGGCTCCCCAGGTGCCCTTTTCCCACAAGTTCAGGAGGTTCAAAGCCATACCAAGCTCCAATGCCAGTAATGACCGAATACAAACACTGTATGAAAGATGAAAGCTCCGCAGCCTGTCACAGCAGCTCTCGTTATGATTTTGTTTTCCTTCTATGCAATCAGAATTCACCTCACTAAAACTTCTGCCCATTGTCTCTAATCCCTTCACTGAGTACCAGCAAAGAATGCAGTTTCATTTTCCTCTGTGACCTCCCATTAAATATTTGAAGCTTGCAGTTAGATCCATCCCTCACCCCATTCAGCCTTTTCCTCTTCCATCTAAACAAATGGAGCTCCCTTAGGCTCTGCCCATACGTTATGTGGTCCAGCCCCCAGTCATCTTGGTTGTTCTTCTCATTATACTTGCTCCAGTTTGTCAGTATCTGTCTTGCAAAGAGTGGCTCAAAACTGAGAATTAACTTCAGTTTTGTTCACATTTTCTCCAGAAATCTACCCCATAATAAAAAAAATCTTTCTTCATATTTTAACCAGGATTTTTCTAGTCATGTAAGCTACAAATGTTTCTAATCCAGCCGTGTTTTTACTCCTGTCTTTAGCACACAGAAAACATCCCTAATCCCCTCCCGCCCCCCAAAAAAACCACAAGCAAAAAGACCTAGAGGCTTTCTCATTACTGAGCTGCTGTTTATTTATACAGTAAAAGCTATATAACATTTGGGTAAAGTGACAAAGCTACATGATATTAATATTAGGCTGCTCAGTGAGCTGTGGAACTGGCCATAGCCCATCAGCCAGCTAATTAATGAAAAAAATGTGAGAAGTAGAGAACACTTACTTCTGATTTTGCAAAAGGAAAATAAAAAGGAAAGAAAGAAAAAGAAAAATCTTAACATAAATTGTTTCAAAAGTCTTGTGAGGATGTTTGAAAACACACTTTTGTGTCACAGGCACTGTATACTGCAGTGTACACTGAGGGCACAATTATCTCAAATTACTTAGACAAAAATACTGTGTAAAATGGACACTCTGTGACGAGATGCTTTCCTGCTATGCTAGTCTGATATACTTTCTTCATCCCCATAGAAGATGTGCATTTGCTTTCCATACATGCTGGATTGTCCTAGATCTATGTTATGGTTTGAAGCACCCACAACAATCTATTGTCATTTAGACAATTATTCTATCACCTGATGACCCCTCCCCACCCAGGAAGGGGAATCGGGGAAAAAACAAGGAAACCCAAGTATTGAAATATACACAGATTTAATAGAATAAGGCTAAATAAGTAACATTAATAATACTAAACAATCAGCATTGATCCTGATACCAATGTAAAATATACAGGGATTATATGCAGCCAATTCTATCAGTAGGAAGCTGTGCACTCCCAGCAGTGGACAGCAAATGTTGGACACTGCGAGCGCTATGGCTTTGGGAGGAAGGGAAGGGCTCAGGGGTCCTGCACTGGGGCAAGAGGTTCTCTGGATCGACGCCATCAAGGGAGACAGGATTTTACAGCAAACTTTCTAATTTATACTGAAGGTGACATTCATGGTATGAAATAATCCTGTTGGCCAGCTTGGGTCAAGTGCCTGGGTCTTACTCCTCATCCCTGCACCTGGCTAGGTCAAAACCACCGAGATCTTGAAGCCCGCACACCATAGCTGGCTATAAAGTAAATATTTTTACAAATTCAGACACTAGAATCTTCTAAAAGTGCAGTTTTTCCAAACATTAGAAAAGACCTTACAGAAAAGTAAAATTACTGAAAGAGAAATTAATCCTGTGTCGCTCAAATCAGGACAATCCACAATAATCCCAGTCGAGTATCAAAGACTTGAAGCTACCCTCACGAGGAATGGAATTCTACACTGGCTTGGCCTTTTGGCTCCTCCCATGCTTTTTCTTTTGAACAGAGTTCCTTACTCTCTTAGTTGCAGGGATTGGAGTAATTGGCAGCTGTTCTCTCTTTTTCAGAAAAAAAAATAAAATAATCAAAGTTAGGTATTAAATTCATCTTCCAGGCCCATCACTCATGATGACTTTTTCAGGTGCATCCCCAAAAAGCAGACTGAAATCATTCCTCTTCCATGTATCTTCAACTTACAAAGCACTCATCTCTATATTGTGTAAAAAAAAAGAGACATTTCATTGACTCACAGAAAGGCAAAATTTTAATGTGGAAGGGACCTTACATGTTATTAAACGGGAGAAATGATGTAAATAGGATGTAGATAGCAGATGAACAAGAACTATTTCTTTCATTAAGCAAGCAAAAAAGACAATCTCTCTTGTAAGAGAGATAATTTTCTTCCTAAAAAAATAATTTAATTGTGTTTAAAACATTTTGTTGTTTCTCTAATTAGAATGAGTGGAATGATATTCCACTGCTCATTCCTACTATTCTGTTTTTTCTGTTCATCATTAAATTGTTATGTTAGCAGTAATTAGCAGAGCCAGACATTATGTTTTATTAGGCAAACCCTTTTTAATGGAAAAATATCATTTTAATAACATATTTTCCTATGAAGCCATGAGATACCTTAGGATAGCTGGTATTCCAATGTGGTCCAACACTCACTTGAGAAAAAGCTAGATTCTGGTCCTTGCTTTACCTGACTCATTTTGCAGCTTTGTAGGTATCACCCAATCACTGAGTGTCTCACTGTGATTTTCCTGAATGTGTGTAAACATGCAGAGATAAATTGCAAAGGAGTCAGAAAGCTCTGTATCAAGAAAGTCTAGGATACAGAGGTTATCACAAACTGTCATTCAGACATCAATATCTCAGTCTGCAGAATGACACAGCATACATTTTGTGCATTTAATTTGCATTAATGTATCAGCAACATGTTGTTATTAATTATTAATTGATCAGTAAATCCAGTTTTTGTTGTCAATGTCATGATCTGGAATTACACAATCACTTTATACACCTGAATGATTGATTATCAGTCCTTCTTTTTCATGTAGGCTTTTTCTGATCTATTTTCTAACTGTCCAGGCTCAAAAATTAAATTTCATTAAACGAATCTTGTGTCTATATATCTGTTTATATCTCTGCTTATATCTGTTTTTTATCTTAACATTGGTAGATTTAATAATCCATATTTTTTTACTGTATTAAATACCCATTTTTGTGTAACATAACATGTCTTCCAGTTATCTGAGAATTTGAAACAAAAAGGAAGACTTACTAAAACCAATGACGGCACAGTATTTCACAGATATAATTAAAGACTGTTCTGAGAAATTACATTGAAGATACATGCCATTATCTCCTAAATGCACAGTTAAAATATGCCAGGGCAAGCAACCTGCCTCAGCAGATGGTTCACCATTTTTTGTTTGTTTGCACTGTACATGTGTGTGTGCATGAACTCAATTTAAAGCAGTCTGGATTTATTTTTTTTTAATGGAATAATTTTAGGTGCAACTGATGTTCTTGATGGATCATGCTTCTTCAGTGAAGACTTTGTAAAGGAATACCTTCTCAAGAAGAGAATCTCTGACCGGATCTTGAGAAGCATTCATCTTCCCAGAAGAGCCAGCGCGAGCAGGGATATGCCACATCCATGTTCCCCTTATTCAGATCAGGTTCTAGAGCTTCTATGTCCCAGATGATTTCTAAACTACAGGGATCATGGATAAATTATGTTGCTATCTCAATTTACTGCTTTCTTTTTTCATGAGCTTGGTAACATCTTTTGCAAAATCAATAGTAACTTTGCATTTCTAACAATTTCCTAAGCTAGAAAACTTGGGAAAGTATTCTGTACAGACTTGGTTTTGATTCTTCTCACTTAATGTCTTTAAATGCTGGTCTGAGAGAGGTTGAAGCTCAAGTCTGTTTCCTGAATAAAAGTCACAGCACTAAATAGTAGACTTGGGGGAAGAAGGGAGACAAGCGGTACTTCCATTGTTTTTATGTGTTCTTTGAAGTGAAATCCAAACAAGAAGCTTTCAGGGCAAGATGAGCTAAAGATTTATTAGCTAAATATTAACAAAGGCCTCTTATGTTTTCTGTTTGATGGGCAATTAAACATCTTCCAGTCTTCATTCAGAGCTTTAATTCTTGGAAAGAGAGAGGGTAAAATAACAAGAAGACACAAGCACAGAGCATTCCCCTCCGCACTGCAGGTCCAAATTTTTCAACAGTTGAGGATATTGTAACCAGCTAATACAGAGGAAAAGTCAAGTCTTTAAAAAGATCTCAGCTTTGAATAGGACACCTTTCAAAGCATGTTGACCATATTATTCTGATGTGTTCACCAAGGTTCTCTAAAGACATCCTCACCAACCTGCTGGAGTCTTTAGAAAGCCAACCCAATAAATTGAGTAATATAATTTTTTATTATAGTCAATTTAATAATATTCAGATCCCAGATGGTCTCATAGCAAAAAGGAGTAGTTAAAACACAAAACCAACTCATAGATCTGAGAACTGAAAGAGCCTGACATTTTTCTTTTTAAGTAAATACCATATTTTAATTGCTGCAGCCCCAAGGTAACCATAAAGTCACGCACTGACAGCTCATGCAGATTTTATGAGGCTGTTTACTCTGTTGTTCATGAAAAAAAGTTTGTTTAGCAACTGCTGCTGCTCCTGATGCTTATATCACCTGTAAGCTAGAAAGCATATTCCTAAATAAAGACAAAAGTAAGAAAGATTTTACCTGCAATGAAAAACCTAGGAAAAGGAGATCCGAGTATACAGTCAAAGTGAGGAGTTGTTAAGAGTATAGAGATGGCTCCAGTATGAGTTGTTGCCTGGCTGTGCCAGTCACCCCCCATTTTTTAGTGTTATATTGTTCCCTTTAAGAGAACAGGGACATCCTTCTTGACTGCAAAGATGGCCTGTGGCTACTTAATATCTTCCTTTATTTTCTAATTTCTCCATTTGTAAAATGAGATTAATGATACTCTCAAGGCCTTTTTTATTAGCTTTTCAGGTTTGCAGAGATTTTTGCAGTCTAATGATGTAGGCCTTGCTATATAACACAAGATCATGACAGCATTGGGTATATGCATTTTAATAAATACCACGTTCTAGGAATCAATGTTAGTTTGTTTCTGGACAGTATGTGTGTCATCCTATGGATTTTATGAATGATATTAGCTAAACCAAACCAATGATGTAATCTGCACTCTTTATGGAAAGCAGTGATATCGATAATATTTCTGAAGATGTGATCTGTAATATTTAACAAACAAGTATTTTTAGAAAGCATGTGAATGCTGCAGCACCCAACAGCTAATGATAACCCCAAGTTCTGTACCGATATATTTAGATGTCTAATGTAATTGGAATGTCCCTTTTTAAAAGGATTTAAAACAGGTAGTTTTTACATTTCATTATGTGTTTTTCAAACTAAGTTTTACTGTCTAATGTTTTATACAAACAGTAATATCTATTCCAGTTGTACCTGATTGTTTTGTCCTAGTTGATTCTATTTCCTCACAGTTTAATAGGAGATAGATCTATTATTACTTAACAGAGTAAGTACCGGCCATACCTTTCCACTTCAAAAAATACAAGCTTCATCTTTCCTAATCACCTGAAACCACAGTCGCTTCTAGCTAGCAAGCTGAAATATTGTAATGGAGGATATTTTCTAAGGCATAAAAAACCCAATTACATCCCATTTAGAATCAATTGGAATTTGAAGCCTTTCATTTATTCCTTTAAAATCTTCTGCTAATGTATATGTTTGGCATTATTAACTCACGCTCTTTTCTATTTAATCCCATGACAATCAATTAACCAGGAAGGATGTGGTAGACCCTAACTGTATGGAGTAAATGATGTATTGTCCTTGCAATATAAGAATCATATATAGGACTATGTATATGAAATAATAGATATTACCTTTGGTTTTTCTGCCATCTTGGCCATGATTCAGAAGGGTATATAAGCACATGCTAGGACTTACGCACATTTCTGTCATATTAAAGTCAATGAGGCATAAGCAAATCCTTAAATAAAATTGCAGAGAGTTTCATATACGAGACTTTTTAAACTACTCTTTTAAAACTAGAAGAAAGAAATTTGCCAGACTTCAGAACTATTTAGTGCTTGGAATGCCTGGAAGTTTTGAACTACTCATCTTAGATAAACCTGGTAAAAAAGAGAGAGCTATTCACAATGAGTAATGACGAAACCAGTCCATATTTTTATTATTATATAATAGACTGAACTGAAGAAACTACAACTTTGGAATTATCTGTAAGTAGCATTTAAGACTGTTCTGGTGCTCAGTGTAAGTTAAGCTTCTGTACGTACGTTAATTATATTATTTATTTAATTATATTATATATTACCACTTTAAAAATCATAAAAGCATTGAGATTGTGAAGAACTGACTTGGTGATCTTGCAAGAACCTTTTTGTCCTTCTTGAAGCTAATTATTACCTTTTGTGAAATCCACAATCATTATTAAAAAGCAAGAGGTCTGGGATTTGTTTGTTGTTCCATTAACTTGTAAGAAAATTATATTATTATTCATTTGTGACTTCTCAGAGAATAATCACACCAGGGGTGGGAAAGAGGGCATTGCGCAGCAGTAGCTGCAGACATAAAGTATGGAAGCTTTTTGTCTCTGAATAAAAAAAAGAAAAGGATCCCTCGAGAAATGCGCTTTTAAAAAGCTCTGCTTTTAAAAGGCATTAAAGATTTTGTACTGTGCTATAAATGGACATTTGTTCTATAAGCTGTACCTCAACAAGATGACAATGGTTGCCATGTCAAATCTCAACAGGCCACCTTTACCCATGTTCTCCTAAGTTAAGAAATGCCACTGTAGCAGAATGAAACATAACCTTTAATATTACTTTCTATGATCTAGGCTTCGGTTAAATGCAAGAGAAATGTAAGAAATCCCTGCCTTTCAGTGGGTATGGTTTAAGCCAGCCTCGCTCCCTTGCTCCCTTAGAGCTATTGTCCACTGGGAGGTCTTCCAAGAAGAAAGAGAGGTTATTTTGTGTTCCTGTTTCAGTCTTTGTCAGATGAAGAAAGAGAAAATTAGATTAATATATAAGTCTATTTTGTTACGGTAGAAGGCTAGAACTACTGCTGCAAGTTTTGCATCATATTTAATGTTCCTGTCTCAGATAAACATCCATAGGTTTTGCATGCATTACACAATGGAGCTACACAGTTCCTCAGGGGCATGGCTTTGAGACTGATACTGCATAACAGCTATATGTCCCTACCAGGAGTCCCTCAGCTTGGAGTACCTCTAGGATTTTGGAACAAGCCTTAGTTACAATTCAGTGAACAGAGCTTTCCTTATTTGGCTCACAGATCACTTGAAATTGTGCACAGAAAGAAGCTGATAAACATCTCAGTTTTGCTGTTTCCTTGCTGCCACCTCTATGCTAAATTCTGTTATTTTTCTTTTCATAGAATCTGACATTCTGTCTTTAAAAATGGAACTGAAAACAGAAAAAATCAGCTAACAGTTTGAAAAGCATCTTCATCCTGCTTGGTCTGCCCAACTTGCTTTTCTGTTCTTTCTCATGGGTATGATAGCTCTATCACACTACACAGAGATTTATATGCACCACAGGAAAAATATATATTAATTGATGACTATGGAATAGAACCTGACTAGAGGCATATAGCCCTCATCGTGCCTCTGTGAGATGCTGCTTTGCCAAAAAAATGTCGTGTATCCCAAAACCACCTGCTTTCAAGACTTATAGGCTACAATGAACTAGTATGACCTCATCCTTGTCAGATTACAGGGACTGTAGAAGCCAAGAAGTGGGAGAACTGGTCAAGATATTTAACTAGTTCTTCTCTGAAAAAATAAATTTTCCTTCTCTTCTGCTTTGTCTTCAAGACTCTTTTACAAAGAATGGGAGCAACACATTTTGACGTCACAACAAAGTTACTCCTGTTCATTGAAGATCAAGTGGTTCCTGTTCATATTCTCCACTCACTAAACACCTGCAAAAAATGTTATCCCTGATATGCAAATCCTAACCCTGGGTGTCCTGTTCTAGATGTAAATGGTAGAACGGGCTCCAGGAACTGCATGACCCTCTGCCCTACAGAACAGCTCCTCTCTCTCTCATGCTCCCAGCAGGTACATCCGTAAACAGGAATGTGAGACATTGTTGCTCTAACTGCTCAGCATGTTTTCAAAACTTTCACATGCATTAAAAATGTGAAAGTTTGGCTTTTTCAGGAGGAATTAAACAGATTAATTTCTTTTCTTGTCTTTTTTTTTTTTTTTTAACCTTTCCTCCCCACTTTTTTCTTCCCCCTACAGGGATTTATAAAATAGCATCCACAATCCACATAGCATGAATTGCAAATGTAATCACCAACGTGAAGAAAGGTTAAAAAGCTCAGAAGTGTTGGGATCTGCTACTTTGGCAAACAAAGGCTGCATTGTTCAGGGGGCAGAAAGGAGAGCAAAGGGTTTTGTTGCACTGTGGGAAAGTGCTGATCGTTCTTTAAACCGATGGTAGCACCATGAGCTCTATAAGAGAAGCCAGTAGACTTTTGGTAGTGTGTAAATCCTGCCAATACTGCATCAAAGGGCTCTTCTGTTCACCTTGTCATTTCATACGCCTAATTCTTCATTTCAGCAACTACTTACAAATTGGCATTTGAGTTTTAATTGATACCTAGTGTGTAGCTAGAATATAAGGTCTCCCTTAGTAAAATTTATTGTTTATTGTGCTCAGGAGAAACATTTTTGTAATTTACTGGGCACTTCTTGGAAGTGAAAGCATTATAATTGTCACAGAAAAGACACATGCAAACATGTTTCTCTTTACTTAATTTACTATTGTGATAGACAGACATCTCAATACGTTTGCAATGGAGTCAGACTATGCAAAAGAAGAAATCAAAGATGTGCAGTTCATATTTTAAAGGCAACATAAATCAATGTCACTCTGCTGATGTTAATGTATTCTCATCAATCTACATGAGCTAAGAATCTGTCCCACAAACCTTCTGTCACAACCAATACTTTGAATATTCAGTGGGTGTTTGACACTGAACGTCCAGTTTGCTTTAAATTATATTTGAAGACACTAATTCATCTTTTTCAGACCAAAGATGTGCTTGAACTGCAACCAGATGGTAATGACCCTCAGAGAATTGTTCTTTTCAATAATCTAGGTATTTTCACTGTGATGAATACCTCATTCAGAAGGCATGTCAAAGAACATACTTCAGGACATGAAAATTGTTTGTGCAGTAGAAGGGAGTTTCTATCATATATTTATATACAATCTGTGTAAATTCTTTCAAAGACTGTGTTTAAGTAGCATTCCAAAATGTTACATAAGATTATAAAGGTCAAAAAATATAACATGATACATAAATCCAGCTTCTCTTAATATTACTTGGTGCTTAATTTTTCCCTCCTTTTGCCCAAAGTTCAATATGAGTTTGAAACCAGAAAATAATTTTTGCCATAACTATTGCTTTTTCATGCTTTGTAATGTGTACTAAAGAATATTTTTCAGACAAATAATTGCATTTTTAGTTTTGTGCATGAAATTCAAGCTCAGAGCTGTCTTTTAAAAGCAAATTCTAAAAACTAAAAAAAACCCCACTCTTATGTATTTTATGTTTTGATACAAAATATTTCTACTATTTAATGCAAAGTGTTTATATAGACATAAAAACACTTTTAATTATTTTAAGTAACAGAATGAAAACTCATAACAACCATGAAATTTATAATTTGAAATATGATCTTTTTTCTCTTTTACTCTTTTTTTCTGCTCGGTTCAGTGCACTACAGATTGGAAATGTCTATTTTCTTTTGCTTTTCTCTTTTTTTTTTTTTTTTTGAGCCCTGAAAATCAATTAGCCAATGATTCTCATTTGTGCCTTAAAGAATTTCAAAGAAAACTCAACCACTGCTGCATTAACGTGAAGCAGTAAAAAAAATGATGGTACTTCAGTGACATAATATTGATAAAATACAGGCAAAATATCTGGGACTCTCAATTTACGATCTAGTGATAGTGTGAGAATGCCTTTTATATCATTATTTGTCACACAAAAATACACTAGACCTTTTACTTTTTCCATTTACTGAGAGAAATAACATTTAGAAAAATGATTGGAATGTTTATGATTCTGCTGTTTTTTTCTCTGTAGTTTGGGGAATGGGGACACACGCGAAACTCTAGTAAGGGAGTTGAAGACTGTTGATGTAACGCTGTACTCAGTTCATATTGGCTGAAGTTTTTGACAAAACTTTTGGTAGCTTATTTTACCTTTGCTAGTTGTGTTTCTTGAAGTAGCAGGTATATGCGGCGAACGGTGGATTTTACATTGCAAGAATTCAGTGAACAGAACAGTGCAAAGATCATTATTTTGTGGGCCATGGAATAACTGAATCCTTCATCTTATACAAGAAAATGCTACCAGTAGGCATTAAATAGTTTGAAAGCATACAATGAATTTGCAGATCATACTGTTTCCCAGTTTTAGATCTGTTTTCCCAGCGGCATTGATCATGAAATTTAACTCCTTCTGGGGCGTGACCTTTCCCCTACTAAAGCTCATGCCAGTTTATCCATTGTTTTTAGTACAAATAACTCTGACTCATCCTTTGTGAAAGTTGATACTGAAGAGAGTGTGCTGTTGTTACTGTCAGGTGTCAATATTGTGTCAACATCAGCGGCATCAAAAAATAGTAAATTAAGTCAGGAAGTTGAAGACTAACTGTAGATCAGTGCAGATGGAAGGGCATCTTGCATGTTCCCTATGCGTATGATTACTCTCTCCATAACCATTAGGGATCTGATGTTCAAGATATCACAGGTATTAGACTGACTGACAGTGGACAAATAGCTGAGAGAGACAAATGGCAATGATGGACAACGATAAAGTAGCCCTTCTGTTTATACATGATGGTCCAGGAACCTGGGATGGCCTACACGGAGCAAGGCTTGCTGGCATCAGATGGGGTTCACCTTTCTGAAAGGGGCAAGAGAGTCTTTGTTCACAAGCTATCAGGGCTCATTATCAAAGGTTTAAACCAGGCTTGAGAGGGGAGGGGGGACAATATGAGGCTTGCCCGTGACAAGCTGTGGGACAACAGGCAACGTTTAGAGGGATGGGCTGCTAGCGAGGGCCTGCAGTCTGTTGCTCTGAGATGTGCTGGCTATACCGCAGCATGCTTCAAGTCTAATGGAGGTGAGACAGGGGCTCCTGAGGTAATCAGAGCCAAGAGGGATACATCAGTGAAATATTCCAAAGGAATTAACGGGTGCTCCTCTAAGAAGGTGACAAAGCCAACAGACCAGCTAAAGTGCCTCTACACTAACTCACACAGCGTTGGCAACAAACAGGAGGAGGTGGAAGCCATCATGCTGCTAGAAAGCTATGACCTATTTGCCATTACTGAAACCTGATGAGACAAATCCCATGACTGGAGTGTAGTTATTGATGGCTACAAGGGGGATGTTCAGAAGGGACAGGTGAGGAAAGAGGGGTGGAGGCAGTACCCTCTAAATCAAGAAATAGATAGAGTATGAAGAGCTGTCTGAAGAACAGCTACGAGCAGATTGAAAGCCTACGGGTAAGAATAAGAGACCAAAGCAACAAAGGGAACCTTGTGGTTGGTGTCTACGACAGGCCGCCTGATCAAGGGGAGCCCCTCTGCTTTGCTCTGGTGAGACCCCACCTGGAGTACTGTGTCCAGCTCTGGAGCCCTCAGCACAGGGAACACATGGACCAGTTCGACCAGGTCCAGCAGAGGGCCACAAAAATGATCAGAGGGCTGGAATACCTCTCCTATGAGGACAGGCTGAGAGAGTTGAGATTGTTCAGCCTGGAGAAGAGAAGGCTCCGGGACGACCTTATGGCAGCCTTTCAGTACCTAAAGGGGTAGAAGAAAGATGAGGACAAACTTTTTAGCTGGGCCTGTTGTGATAGGACACGGGGTAATGGCTTTAAACTAAAAGAGAAAAGACTTAGACTAGACATAAGGAAGAATTTTTTTATAATGAGGGTGGTGAGGCATTGGAATTGGTTGTCCAGAGAGGTGGTAGATGCCCCATCCTTGGAAACGTTCAACGTCAGGTTGGATGGGGCTCTCAGCAACCTGATGTAGTTGATGTTCCTGCTCATTGCAGGGGGGTTGTACTACATGATATTTAAGGTCCCTTCCAATCGAAACATTTCTATGATTCTATGAAAACCTCAGCTGGAGAGACTGCATGAATCATAGTTTAGAGTAAGATGTAAGATAACTTTGGGCTGCACACCATGAGTCAGTCACTTCCAAAATTTGGTTTGGAGGACCTCAGCCTGGACAAAGATATCTCAGGTTGTCTCACAGTATGGCGCTTCCAGAAGGCAGCACTATTCCAACACAGTAAGGATAACTAGAAAGGCCACTGATCATTTAAGCAGGAGCAAAGCAGCAAAGAAATGCGGCCAAGAACATAGTCAAGAGAATGATTGTTCATGAGGTGTTTTTCAATAATATCTGGACTACAGTGAATTAGGTGATACTGCTGATTCAATCACGCTTGACACACCACGAACTCAGCAAAAAGAGTTGTTGCACTTCACTTGCTCTCAGAAACACTGTGACTAACCAACCTTATTACGCAAGGTTTAAAAGGTTATCAAGTCCACTGAAGAATCTGAGCTATTTATATAGACAGGGAGAAAAGAAGGAAAACAGGCAGAAACAGAAAAAGAGTGGGTACAATCAACATAAATGGAGAAACAGAGCAGCAATGGAGACGGAAGGACGTAATGCAATATTTTGCTAGCTAACATTGCACTCCAGGAGAGAAACCACCAACCTCAAAGTCTGTCTTCAGAGACACAACACAAAGATGGGAAAGAAGTTGCTCGCAGTCAGGGAATTGAACGAAAGAGGCTGATGTAGCAAAAAGAATATGAAACATTAGAAAGCTTAGGGCTTTCTTAAAAAAAAAGAATCACAAAAAATAAGAATAAACAGGGTTCCTTAGTTATTTACACTTTACATAACAAAATGTGGTTCAAACTACAGACTTCAGAGACACACAAAAAAAAGAAAACTATCATTGCACTAAGCAAACTGGCACATTTCAACCTTCAATAACAGCAGTGGAAAAGCAAGAGTTTAAATTTTCAGAAAAAGCACATACATATACATGCCCAGAAGATTACAATGTAAAGGATTGCAATGCAATTAAATAAAAATGTTTACTTCGATCAGTCTTCCATATTAAAACTGAAGAGTTTATTGGTTTGGCGTTTTTGTTTGTTTGTTTGTTTGTTTTTTAAATCAGGAGGCACATATTTATTTTGACATGTTGATATCAGTAGTGAGTCTATTTTGCCATAAAAATAGTCTCTTCATTTTCCCCTTTAAAAGCTCACAGGGCACTGGGACTGGAAACACAGTTGAAATTCAGCATCTTCTCAAAGATTCCCATTCAGTTAACAAGGTATTTAAATACCCTTTTCTTTACATGTAACAGTAGCTACTATATGAGTGAATCAGTTATATGTATTACTTGTCTGTGAGAAATATTTATGTGTGTTCCAGAGAAGTCATGGCAGACGATGTGACAAAGTTAGAACTTAAACCTGTCATCAAGCTGATTGATGTATCTGTTGTTTACAACTGAATCAGTAGTCAAGGTGTTTTGCATTGTCTATGAGGCCAAACACCACAGCTTTGCAAAGTCCCATTAACTAACGTTCCCTTTTTCACAGCACTTTATAATTACCCTGCTCCTATTTGCAACAGGAGTAACATCCAGGTTAGGGTAGCGGTTCTATTAAGCAGTCCTGAGTCCCTACAGAGGAGAACTTATATTTGTGCCTTATAGTATATATGAAAACTTAGGACAGATGTGACTCACTGGAGCCCACCAAAATAATTTCAGTCTTCATAGAGCAGCCTCTGATCAATAAAACTAGCAAAGCTTCAGCAAGTGAAAACTTATTTTTATCTATTAAATCAGTGGTAGAAAAAAAGCCCATTTAATGCCCCATGAATCTGCAGTTTACTTTAGGGGAACTTGCAGGTTGCAGACAAAAAGCCATTGCAATGCAATGTAGCTAAGGAATGCTCGATTGCTATGAGTACGGCAACCTTTTATAAACTCTTGAGTGAGCATAAAGTTATAGATTTGGCATTGTTTGCAGACCACTAAATATTCCAGGCCCCACTAGTCCTGTACTGTCCAAACCGTGGTTTCTACAAATGAGATTCCTAGTGCTAAACTCAAAGCAGCACAAGGTGAGGGAGGGGGGCGAGGCGTGTGGCTAGAATGACAGACTTCTTACATAGAAGCAACTTGGAATGTCAACCTTTGCCTGCTTCCCAAGACAACAAATCTTTGAATTAACTGTGTTCATGAGCACTTGTATTGAAAAGCCAGCTCTATTTCGTGTCAACTACTTTAACAAAATGAAGTGAGGCGGGAAAAAAAAATAATCAAAGAGTAGGAAGGCAGAAAAAGCTGAACAGGCATTTAGACTTTAGCATATACAAAATTAAAACAGTTCAAAAATTGTCTTCAGTTAATAGCAACCCAAACTGTTTGAAATAATCGCTGTTCAGCAATAGAGATAATGATATGCTACTTCACATAAATATCTAATGACTTCAACATGAGGAACTAACTATAATGGAGTGTCATACTAAAATATAAAAACCACTGATGGAAGTTGCAGCAGCAATCCAATCTCTGAAGTTCCATTTTATGGGGAGCTGCAGGTTTGGTGATTAGTGATGGGTGCAAAAGCATCTCAATTCACAGCAAACCTGATAAATACCATTGTGTGTATCCTTTTAAAAAACAGTGAAGAGGAAGAAGTATCGGTGTTACTCAGAAAGCTCAATGCCGAAAGCATGTTTTTGAACGTCAAAATACAAGTAAATGCTGAGAAGTTGTATGAAATATTTTCTAATACCTAAAATAATGTCTTCTGAAGCTTTCAAAGGAACACACACAGGGAATGAAAATATTTTCAATGTTTATCCTTAGGTTTTTTATCATCACAGATGATAGTTTCAACTTCATATTCAAATACTGGTGACTGAATAAAGGATGCAAGCCTTTCAAAGTTGGAATATAAATATCAACTGGGGGAAAATGCAGTATAGTACAATAAAATACATACAGATGTTATTCAAATATATATGGGAAAATTGATATGTGTAAAACAGTTATAAAGTAATATATGACAGTAGAGATTCTGAATTTTAGGAAGTTATAACTAAAGTATATCACTACATTTTTATTGCCATTTAAAAGATGGTTTTCCTTACAATGATCAGAAAATAAAAAAAAGGAGGAAGGAAACAAAACTTAGAGGTCATTTAACTTCATTAATGCCATTATTAATTTAAAAAAAAAAAAATAGTGTCTGATGCTTGGCTATTTTCCAGCTAAATATCAAGTAAACTTCAAGGAATTATTCACATTGGATTATATATTTACATAAGAATATGTATTTTACTATGTAATAAAATAAGACAGAGAGCACCTTATGCTAGAAACAAAAAGATTAATTCTTTCGTTTGTTATATAGTGATGGGTTAATCTTACCTAAGTTATAAGATAGGAAGGGAAAATCAAACAATTGACTTGATAAAGTGTCCCAGATCTGAGATTCAATGTTCTTTCACATTACATGGGTCCAAGTATGCAAAAGCTGACACAATAGCCAAAGACACAATAAAAGAACAAAGGAGCTGCACTAGCAGTAGTATTTTTTTTTCCTTAGAAGCTCCACATCATCAAGGTCTGAATAACAAAAAATATCTTGGGAGACAGAAAGAAAACAAAAAGGCCTGGCCTTCCTATTCAGTGCTGCTTCTTACCCTGCTGTATTTCTCTATGGGAAAGCACACTCTTCTGTACGACCACCTGTACTGTTCTACCACTGTCAGTGGGACTTCTAGGGCATGATGAGCCAGAGTCCAAAATCAGTTTCATGAGGGATTTCAAGAGCCTGAAATTTAGTTTCATTTTGTCTAGGCAGAGAAGTTTCAGAAAAAGAAAAAAAAGCTGAAAATCAGTAAGTAGTAATTTTGGACTGAAGGAAACATTTCATTTCAGTATAACCAGAATATTTTCATGATTTCTTTTGTAGAATACAAAAAAAATATGCAACTGCTAACCAAAACATATGCTTTGACCTTGCCAAAATTCCCTCTACTAAAGAAATTCTGACGGTCAACCTTACTTTTTAACCAATCTACACTGTAGAAGAACCACCTGTATCATTGAATCCCATATTTCCAAATGAATCACTCAGATTCCTCTGATTAGCACTGCTTCGTAGCAAAGAAGTATGCTTCTTAGAGCACATAGATATGGTTTTGTGACTTAAAACACCAACATCAGGGCTCATGAATTACAGCACTTTTTCTCACTACTGCCAGGACAGTAGGGGAAACAGGGCATGATTACAATCTCCCATCTGTAGTTTCATTGCTTAAGATATTTTATCAGCTCATGTAAATTAGAGATGAGTTCAGGTCATTTTAACTCACCACTGGCACGGTCGTCTTGCTTACAATGGCTGCAGAGTCAGAAAAGTGCAAAATATAATTTGAGAACATAGGCATTACTTGCATTGGTTTTTGCTTAGCCATTACCACTATGCCAAATCCTCCATGATTTCAGGTCATTCCTGAGTGTACTGCCCTGTTTCCCTTGCAGCCTCATTGCAACATCTTTTTTTATCACATAGCTGTTAATTCCAATAGCACACAACTTGGTAAGACTTAAAAATTTTGATGTGATGAAAAAAAATAATCAATCAGAAAAGGCAGCATAGTTTCCTAGTGTTGTCTGATCTGAAAGCATACCTTTATACTGTTACTCCTTCTGCAATATGTAGGAATTTAAATGTATCCAGGAATGACTGGTAGATATGCAAAAGTAGTTCCTGTTTTTTTACAGCAATAATACTCCATGTATCTAATACCCGACCCCTAGTAATAAGAAATAGTTTGGGAAGACCCAGTGTACACATTTATCCTTGGGAGCTGAGATCCCAAACGCTTGAACGATTAATGAAAGATTGTCAGATTTCCCAGCATCCATATTAAGATTTACCTTTCATACCCATATGACACAAAAGCATGAAAGCTACACTCTGACCTTCATTCATGTAATTCTGTTAAAGTACATCAATCATATTTCTTTTCTTGGTTGAGTGGAGATCATGTTGTTTCATTTTAGGAACAATTTTTCCCATGGTGTATTAAGTACCATATTATGCCTTCATGAAAAGCGATATCGTGAAAAAAGAGGGACAGCAGCAGGAAATGTACCTCGTTAAAAAAAAAGAGCTATAAATGATCTTGTCTGTGCTCTGCAAGTTGATTGTCTTCGCACACAGTCAAAGACAGTATCATGTAATCAATTTTTACTCAGAATTTTATGTCTCTCCACTCTGAGAAGAAAGAAATAGAGACCAGTTAAAAGATGATGGCTAAGATTAACAGGAAAAATCAGGTGTCAAAGGCAAGACTGAGGAAGATTGAATTGCCTAAATCAGAAAATGGAATCTAAAACCTCCAGTTCAGTGGCTGCCTGGGTTTCCTAGGCGTTGGTGTTTTGCATTATGTTACTGCTCAGATCTTAGCAAGCAGAGTCCTAACTCTAGTATACGTCTTTTTGAGATTTAAACATAAGATGGAGGGATACCTATGCTACTTAAAGGCACTGACCTATTCCAGTGGCATGAATGTCCAAAATGAAGACTTAATGGCTCTCTTTTTAATCAATGCCTCCTACTGCCACCCAATGTTCCATAGTAACCAACCATAGAAAAAAATTCTCTCCTCAGAGGAAGAGGATTCAAGCCTATATTGCTTATCTCCCAGGTGAAGGCTCTATCAACCAGGCAGCAGATAAGAGTGTGTGTCCATGTCTCTGTCTGTGTACAGACACATACAATTATTGGGCTTATTACCTTGTCTCTCCTACTGAGCATAATATCAGAAAGTGGTGCTATCAGTCTGTGATTAAAATATATCAGACATTGCAATATTATTTATACTCTTTACAAGATTTCCTTGGTATGATCCCTTATTTTGTTTTATGCTCTTGACAAGTTGTTGTCTACATTTTTAATTATATTAACTAGATCACAAATGTAACGAAGCCAGAATTTTTAAACAAAAGTATCCCAAAGACACATTCCGCACTTTTGCTATTTTGTCTGCAGTATCTAACCCTTATTTATGCAGAAAAAACCTTTGATGATGTGTTTATTATCAGTAACTTTGGAAGTTTTTCAAGGTAGCAAGATCAGTATAATGACTTATCATGTTCTGTGATTTCAATGATAAAAAAATGTGAGAATTACACACATTATTTCAAGTAATAAATCCCGGACTACGTGCTTCTTCAGAGTGCAGGAATTCTACTGGGTAAGGAATTCAGTACAGCTGTCCGTGTACCCTCTACAGTGTCCTTGCCACAGTGCTAAGCAATAAGGTTACACTGTGACCTGTTTTAGAGTGTAGTTGTCCATTAAATAAATGTTAATTCATCCCAGCATCATCATTGTAGTAGGCTATAATGACCTTAGGTTGCTTCTAGGTTGAAATGAAGACAATTGTTTTACCAAATGGTTTGTTCCAAGATTTAATTATATTGTTAATCCTTTAAGAAGCACGGAAAATCCCCTCTAGCAATACAAATCCTTTGCACAGATTCAGACAGCCCTAGTTGTTCATCTTCTAGACCAGCATTAAGATGCAATTAGCACAAAAATTGTAACTCTGGCTACTCTACCATGCCAAGTTGTTCTGGCCAGGGAATGGGCTGCATCCGTGTGCCTATAATAATTCTTAGTGGGAAAACAGTTTATTGGCGTTGAACAGATTTCAGACAAGAAGATCCAGCAGACTATAGACGAGATAGTCATATTCAGCGTTCTTTAAGTCCTAAACTCAGCACGGTGTTCCTTATCATTTCCCCCTGCAAGGACTGTGTCAGTGAGCTTTCCATCTTAGTCTAGCTTTGTGTCCTGGTTTGAGCGACGCAGACTAGTTCCTCTTCTAATGCTTGGGAAGACTGCACTTTTAGAAGACTCTAGTGTCTTAATTTGTGAACATATTTACTTTATAGCCAGCTATGGTGTGTGGGTTTCAAGGTCTCAATGTTTTTAAATCTCACCAGGTGCAGGGATGAGGAGGAGCAAGACCCGGGCACTTGACCCAAGCTGGCCAATAGGATTATTTCATACCATGAACATCACATTCAATATAAATTAGAGAATTTTCTGCAAAGTGCTCTTTCGCCCTTGATGGCTGTAATCCTGAGAACTTCTTGCCCTCATGCCAGACCCCTAAGGCCTTCCCTTCCTCCTGAAGCTGTAGCACTTGCAGTGTCCGACATTTTCTCTCCTCTGCTGGAGTGCACAGCTTCCTATGGGTATAAAGGGCTCAATATTTGTTCTTTAGTGTTATTGTTAATCATCTAGTGTTATTCTATGAAATCTGTTTATATTTCAACCCCCATGTTTCCTTGTTTTTTCCCAATTCCGCTTCCTAGCTCGGGAAGAGTCATTGGGTGATAGAAAAACTGTCTAACGACAATAAATTGTCATGGAGCGCCAAGTTTGTTATGGTTTGAGAAACCCACACACCATAGCTGGCTATAAAGTAAATATTTTCACAAATTCAGACACTAGAGTCTTCTAAAATTACAGTTCTCCAAGTATTAGAACAGAAATTTGTTCTGTGTCGTTCTAATCAGGACACTTTGTTAGGTCCCCTAGAACATACAATAAGATTAATACATATTTCTGAGCTGTCCTGAGAGAAACTGATATGAATTGGGCTATTTGTGTATTGGGAAGTAGCTTGACTTCATTTTGTTAGGTGTGCATATTTTCTTAATAGATTTTAATGTGGGAAGTGGAACATTCATTTTTGCTAAGAAAATATACACTTCCGTTGTGTTTCACACTTGCAGATGTGCCAAAACTTTCAAGACAGACATTTGAGAAATCACAGATATAAGAAAATATTTTGAAAAGAATCAGTTACAAGTGTGATAGGTTATTAAGAGATTTTAAATGTCACCATATTGCACTTTTTTCGCTGAGCATATTCTTTCCCTCTTAAAACAATAAAACTAAATCCTTAACAGAAAACAAAACTAAATCCTTAACAGAACTTTGCATGACATAATGATAGCTTTTCACAATTTTTCCTTCTTTTTTTTTAAGAGCTATTCTGGGCTAAACCTAGTAGACAGCTAAACCCCACACATCTGCTTACTGACGTAAAAAGTACAAGTGAGAAAGTTTGTGCGTTGTGATAAAGAGAATTTAATAGGTGAAGCAAAAGCTGTATGTGGAGCCGTTTGCAGGAAACAAGGGCTTCATCATGAGTGACAGTTACTTGGTAAGACAAATGCCATAACTCTGAATGCCCCTCCTTCTTCCTTCTTCTCCCAGGTTTTGTTGCTGAGAACAATGTCATCCGTGGGATATTTCTTTGGTCAGTTGGGGTCAGTTGTCCCAGCTGTGTCCCCTCCCAGCTTGTTATGCATCCCCAGGCTGCTCGCTAGCAGAGCGGTGTGAGAAACAGAAAAGAACTTGAAGCTGTGCAAGTGTTCAGCAACGGCTAAAACACTGGTGTGCTATCAACACTGTTTTGGTCTCGAATCCAAAACATCACCATACAAGCTACTACGACTAAAATTAACTCAGTCCCAACCAAAACCAGTACAAGAGCTTATTATTACTGTATTTGATTCCACTAACTGTGTCCATGAGCACTAAAAACATTAGTGCTGTACCTGGATCTCTGTGGTGTTTCTCCAATTTCTGTGTGCCGTAAAATTCACTCAAAAGATCTGCATGGGGGTGTAAGATAGCTCAGAAGGGTGATATCTATTCTAATTATATCCCTGCAGACTAAACTTGTGAGTTCTTTCAAGTCCAGTGCCAATCCAGCTATTAAATTGTCACTGGCCCTTGGGTAACACACTAACTAATGTTAACAGGCAGGACTTATAAGTGGTTTAATATTATCAACAGTATTGTCAGATTAAAGGAGTATAACAGTTAAAAGATCTTTGCTTACGGTTTAACAGAAAGGTTGAGTGGGACCGACCTCTACCTACTTAAGCTTTTTAGGGTTTTAACTTCTATGGGTCACCCTTTGCTGCCATACAGTCAAAGGATAAAATTAGGCTCAAAGCCCAATTAATCTGACCTATTTTGTCTATACCACTTTTATGTATTTTAGATATATATTTTTAGCATGAGATGAATAGAAGCTCTTCTTTCTCCCTTTTCATGATAAAACAAATCTAGATGATCTAGATGGCAAACTTGGATGTGGTTTTCTACGCTATATCAGATGAATCCAGACACTAGTCAGGTCTCATCAATGATTTTATTCTATTTGAGACACCAACTAACCCTGCCATCTAACCTACTTTCAATGTTGAAATGCTTTCATGCACCCAATTTTTTTGTCATCTAAAAGTGACAAAGCTCTCCACAAAAGATCTAACACCATGAGATATTTTATCTATTCATACTCAAGCACAGACCACAAAAGATTTGTTTTTTCTACAATCAGCAAAAAGCCCTTTTTCCCCCCTTTATATGGTAAATAATACAAGCCCATAGTGGTACTTTGAACAGTATTTTAAATGCATTTGGGAGTATCTGAAATAATAGATGGCAATAGCAATAATTAAATACACTTTTCAAGACCTGACCTTGTATCTAGCTATTCTCAATGACAATATATCATTCTTTGTGAAATCTGAAGGGTTCAACCAAAGTGATGTTTTTGTAGGAGGAAATACCTATTGATATATTAGAGTCAGAAGGCCATTAGGAGTTGATAAATTGGCCATGTTAAATGGGCACAGACAAGCAATGATGTCTGTTATTCTGGTGAAATAATCTCAATATGTTTAATGAGCTCCTACTTTTTATTTGATCAGTGGCATCATATTCTGTTTTCTACTAAAGCAACGCAGGGAAAGAATCTCCTAGTCACTGTAGACTACCACTGTTACTCATTAACCAAATGCACTTGTTAACGAAATACTATTAAAAAAAAAGTAACTTTCTTCCAATGTTATTTAGCCAGGGAGAAATTCACCCATTTAAAATCCTCAGCAATGTATTGCTTTGAACCTTGGATATGATTTCTAAGCCCTTGACAAATATTCTAGGGAGATAAAGGATATTAAAACTGGCCAATGATAAGAGATGAGATGGGACACTGAATCCTCAGTTACACAGATTTAGTGGTTATGGACTTTAACAGAAGGGCAGCAGCATTTATTCTCGGAAATTCTGTCTCTGGAAAACAAAAGGCACTTCTACAGAAGATAAACTTTTATTTTGCTGTGACTGAAAAGCTGTCTCACTGTAAAAGCAGTAACTTTCTATGTAGGGATGAATATGTTTGCTGACACAAGCACCTAGGCATTCCTTGTTACTATAGACATGGTGAAAGAAAGAAAAAAATCACAGTTTGGGTTGTTTCTTGCCTATATATTTCACCTTTATCTCAGATATTATTAAAGCTATTATTGTGCATATATTATTATTATGTTATTTTGCTATTATCATATATACTATAAGCACACTAGCCATTTCATTAGTCATTGAACAGTGAACATCTCAAGGAAAAACAGCATAGGTGCATAGCAAAACAAAAAGGACAGGGGTGAAAAGAAAGCAAGATGAGAAATTGGATGGAGTATATCCAGGCTCCATCACTATCTCTAAGTTCATTCAAAATATGACTGCATTGTGTCTTGGCTTTAGTTGGCTCCACAAGCTTGATTCTCCCTAGTTATGCCTAGAGGCCTGCAAAGATCTTTATGTTTGGCTCTTGCAGGGTTAGACAGAAATTAACTGACTATGCTGTTAAAACTGCACTCATTTTTGGCACCATTACATATTGTTTCTTTCCAGAAAATTAGTAAGAAAGCTGTAATCCTGAGGACCAGAACTATAGGGAAGGAAAGTTTTTTCAGTATCATCTATGTAAAATACCTAATTAAGGTGCAGAAGTTAATAAAGCTGCCTGGAATAAATAGATTTGAGAGTGATGACTTCTGCTAAATTTGAAATTTCTCTGAATTTTCTTCTGCAAGAAACTGTCTCTGTCCACTGTTTACGTAGGAGGGAAGGATGTATCATGTCTCTGAGAGCTGTTTCATTCTTCCTTCACATATCTTTGTGTTTGTATTCAATTCACATCTAAACTTCACAAACACAATGTTTAGAGATTTACTTTCTTTCAAATAAAAACTGAGAATACAGAGAAACAGATAATAGCTTCAGGGAGGTCAGGAAATGATCTGTCAGTAAGTATTGGCAAAAAACAAACTGCTGTTACAACTGAAAGCGGATGCAGGTCAGCAAAATGATACTCTAGGCTGTTTGACTAGATCTCCACTCACTATAACATATCTAAAATGCAGACAGCTACTTTGGAGATATGCAAAGTTAGGAGTCTGAATCTGTAGCCAGGAGAATTCTTCCAAAGTGTTCATCTGATGTTCTAACCTATTTTTGATATTAGCTGAAATAGGTGCTTAGGTATAGAAAGAGTTTAAATACAATGGTAGTTCCGGAGGATACTCTTTCTGTCATCCAGTGATTAATAGCCTTCAATAGATTTTCCTGCTAGAATTTGTCTGGTCCCTTTCTTAATAGATCACCAATAACTGCTGCCTTGGTCTACTCTTGCCAACACAGTTAGACCAACAAAGAATCTTTCTAGAATTACAGTATCAGCAAAGAGATGTCAACCTTTATAACTGCCCTGGATTCTTATAAAGCCATACGATCAAAGGGTGGGGGCTTTTTTAATAAATGTGCCTTTATCATGTATTTTTTTAGCTTAACTCTTTCAGCTAAAAAAAGCAAAACAGCAATTGCCATGTTGAGGTCAGCTTTTCATCTGATTATCTTCCAGCTGACTGTCTTGACTACAAACTAGTTCTCTTGAATTTTCCCAGTTTGATACAATTAATTTACCAGTATTCACTACAGATACCTTCAACAGAGACAGTATTCCACTTTTCTCACTCACATACACACACAGATGCACATCCTTGTTTTATGATGTTTCTTCGTTCTCCAGCTGCCTATAGAGTTAATCCAATAAGCTATTTTAAATTCAACAGCTATAAAATTTGGTGTGGTGGATTTTTTTCTTAGTGCAGCAAAATGGTTCCAAGGATTGTTGAGTGACAAATGTGTATATTTACCTGAAACTCTGAAACTCTGCAGCCAGAGCCGACTAACTTATGCATTTTCAGATTTATGTCAGATGCTTGGAGTTACATGCAAAAACAAGGCTGTAGCTTTTGAATTCTTTTGCATGTGTAGTCTCACAGTTGATGCAAATCAGCATTTGCAAATTAAATATGACTGAAGCATGATTTGAAGACAGAAATATTTTGCTGCAATGCACGCTTATGCTGTTTTTTTAAATAAATTAACTCACTTCCCAGAAAACTACGCTACAGCATAGTAAAACAAAAATCAGGTTAAACAATATGGTTCCTAAATTTTGGCATTCCTAAATAGTATGATTAATTGCAATTTTTGGTGTAAATTTGGCAAAAAAGTTATTATACTTGGGAAAGCCTGTTAGAAAATCAGGTTAGAAATAAACACATCTGTATGCTAAATGAGACAGATAGACATCTGAAGAATATATAATTATATGGATATATAGCACTCTACTTAGTTTAGATTAAGTATTACGTAATTTTGAAGTGTTAAACTGCAAGCACCATACTAACTACATATCATAAGAACTTATTCGAATGCTATGGTTACACCTTTGATAAAATTTTATTGGAAAGCTGCTCATAAAAAACTTCAATTTCTTGGAATGTAATTTCAAATAACAGCCTATAGTGATTTTTTAAAATGTTAAATTAGAAATTGCCTTGTAAAATGTAACTGCTGCTTAATGCATAATAATATTTCATTTAAAACTTCCTTTAACATGTTGTGGTAGTATTTAAATAAAGAGGAAAAATTATTAAAACAGTTCCTCCAGTGCTTTACAATTTTTTAAATAAATTGCCTTCTGCTTAAATAGGTGAACTATTTTGGCAGAATGTTTAAAACAGAAAACTAAGGAATACAGCTGTTCAAAGTCAACTAAGAAAAAAGTCACTGTGTGTCTTGCCTCTGACATTCTACTGTCTGCTACAGAATGACATTAACTATCTGCAATTTGAAATAAAGGTGATTAGATATTGTCAGATTCCATCATTTTCATTAATGTTATCTGTCTGTCTTACATTCCATTAATGTAATAACAGGTAGAAAAGTAAAATTTAAAAAAATGAAAATGAATATTCCATCTAAAAAAATACTCACTTATAAATGCTGTGCTTTTACATTTTCTTCCAAGCTTGGGGTTTTTTTACTTTTAATTTTCATTGGTGTTGTTTAGAATATTAGTCTTCATAGGTCTTCGAACATTCTTCATAGATCTCCAAAAAAACACATATCAAAACTGGTGATTAAAAAGGAAAGAGGAGGAGGAGGAGGAGGAGGAGGAGGAGGAGGAGGAGGAGGAGGAAGAGGAAGAGGAAGAGGAAGAGGAAGAGGAAGAAGGAGAAGGAGAAGGAGAAGGAGAAGGAGAAGGAGAAGGAGAAGGAGAAGGAGAAGGAGAAGGAGAAGGAGAAGGAGAAGGAGAAGGAGAAGGAGAAGGAGAGGGAAAGCGGAAGGGGAAGGGGAACGGAAAGGGAACAAGTGTCAGCACACAAATAGTCATAATAAAACCCACAGAGGAAGAAGAAAGCCACAATTATTTACAGGGACATTAACTGTACATAGGGTAAATGACAGGCATAGTATACAGTCCTGACTTCTTCCAGTGATCTTTTCAATACTACTGAACCTTCCTGATGTGGTTTTCAAAGAGCAGACCCTGGTCCTCCTGTGAATGAAAGGTATGTATTCTCACTCAAAGACATTCTCCCCTGAAGGGGCACAAGGTGAAAATGTCCAAGTGTACATAAAGCAGCACATGGTATGGTATGTATGGTTTGCAACTGCAGCGGTAGTAAATAAGACAGCCTTCTGTCCATGAAAGTATATTTGACTTACAAAACAGAATGGTAAAATAAAGGTTGCTGATGTTAATAACATTTCCTAAACAGTTGTCCAAGTCCATAGCACTTAGAGATAATGTGAGCATGATCTGTTTGAGCTCAGTTTTAGTAGAATTATTCTAGGCTCCCCCTACTTTCATTCTAAATTTAGAATTTGCCTAATACAAAATGAGCAAAAATAAGTTTATAACTTTATAACCTGCCATGTGTAACTGATTATATAATGATGGAGCATCTGAAGTGCACACAGTGTGTCAGAAAAGGCTCTGACAAGGTAATGTCAAGTGCCATAGATGGACTAATTACTCTGATGCACCAAATCACAGTTTCTTTTATTCATTTCTACTGTCCATGTATCCCTGAATTTGTGTTTGCATAAAGGAGTGTCACACAAATAGTTTCTGACAATTCCAAATTAAATACATCCATATAATATAAACCCTGGACAGAGGGTTACAGATGCTGGAGCAAACTACATCTGAATCGATAGCCAGAGAGGAGGATTTGCTCATTTCTTTTGCTCTTAAAAGTAGCTTGCAGTTTCTCATACAGCCAGTAGAAACTGTGGGTGGCTGATCAGTATCGGGAAATTGTCTCAGCTTTAACTGCTTGAGAGTTTTTTGAAAAAGTAAAAGGATATAAACATTGCAAAGAGTTTTGTGGTAATTCATTTGTCGACACTTTTCAAAACTAATTAAACACAAAAACTTTCTATCTCATCTATAAACTGGTTTTATTTATTTATTTATTATAGAAAATACCCAAATCACATGTCAAGAGCAACAAATGACAAGAAATAATTTAACGTTGCACGTACTAAATCTGAAATGCACATTAATGGAGCACCAGCAAGTTTGACAAAATGCCATGGCATAATTATTTGCTAATTAGCTAGTGTAGTCAAACATGTAGGATTTACTGCTACTTACATGACTTTTCATTGTACAACTCAAAAAAGGAAATGATAATGACTTTATGCTGTAAAGACAATTCTTTTTGGTTTTGGTTCATCTGCTTAGATAGTTTCAAAATGACATTGTATGCTGAAGCACCTCATGTTTAGTGTCATCTTTTATTTCATTTTGAAATCTCTCTCCAGAGTATGAAATACAAAATGACAAAGGCACTAAATTGAATAATAAGTGTATGTTACAATTATGTGTTACTATGTGCTAGCCAAGATCCTAGTGCCAAGTCTTTATTGTAAATCACATTGATCTATAATTACTGTGAACTGTTAAATTTTCATATTCACAGAGTCTTTGGAAATAAATCACAATGTTCAGTATCAAACAAGTGGTATGGAAAAATGATTCTGCCTAGAAATGTTGTAAACTGAAGAGATTACTCTGAATTCTTATAGAATTTTTGATATTTAAAACCAAAGATGACAATTATTATTTAGTTTCTTTGTTCCTTAATGAAAGAAAATATTTGTATAAAGCTTTGTTAAATGAAAAACTTTTCTGAAGGCTTTTTTGAACTCTGAAAGGAATGATCTGATGAGCTGTATTTTTCAGCTTACAGAACAAGACCTACAATTTCAACTCAACTGACTGACAGGAGTCAATCTAAAGATAAAAGAATAGCATCTTGAAAAGTGTATGTGTTCCCAAACTGAGACACCACACAAATATGTTAAGAGAATAATACATTCAAATTCTATTGTAACTTTTTGGTGCAGATTAGCAAAGCATTTTACCAACAATGAGGCTTCAGATTTCTTCTAGCATGGAAGGAAGGAACATTTGAGGTGAGTTAACCACACCACTGTATCTACTTTCTGCAGTTCACAGGCTATCTCTAGTAACCCACTGGTTATATAAAGGTTTATGTCTATGGGAAGAAAGAGTAAGAAAGACCCTCCCATTGAGTCACGAGGTCCAGAATGGACCCCCTTGTTTCCTATACTCCTTCTCAGACAGGAGTCTAGGTGTGGCTGGACCCAGATTTAGTCCCAGACTTGGACAATGGTTTATATCTAATGGATTATATATGTTTCATTAGCATCAATTCAGCATGTAATCAGTGTCACCGAGGCAAAATGAAAGTTATCGTACTACAGGGTTATGTGTGGTATCGGTCACTGACCAAAGATCCGCCTTTGTTAAAGGTCTCTCTTCCTTGAGGAGTAACCTTGAGAGGCATCCCAGCTCAAGGGGAGATAACCACCATACTGCCATGCTGCCTAGCAAGGAGAGCTCGAAGAAAGCTCACTTAGGCTGTCATATCTGTGGGATAAAGTATTGGCTCATAATCAAATCACATGCAATGGAAAGGTAGGCATGAGACTCCTTGAACCCACAATTTTCTTTGTTCCTTGATAAACGAGTCTTGGAAAATCCACCTGCTATTCATGTGTTGATCATATGATTGGTGCCCCAAGCCCATATGCATCAATGCTCACTGTGTCACTCTGCTCCTTTGTGGGTTTTCACAGAACAGACTGAGGAGTTCTTGGCCCAGCTACAGCTCAGGCTTTTACCTCCTTTGGAGCCTGTACAAAATATGGCTGGTTTGGTCAAGGGGTTGGGTGCATCTGTCACAACAAATGAGGTGGTGAATCCAGAGAAAGAAGGTAATGTAAAAGTAAACAAACTGCAATTATGTGCATTGAATTTTTTTTTTTTAAATGGTAACATCCTGTCATTAGAGAAAGAGCTATGAGATCCTTAATATCCCCAGTATAACAAGAACTCTACTTCTGATGTCTTCTGAATATTGGCATGTCCAATCAAACTGTAGATTGTAAGATCTGCATACTGACTCAGCACAACCATGTCAGTTCCTAGTAACACCACACAGCCACCACCAACTCCTGTGGATCTTCTAATAAGCACTGATATGATCCCACTGTATTCAGTTTAACAAGATCACACCACAATTTAATGCTTAAATAGCTACACAATTACGTACGTAATGTAGATCAGCCCCTCTTATATGTTACATGAAGACTGTGGGTGGTGAAATTTAACTGTTTGCACTCTGCCATCTAAATGTACCTTAGCAAGCAATTACTAATTTATTCTCTTTTTAGCAACATTATCTCTTTGAGCTTTGCTTTGAGGCAATATAATTTAAAGCTGTGCTTTGAAGCAAACAGCAATTGTAAAAAATACGATCTAGCGGGATGGAGCTCCAAAACTGATCTTTTTAACCTTTTTGATTACACATATACATGTAATATATAGTCTCTGCCTCCTTCATTCTCCACTTAAATCTTCAGAAAACCCTTGCTGAAATTCTGAATACAAGTTGTAGACTACCTAGACGGAGTAATACAGATAACAATGAGCATTTTCAAAAAACAAGGGAAATACCAATTAATAAGGTCACATATCTAGGCAAAGATGAAGACTTGTCTTCACCATGACACAGAAACATGGAGACAGAAGGGGAGTAAGAACATGGAAACATTTTCAGTACCTTCTCTGATTTTCCAAGTTGGAAGTAACCTCCTTATTACTGAACTGACTGTTTCACAAGCATATTTTGAACAGAACAGTATGACTCAGGCCAGGCATTCTGCATCCAGCAATAACGAAAACAAGTCAAGGAGAAGACTTAGAGAACTCATACAGAAGAAATTTCATCACCCCCACCTCTGTTGCTGAGTGATCCAGAGGTCTGAGTTCAGTGACCAATTGCATATACCACTATATTTAAGGATGCCTTCCACTTATAAATGCTGTCCATACGGTTTAAAATCTTCTTCTGAAAGTTTAGCAGGCATAAAGAGGAACTACAGTTAGAAGACACAAGCTGCCTACACATTCAATGGAGAAAGATAAACTCCCGTAGGCAGCTCACATTTTTTTGCTGCTGAGAGCCATCTGAAAAGAGGATGCCTCTTTTGTCTGCTTTGGCCTTGTTCTCAGAGATACTTTTTGGCCATAGTTTTTATAGCTTTCACTGAGAAAAGGGGATGAATGTGTCTGTACTGGATTGCACTTGACATAGTAGATAACACAGTACAGTAAGAGCTTTTACAGAAATTAATAATTTAGGGCAAAATTTTGCCTGTGTGTATGTGTGCATGACTTCCTCTGAAATCAAAGACAGCTACCTGCACATGTATCTACGAACAGAACTAGATCTGTATTTTCTTCATAGTTTTCTTTCTTCATGGTGACTTTTTATACAGTAAACCCAGACTGAACAATTTTTTACAATAATAATATAGTACCTATCTCTTCTACAGTGCTTTTCATCATCATATCTTAGAGTCATTAAAGTTTTTTTTTTCCTTCTACCACCATACCCTTCTATCTTTTTTTTTTTTTCAGGAGTTCTATTCATGATTTAAACTGTGCATAAGGCTTCATGTAATTCAGAATTTTGACAATTAATAGATAATTTTTAAAATACTTCTTCCAAAAGGCATCAACTGGCCCCACCTTGGTACAGATGTCCCTGAGGTGAACTCACTTCCTCACTATACAATCTCTAACAATTGACATGGTACTTGACTGTACACAAATTGATATGTCACTTTGTGTGAAATATTCCTTGCAAAATAGCTGAGCAGTTCTAAACCTCAGTACTCTTTATACACTGAACAATACACAGACTTGTAAACTGACAATTACACTTGACAATCAATTGACAATCAATGTAAAGGAGACGGACATTTGTCCAATGATATTTGCCCTGGACAAAAACTAGATATCATGCTAAACAAACAGTAGCCTGTTGTCTAGGAAGGCACAATGATATAAGCCCTCAGAAGAGAAACTTTCCATAAGAGAGGCTTTGTGGACTGATTCCTAGAAGGGCAGACCACAGTTTAATTATACGGACTTTCAAAGAACATACGATTTGAAACATCTCCAAGCTGTGGCTATCTACAGTTTAATTGTCTAGACCAAGCTTGAGCCCTAGGATGTCCATACAGACAATGTAGAAACAACTAAGAAGGAGAGCTACTTCCATAGATTTTGAACGGGGAAAACCACCACTAAAAATGGAGGGTGGACTGAGGATTGTTCTTGGGAGATGCTGTCTCTTCCCATAGTGCTTATGGGAACAGTAACACAGATGACAAGTCTATCTTTTAGGTGCCTGTACTGAAGTAAAGTGAATCCCACCTTCAGTGTCTCATGATTTTGAAATGTCTCCTCTAGCACTTTCCCAAAATGTCCACTAAAAATATCACTCCGATGATTAATACTGAAGTCTTTGAAGTCAGTATTTCACAGTACTGGACCTATCACTTTAGTCATAGAACCATAGACTCATGGCCCTCCTCTGGACCTGCTTCAACAGGTCAATGTCCTTCTTATGTTGAGGACTCCAAAGCTGGACTCAATATTCCAGGTGGCGTCTCACAGGAGTGGAGTAGAGGGGCAGAATCACCTCCCTCAATTGGTTTTCTGGGCTGTAAGCGTACATTATTGGCTCATGTTGATCTCCTCATCCATCAACACCCCCAGGTCCTTCTCCTCAGGGCTGCTCTCAATCCATTCTCCGCCCAGCCTGTACTTGTGCATGGGATTGCCCTGACCCATGAGCAGGGCCTTGCACTTGGCTGTGTCGAACTTAATGAGGTTTGCACAGGCCCACCTCTCGAACCTGTCCAGGACCCTCTAGATGGCATCCCTCCCCTCCACCGTGTTGACTGCTCCACCCAGCTTGGTGTCGTCAGGAAATTTGCTGAGGGTACACTCAATCCCAACATCCATGTCACCAACAAAGATATTAAATAATACTGGTCCCAGTACCGACCCCTGAGGAACACCACTCGTCACTGTTCGCCACTTGGAAATTGAGCTGTTGGCCACAACTCTTTGAGTGCGACCATCCAGCCAGTTCCTTATCCATCAAGTGGTCCATCGGTCAAATCCATGTGTCTCCAATTTAAACACCAGGATGTTGTGCATTAATTATAAAATTCTGGTTTTGAAAGGATATTGTTTTATTACAGCAAAACCCAGTGAGTCGCTGCTAAATTGTTTCGAATGTTCTAAATGTTGTGTGGACTCAATAATTTTAAAATCTTCCTTTTAAATTGTGAAAAATAGACTTCCTACTGTAGAGCTGGTCACCATTCTTGGCTTTCTAACCTCTGAAAAATGTAAAGGATAGTTCTCCTATTGAATGTGTTTGCATTTTCCACAGCAGGATAACACATTTTCCTATTTATAAACTCAAGCAATTCTACAGTAGTTACCATAACCTGCCTACACAAGTGAAAGCTTATTTCTTTGTGCTCACCATGGTGTGGCTCATTCCTTGATGCACATGGAAGGACATTGTAAATAACATTTTAACACCCACAGTCAAGTTCATATTGAACAAACACAATGTATGCCTAGCCCATTTAAAGAAGAAAAAGTCAATAAATACATAAGAGATGTTAGCCATGTCTGTAATCTGCCACATATAACAACAAGAATCACTATTAAAATGTTGAGATAAAAGAGCTAATATTACAGGTCTTACTTTAGGCACCTTATTGCTTGCATCATTCTAGTTTTACTAATTGTAAACAAATGGCCCTGTTCTTATTTATGCTCCTTTCTATGCTTCCTGCTTCTACCTATATCACAAAGACAGCACTGTGAGCAACACACTGATTTTGACCCCAGAAGACCTGAGATCAAGGCACACAAGATGCAAGCTGTGCCTTTCACTTAGCTCTGCTGTGAACATGTATGATTTACTGTAGACCATATATTTCACAGCGCCAGTCACAGGTAACTCTAGAAAAGAAAATCAAAAGTGAATTGGGAGAGGAAGCGAGATGGAGGTTACAGGATCAGTCAAAGCAACCATCTCTGCTGCTTAGCATTTAAAAGGCAGAGGGGTAAAATGAAAGAATTATTTTGTGATGCTTGAGTATCAGTAACAATACTGAGGACAACTTTAGTTATAGCTCTATCATTTTAAACTTTTGCACTAAGGAAAAAGAGGAAAACTACCACTTGAATTCACATTCTTGATAGCAATTCTATACGGACTTCAGAAATGACAATCTAAATGAAATTATCTTTCATATTCAGAAGCCGAAATAATTATTGGAAGCTTAACTTACATACTGACCTTGAGTTTTTCCCAGTCTCCAGGCCTCATTGTTGCTTTGTTGTTGACTTCTTGAAGGAAACATGCATACTGACTAATTCCTATCTACACCTTTCATGGCAACAAATTATCAGGGTGAACCATCTCTGGAAAAGCAGTTATGAATAAGTTTTAGTCTCTTTTAGTTCCCTTGAACTGAAATAAATCCAAGCTAGTATATGGATTAGCTACAGTCCACCCATTGTTAAGTACTAAGAAAGAGAATCTTAAAATACATCTGGCCCAGGAACAATATAAATTACCTGCAAAAAGGCAGTTGTAAAAACTTAAAAGAAAAATGAAATAAAATCACAGCTAATTACGTAAGCTTTTCTAACTCTGAGAGAGCTGGCTTTTTAAATAATAATTTATTTTTTTATATCAAAGCATTTCAATCTCAACTTACTTTTAATAGATGGCTTTAGTGACTGTATTTGTGATGGCAGAAACCTTAGAGAACACATTGCACCAATGCTGTAGCTCATGAAGAAACAGACGCAGCGTAGTGTATCATGACAGACTGAAATGGAATTCCAGCCGTGTGAAGGTAAATTTTCCAGCTGTGCTAGCACAGATTGGAATAACTCACTCATGACTGCTGCAGAAGAAAGTGTCAGTCTATATCTCAAACTGTAGCTATCAACCACTTTGTACCGCTGCCTGCAGCAGACAGAGAAAGATTCTGGAGTAACAAGGTGAGATTAATGCATTTCTGGGAAGTAACGCACAGTTTTATAATATTTTTTGCAATCTTTATTTTATTCTTCCAATAGTTTTTGCTCTGAGTTTATGAACATGTACATTTTTTTTAAACGGGTGTAATTCTTCATGTACATTACTCATTGCCATGATATTCTTTTTTCCTTAGAGTAGCTGCTGTTTTATGAATGTTCAATGTGCTAGTGAAGATTGTGCTACTGTCATGAGCAATTAATGAAGTTAGTGACATTCATACAAAACCTTAGAATGGAAACAGAACTACATAAAGAATATATACATGGGAGGATGCCACAGGATGATTGCAGGAGGACTTGGGATTTCACAAAGTGGACTCTTAAAAACGTCAGTCACTAAATCAATAATGTATTGTGTTTTTACTTTGAAAAAGAGCAGGTGAATTTTGTGCAAGTGAAGTTGTAGAATCCACAACACTAACTTCAGCTCAGCATATTTTTTCTCCTATTCACCAGTTCAGAAGTCACACTGAGTTTCTCAGGTCTTATTTCTGTGATTAAAATTCATCAGACATTCAGCTCCTTGGCTTGTGCTTATAGAAAATGGGACTTCTAAACGGGTTTCCTATCTAATGCAGGCTTGGAGCAGTCCCAACTCAGGGGAGATACTGGCCACAGCCCGCTGTGATCCAGAAGAGCTCAAAGGGTCTGTACTAGAATTGCTACTTATAGGATCAAAGTCAGGTACTTTTCCACTCCGGCCCAGCTTGGACAATGGAGTATTTTGGTACTTTCCATGGTTATGAAAGCCCAGGACTTGCTAGAACTTGTGGTCCCAGTACCCCCCTCTCTGTGGCCATGATCCATATGTTGTCAGAAGTGATCGATTATACTTATTGTCTTTAAACGGTAGGAGCCATGGGGACCAGGCACACGATTGTGTTCTTGGTCCATTGCTCTTCCACCTTTTCTTTCTTTCATGTTAGACTGTTTTGTTACGTTCTGGTCCAGTGTATTCTTATGTGGCCCAGGTGGGGAGGGCATTACGCCAAGGACCGAGAGGCCTACGGGGTTGGGGGGGATTGGGATTGCACCACCACACAATATAAGTGCAAATACACGAGGAAAAGATCTACAGCTATTTCCTACGCATTTGCTGGGTTGTATATTTATACTTACAAATCAAACCAGAACATTTCATCAAATATGAAGGCAAAGGAAAATCCTCTTCTGCTCTTATGCAAGAAATACATGAAGTGCAGACAAGATAGACCCTCTGTACCTTACAGCTACTCCTACTTCTCTCCTTATTACATACACATACAGGTGTTTTATGTAATTTGCCTTACAGTGACTCAATGAAAACTTACAGTACCTTGGTGGTTGGTACCTTCCAGTCTGCCTAAAATTAAAGGAAAGTGCCTCCTCAGGTGATACTGTTTCTTCTGTGCTCTCATCCTTTTTTCAGAACCTATTTTGCATACCACTAATGCCATAATTTCTGACTTTCATCTGGTCTCATAGTGGCTTACTGTAGGAGTTCAAATCCTGCCAGAAATACAGTGCAGCCACTCAAAAATGTCACACCTCCCTGAGCCAACCAACCTTTTCAGACACCTAGAAGAGGTCCCTAGAATAAGTGACTACTAAACCTCTAAAAAGTTGGAATCCAAATCTATCTTTGCAATAGCATATAAAGTCATCGAACTGTGTCTGTTTAAACAACATTTATTTCAGAGAAAATCTTCATTAGCTGTTTGGCAAATTCACTCAACTTCTCCCAGCTGCAGGACTGGATAGAAAATGAACTCTAATTGGACTTTGAGGTAGCAAATTTGACACTCTACAGAAAAAGAACTATCTGAAAATTTGCAGCTGGGGTTTAAGTTTGTTTTGGTTTGCTTAATTTTGATACTTCTTTCACCACAGATGTCAAAATTTTGTGAAGCTTTGAAACACATGAAAATTATTTATTCCAGACCCAACCAGCTTTTCACCAGCTGTAGAAAAGTCGAACTGGATGGAAGAGGAGATGCTCATTTTAGTATTTCTCTGTATAAATTTAACTCGAGCACCCATGACAAATATTAGGCTGCATTCACAGAATATTTATAAAAAGCAGAAGGGAAATTAAACTAAACAGCCAGAAAAAAAGGTGCATGCCTGGAGAACTCAAAACAGTCATTTAAGAGTGACTTACAAGCACCTGGTGACATCAAGTGTGAATAACTATGTCCTGTCTCACTCCTTTGTACTGCTATTCATTATCATGCAACATGAAAACAAAAAAAAATACAGATATGAAAGCAATTCTCAAAAGGCTGGCCACATCAATGAATTGATGAAATTACTGTGCACCCAGGTCCAAGTAGCCAAGCAGTCTCAGAAGAGGAAACATTAGGAAACCTAATGTTAGAGTACAGGTTCCTGATGAGATGCTGCAAAAGCAACTAAAGCAAAAAAACACATATGTGACTGCAGGACAATTTGCATGCCCAGGAAACGAGCTGGATGAAAATACACATTCTTGCACACAAAACATTTGGAATTTATAAAATAACAAGAATTAAAAAAATCTATTTATAAAAGTCCCAGATGCCATGGATTTCTAGAACTGAAACAATTTTTTATAAGCACCTGATAATCCTTGCTGTCCTCTTCTATGTTTTTTCAAGTTTCATCATGGCCCTCTTGAAATGGGAGAGATGAGACCTGAGTGGAAGATTCAGTATATGGGTGCACTGTAATTAGTAATGCTGTGGCACAATAAGGTTTCCTGGTTTCGTTTTTTGAGGTTTTTGGTTTTGTGTTTTGTTGGGGTTTTGTGGTTTTGTTTTTTTTTTTGCCAAAATTTAGCACTCTGGTTGAATATATTTCAGAGAATTCCCACTGTGATGCTAAAATCTTTTACACGGAAATTACTCATTTGGAGAACAACACTGAATATACATAGTACTATGGAAATCATTACTCTTTATCTGGCCTGCTTAGTCCAGTTTGGGCGTCCTCAGTAGAACATAGTGACATACTGTGGAGTCAGTCCAGCAAAGGGTCACCAAGACAACTAAGGCATTGAAGCACATGGCATAGAAGGACAGGCTGCAATAACTGGCTCTATTCAGCTTTAAGAAAAGGGGATGAAAGGAGATTTGGTTAGTGTCTTCAGCTGTCTGATGTGAGAATATTGAGAAGAGGGAGGCAGGCTCTTCTTGAAGGTTCATGGTGATATGACAAGAGACTATGGACACAACTTCTACCACAGGAAATGTGAGGCAACTCTTAGGAAAAACTTTGGAATTACTGGAATAGGTTGCCCAGAGAGGTTGTATAATCTCCATCCTTGGAGATATATTTCAAACATGATTGAACACAGCACTGAGAAAAATCATCTAATTGGTCCTGCTTTGAGCAGGTGAGTGGACTAAATGACTCTCACATATCCCTTCCAACCAAAATTATTTTATGAGTCCATAATTCAGGTAAGAGTAATACTGTGTTTAGCTATTCTGCAACGCTAGGAAAATGTTCATGACTTTGTCTTTTCATTTTTCTGAAGAAAGAACTTCAACAAAACGGAGATAAGATCACCTTTATAACAACGTCCAAAACTGACTTATCAATGCATTCACACTGCTAAAGGTAAAGTACAGGGAGAGGTAAAGAGAGGGATATTTTGCATCTAATTAGTTGATTACAGTTATTGCTTAATATGTGAAAATGATTCATTCCTGTTGTGGTCTTTCTGAAATGAACTAATCTGTATGCACTTCAACACACTCATAGGAAAAACTGGTACAGTGTTGTCCATAATATTTCTATTCTCTTGTTTCTTTCTCTTCTTTATATTAAGCCTAATACCTTATTTTCCTAATTTTGACAGTCATTTTGCAATGATGTCTTAACTTCACTGAGCAGTCCTTCTTTATTCCTTTGTCTTCAGTCTTGGGGAAATTCAATGAGAGTTAAATTATTTACATGTCCAATTGCAGTTACTAATGTTTATTATATGGCAGTTACCTATCATCAGTCTAACCCATTATCATTTTGCCAGTATATCTTTCCTAGACAACTAAGGAGTTTTTGATTATTTTTTTTGAGTTTTTCTAGTGGTGTACTGATTCATGTTTAAGCAACGGTTACGTTGTCGTTTTAGTCTAATGTACGCCTGTATTGCCACTTAACAAACTGGTTCCCACCTTCTCTCAGTGGCTAAGTCCCACCTGCTCACATGTGTCAGAACAATGCTTGTATAGTTGTCTAATGAGCCAAATTAAGAAAGCTGAAGACAAATCAACATGAAAACTAACCATCAGTCTGCAGCCAGATGATTTCCATGAACTACATCACTGCACAGGAACAGGAGAAGAAGTGGGACCCCCTCATGTCATATTAAAACAATGATAGTTTAGTTCCACCAACCTAAACAGAGGCTGCCCCTCTAATATATGTTAATGCTGAGGATGTAAACAGTGAAGATAACATACATTAGTAATGCCAGAACATAGCATGATGGCTAGTCAGGAGAAAGCTCTATTACTGCTGTAATTGTATTTTTTGCTTCAGACAGAATAGCTGGAGTTATAAAAGCTCTTAAGGAAGATGGTGGAGGCATTAACTTCTGATAAAGTATCTGACTTTTGTACATTGCTCACTTCCTCATTTCCTTCTTATTTTTTTTCTGATGTTCAAAACTTCTCCATGTATTAAGCTTGATTGCACAATCAGCATTCTGACAAATCCCAGTTTCTCTCTCCGTTCCCGTTCATCTTATTACTGTCCATAAATAGAGACAAGCCAGGAAGGGGAGATAAGTATATATCTATAATTGTAACAGTATAAAAACAACTCTTGAAACATTAATCACTGACTAATCTTCCATACTAATTTATCCCACTTGTCTAACAGCAGCTCTTTCCTTCTCCGATCTTCCCTATTCTGAGACCAAGACTTCATGATCATATTCCTGACTAGCTGATGCAGCAAGTTGGTATTATCATTTAGACTACAGCATCCTGTTTCCCATTATATGACAACTGCCAGTTTTCTGCATAATCAGGAAAATATAAAGAGAAGAGGAGGGAGTGTTTTTCCTGAATGTGGCAACAATGTCATAATGAAACTGTTTGCACTGTTATTATATTCTGCAAAGTATGAAAGGGAGGGGAGATAAGTGAGATAGGAGAGGAAAAGAGTCTTGAGCATGAATATTCTCACCTTCAACACAACTAAGAACACAGAAGACTGAATCCCAGGACCCCTATACCCAGTCTTACTTCTGGCAACAGGTTAAATAAAATTTGATGGGTTTCCTCCTCAACTAAGGAAATCAGAACTTGACTGTAAATGAAGAAATGATTTGACACCAAAACATAAGAAGTACTATCTGCCACTCCTCCCGAACCTATGAGATTAAGCAAATGAATCAAGCTTGTTAGGTAACTAACAAATGTCAGTAATAATGCAAGTCCTTGGCACAGCCAGCCCTTCGTTTCTGTCTTTCTCTTTCTTTATTTTGAAATCAGGGAAACATTTATCCTATATAGTTTCCACTTGGTAGCTTCAGAAACAAAAGAAAAGATTGTGTGACCCACCATTCTCTACAATGGCCCATAAGTCAAATGGATTTGACCCTTCTCCACTGCTTTTTGGTTTGTTGTTCATTTATCTTGGTTGTCAGGGCTCTGTATTTCTTGGTGATGATGTGAAATGTGAAAATGCATCCTCTGCTGTGGCTTCTTTTTATTTTTTAAAGGATAAAAATAGACTGAATCTCCAGACTCTTCCAGGAGTAAAAAAGGGAAAGGAACAAAATGATCCGCTGAGCTTTATCAACAGGATGTATTTTTTCCCTTCCCTTCCTCCAAAAATCCCAAGAAAAATTAGCAAAACAATAGTTTAAGCCACAAAAAAAGGCAATGTGTTCAATCTGCTAGTATTGTGTGCTGGTTCAAGGTATGTACACCAAGCTATTAAAATGCTAAAGGAAGTGTACCATATATACTTCAAAGTAAAATCTTGCTTTTGGTCAATTTGAGTACTGCTTTTCTGTATTGATTTTTTTTTTTTTTTACAATAAATTTGTTCCACCATGTGTGTTCCCCCTTCAACGTAGTTCAATGAACAATTTCAGCTCCACACCAGTAACTCAGAATATTGTGTTGGTTTCTATCTTTTTCTGATAAGGAGTAGCATGAAAGATTAGGCATTATGATTTCTCAGTACTTCCTTACTGGAGACACAAGTCTGACTTGTTACTTCTGAAAAAGAACAAATAGTTTATCAAGATATTTACTAGTGTGCAATTTATTAAATATATTTCAGTATGTATTTCAGAAAAGGCTGGCAGATGCTGAGATTTCATTCATAAGAGTAGCATGACTTTTTGACTCAGAAAAGAAAAATATCTTGGTAGTCAGCTGTACAAAGTTAATAGACCAAATTATAGCCTCATTTAAGCTATTATAAATCCATAGCCACTGCTAGTGAATTTAAATTTAGACTAAGCTTAATGACAGGAAAATTTGGGTAATACAGCAAGGGGAAATGCAGTTCACATGCTAATCAACAGAGCAGGGAGATTCTGATGACTGCTGGTTACACAAAGAAGATGATACCTATAAAAGTCTGGAGCTGTGGCAGAACAGGCCATCAACACAAGATCCAAAGTACGTGTACACCTCCAGCTATTGAAACTTCACCCCAGACTTATGAAGTGGGAAGGAACGCTGTTCATCTGCTTTGGATGTGAGTTGTGGAAGTCCCCTCTTACTCCCTGGTTCCCCAATTCCTATATTACAATACATATGTCAGTATTACCTATTAGTCAGAATTCAGAAAGTTGAATGTCACCCTGCCAGAATATAACATGTTTTAAATTCAGATCTCCACCTTTTTCCACCAACTTGATTTATATACCTTCCACCATTTTAATGATTGAGAATGAACTGCTAACGAGTGCTTTGAGGGAGCTTACGGTAGAGCCAAAAGAGGTGGATACTGTCACTGTGAAATAATGAGGTCAGCAAGCACAGCTCTAGAGATTGGTCCAGTTTTGCAGCATTTACCTTATCCTGAAATTTAGATTGCCCTGTCAGATAGTTAGTGTATAGATTTATAGAATAGAATCATCCAGAGGTTGGAAGGGACCTTTAAGATCATCGAGTCCAACGACTAACCTAACACTGCCAAAATCACCACTAAGCTGTGTCTCTCAGCATCCGTCTTTTAAATACGTCCAGGGATGGTGATTCAACCAACTCCCTGGGCAGCCTGTTCCAATGTTTGATAATCCTTTTGGTGAAGAAGTTTTTCCTAATATCTGATCTAAACATCCCTTGGCATAACTTGCGGCCATTAATATAGAGCTACATAGCTATTAGCTAGGAATATCTACTGCACATCTAAATCAAGACTGAAATTTACCAAAGATGCAACATCTCGTCTTAAAAGATGAACTTATCAGTAATTTTTTGACAATCATTTTTTAACATATTGATATTTTCTTTTAAACCAAAAATAATCAGGAAAATTACTGTTTTGTTCAAATTTTTCTGGTCAGTTTTCAGTATTTATACATTTGAAAAACTTCTTTAACAGTTTTTTCTTTCAAAACAGCTTCTTGTTTAAAAATGTAAACTTACTAAGAAAAGAAAGGGATCAATATCATCGATCAGAGACAGATAAATTTATGGTCACATTTCTGGACAGGTACCACTTTTAAACCACCCAAATTTTCTTGAAATAAAGAAACCATCTCTCGTTCAGTTACTCTACAGCCAAAGTGTTGACTCACTTTCCACGTAGTCTTTACCATAACTTCTCTAGTGGCCGATTGTAATTAGATGCTTAACTAGTTGTCTGGTCATATCTCACTGTAGGATAAATGAGTTTCTGTAATTCATATCTCATGACATGGAATACATCAAATGCATGTTTCTTAGTTCTGTCATTGCTGATTTTAACACCTTCTTCACAGAAAAGGGAAAGCATGAAAATAAAGGTAAACCATGCAATAGTTGTATCAGATACGTATATTCACATCCACATCCAAACCACGGAATGCAAGAGACATAGCTAGCAATTCAAAAATCTCATTTAAACTGTAAGGAAATTGATATTCCCTCATGTGGATTTTATTAATTTTCTGTAATGCTTTTTGTCAGTTCAACAGGCACAATACAAAAACACATCAATCTTTTTTCTGTTCCTTTCAGTCAGGTGAGTTCACAAGCTCATTTTCAGATGGAGCAGGTGGGTGTACATACACTGTGTAAACAACACATTCCTGGCAAGGCTGTGTATTGCCATTATCTCTTCTAGACACCAGACAGAGAGGAAAACCAACTCCTGCTTCTCTTAGTGCCAGACACCTGTTCATTTTTCTTCCATTGCATCTGCTTCACCTTCTGCTGCTTTATCAACTGCTCTTGTGCTGTGGCATAATTCTCTTCAGCAGAGTCAGGAATTTCTCTAGGTTTCTGATCAAATGTACCTGTGTCGTAAGAATGATGTTTAAGTAGGGTGTCACCGTAAGAAGATGCCCAGGGAGAAAAACCTTGCTGACTTTATTGTCGTCATTTGAACACTGCTCATCACACAGTAAGAAATCAGAACCCTAAGCCCCACAGAGAACTGAGCGTGCATTCCACTAATAGCTAAAGCTAAAAAAATGTGAAAAAAGCCCCAGCTTTCATGGAATATTTAGAACTCCCATGCAGAGAAAAGCTTCTAACTGGACATGAAGGAAAAGACGCATAGGACAGCTAAAGTAAAGTAATGGATCTGCCTTGTCACTTGGTTATTGCTGCAGGCAGCACATACGCATTAATGGCAGCAAGTTCTGTGGTTCTGAATTGCTTTATATTCCCTTTAATAAAACAGTTCTATTTCTCGTTTATCAATCTGGCGGAAGAATTCCGAACCTTATTTTAGTTAAAACAATTCCAAAAATCTCAAATTTTAAGCAGCTGGTGACAATTTGTTGAGCCTACGGTGGTGTTGGGAAAAAAGGAAGTTAATATTTCAGTGTTGTTTTTTTACAAATACACAACATAACAGAATTGTGCACTCAGTTGACTTATTAAGGAAACCATCCCATCTAGTTGGCATTTATGTATGCTCTTAAAGTGGTTGCTGAAATAATTTCAATTCATTCAAACATGAGGTCAAGAGCTCTATTTTACGTTTACTGATATTTCTTAATATTTCCCAAACTACACAACACAGATATAAAATTATTTTGTTAATCAATGGTAGAATAATTTCTACAATTTTATACAGTTTCTACTTATATTTGGTGGAAAATTACTTCTTGATTTAAGTAAAAAGAACAAATAACTTCTTCATATAAAACAAGGACTAACTATGTGATTTCTGAGATGGCAACTCCTCGCAAGATTTAAGAATGTCTGGTATGTCATCATGGTACTTAAAAAAAGTGTAGAAACTAGGGATAAATTTGCCTGTTCTCACTCAAACTACACTTCACGTTTTAGCCTGCAAGTAATCTAGTGAGTTCAGTAAAATGTCTTGTCAAAAATGGTTGTACCTGCTTAATAAGGATATAAAAATTAAGTTTGTCTACTTGTTCCATTTTGTAACAGGACTTGGATTTTTTTTCCATGAAAGTTTTCATATTTTGCTGCACTTTAAACTGTTTTAAAACAGTTGTTAGCAAATGATTGCATCAGCTCTCTAGAGGAAAGAACTTTCATGCAATTTGTACTTGAAAAAATGGAAATTATATCATGTTTGTGTTTTTGCAATGCAATGAAATACTCCTAAAAACTAGCTATTTTTAATTCTCCTTTCTCGTGGGTTCCTGTGGCTGTACAGCTGTTAGACTGATAACTGCTTTTTTTAAACTGGCTTTTGTTTGATATTTTGCTTTTTAGAAAAAAAAAAATCCTCCAGCTTATTTTTTCTCATTTAAATTTGCATAAGTATGTTCAAGCCCTCTATAGGAAAAAAAACACCAAAACCCCAAACCCAAAACCAGTATCAGTAAAAAACAACAATCCCATATAGAGTAACTAGACTCACTCTACCTTGTGGCTTGAGAACCCCAGATGTTACTGCATCTGTAAGTGTTCACTCTAGCTAGGATGAACCACAGCAGCGCCAAGTAAAGATACTGGACACCATATACAGTGACACAAGATTCAGTGTTTTCTTTCCTTCCGTCTCTTTGCTTTTCATCTGTCTTCTCAAAATGCCTTTACTCTACAGCCTAGGCAGACAGGAGAGGGGGAAGCTCACTGCTGGTTGTGAGGTACCAAGTACAAGGCGCAGGGTAGGTAGGCACAGAAGGACAGGAGGTGGATTCAGTAAACAAACAGAAGAGGTGAACAGTAACAGAGCAAAGTGAAGCAAAAAAAACCCCCAAATCGTAGCCCGAATACTTCTGTGCCTGATTTTTCTCATTTGTAAAACAGTCTTATTTCCCTTCTTATATGCATATCCAACAGAGGAAAAAAGATTTCTGAGGGTAAAATCACTTGCTTGTGAAGCATTAGCAGAATTATGAGTTATAAATGTAATAACAATAATTAAGCTCATAAATGTCCAATGCTGGACTGGTGCAATGTTCATGAAGTAAACAAGACTTACAGGATGGCTATTCGTGATGCATGAGGTTTTAAGTAAATTTTAAAGATAAAGAGTCTGAATTAAATTTGTACAGCAGCCTTAATTTTGGCATTTCTGGAGTTTTGGATTTTTGAATTTTCCAACTTCATAATGTTATTTTAACAAAATTTATAGTTTTCTATACAATAATTAGCAGCTTTAGAATCTCTGAAGATTATTTCATTAATATTGTGTTATCTAAGTGTTAGAACCACAAGACGTTAAAAAATCGTAGACAATAAAAAGAAATATAACCTTGGTTAGAGCAATCTTTATTTTCAGAGGAAGTTTAATATTTGCAATAAAATAAGAAAAAACCCTGATATTATCCATAAAAATTAAAAATATAATTGAAGCAGAGCTTCCATAGAGATCTCCAGTCTCGATTATATTCAAAACTTGACTGACCAAGGCTGTGCAACCTAATCCATGTTAGTTCTGCTTTAAGAGTGAATCAGATGAATTCTATTATTGTTTTTATGATCTGTGAGGGAGATTTTTCCCTAGCAAGCAACTTGCATCCGGTCACTATTTCTAAATATACCTAAGTAGTGAAGACCAACCTCTAAACATCTTTATTAGACATCTAAAGTGTCCTTTTGATGGATGCTTTTATAGGTCTTGAAGATGAAGACATATTTCAACACCTTGTGCTGCATAATTAGTTCATAATTATGAAGAGTATCATTACTAGATCCAGTTGACATCATACAACAGTGACATATTTTCATTGTCTGGTTTGACCAAAGAGAACCAAGAAGCTAAGTACTGTGTCACTGGAGGAAGCTTCCAGTGTCTGTTCTGCTGAGATACAAAGCTGTCTCACTCAGTGACCCAAATGACTGGGGACAATCTGTGAAAGAATAGAGATAGCAGAAAACCAGCAAAGAAACAGGAGAAATTGAACGTCAAATTGCATTTAAAGTTTTCTTCCTCTGGCCAAGCCCACACTGGTGGGCTACTTTAAATATATTCTGCTTTGCATCATTAAATTATATTTCTCTATTATAATGTAATGATGATTTACATTATTTTTCTTCCCTTTCCACAGACCACAACAGACTAAGTATACCTGGCTCAGCCACCCGGACTGTCTCCATCAACAAAATAGAGAGGCTGAACACAAGCAGACTTACAGAGCAAAAGACTTGGTGCTGAGGACCCAGCGTCCATGCTATACACGTTTTAGGGAACTGTACTTCAGACTACCTCTAGTCTGACGCTGTAAACTGAATGCTCATTAGCAGTCGCACTGCTTTCAGCGCACTCTGAGATCAGACCTTCCCATTTTATTTAATCCAAAAAGAAACCCAGTTCATGTGCTTAGAGACTGTTCATGGATGTGATACAAAGCACAGTGAGCAGAAATGATCAGGACATTCATTTCAGAAGTACATTCATACTCCGAACTAAAACACTAACACAGATGTAACCAGAAACTATGCAAGCGTTGTTAGTATGGAACTGAGCCCAAGTAACAGCCTCTACAATCAAGAAGCTTTATTAGTGCAGGTTCTGGCTCAACACTATGCTAATCACATCCACCTGGCTTCAGGCCAGCACAAAGTGCAGGCAGAGGTCACTTGCCTCTGTTTACAAAGTACCATATACACATTACCTAAATACGCATTTGTCCTTCATATGGTACAATTCTGTTTATTGCATTACTGAATGAAAATTTTGCTAGAGTTTAATGTTGCCTGGAGGATGACGATTCAATTTTACAGCAACTGTAAGAGGTTCCATGAATTTGTTGTTCTACATTAAAATCAAATTTGTTTATACATCTGTTTTCAATTTGAGAAGAAGTGGTGAAAGATCTGAATGATACAGGTTATTTTGGTGAGTTAAATCAGGAAAGTGGATGTTAAAGGTCTTTGCTCTCCTCCATGGATAGCTGCCTTCCTGGTTAGGCAAAGACGTTTCTTGAACTTGACCCTTCTACCCTTCAACCCTATATAGAATCATAGAATTGTCTAGGTTGGAAGGGACCTTTAAGATCAAGTCCAACCATTAACCTAATACAGCCAAAACTACCACTAAACCATGTCCCTAAGCACCACTTCTATCCATCTTTTCCCTCCAGGGATGGTGATTCCCCCACTCCCCTGGCCAGCCTGTTCCAATGTTTGATAAGCCTTTTGGTGAAGAAGTTTTTTCTAATATCCAAACCTAAACCTCCTCTGGTACAACTTGAGGCCATTTCTTCTTGTCCTATTACTTGTTACTTCGGAGAAGAGACCAACCCCCACCTCACTACAACCTCCTTTCAGGTAGTTGTGCTAAACAGAGAGCAGTTTGGGGGATCTGACATTTCCCTTTACACCCCAAAATTTTATTAAGAAGTTCTTGCAATATTAAATAGCAGCGAAAATCATAGCAGATTTAATGAAATTAATTTGTTTTAAACTGTCCCAATCAGTTCTAAAAGAAGCCACCTTTAATAGCAAGCTACTGTTTTAATGCACTATCCAAAACTATATCCAAAGAGCTGAGTACAGGACTGCTCTATCTTCATTATCAGAGAACATATGTTGGCAGCCAATTTTTTGTAGCTCCCTTGAGTGGTTCTATAAGTCAGATTTCACTGATAATTACTTTAATAAAATCTATTTTAACTAAAGGGCTTGATTTCAGAGGTGGCCTACATTTTTCTGTGTTCTGCCTTATGCAGGCAAATATCTGTACAGGCACTCTCTACACTAATGGGACTGCCCTCCCGGTTAAACAGATGCTTAAGGGCTTTATCGGGTCAAGGTCCAAAGTCTAGGTATCCAGGTAACAGACTTTAAACATGTTTAAAATCTGTACGTGAGCAAAAGAAGGAATGATTACCTGAATTTTCAGAACATGACCATAGTCATGCCCATCAGTTCGCATGGACTAACAATGTACCTGCAGATAGAGTCTACACTCCAACCTTGACATAACTTCTCACTCCTGTATATTCACCGTCTGTTTGTATAGCAATCCTGTAGCCAGAAAAATTAAAATGAACTGACTGAGCTTCTGATATGCCAGTAACACAAGAATTAACTGTCCCCACACACACTCTCCATCTCTGTAGCATGCTGAGCTCTTGCTGGATACAATGTGAGAAGACAAATAAAGGTTTTAAGTGTCTGTGACTGTTGAACCTGATGAATAAATAAACTTTTAATCTTTCTGTCTGTTAGTATCTGAAATATATAAAAAAAAAAGAAGCTGTAAACACAGACATAAAAGAACAGTTATTAAGTCTAATATTCAAATGTGAGTACAATTTTTGTTAAGGAGCCAAGAGGGAGTCTTAACAGAAAGATGAAATCTCTCTGTCAGCAGACACCTTTTCAGGCAGAATGACCAAAGCTTTCTTTTGCCCTTACTTCTCCCCATCGTGATCTGTGAAAGAGGAAACAGCCTTCCCATCATAACCTGCAGTCAATAGGTGGAGGAAAACAGTTTCAGTCCTCTGTCTCTAAACCTTTGTCATCAGAGAATGCAACAGGGAAACTACATGAAGCCAAATGTTCCTAAGACTGCACAGAAGAAAAAGGAGAGATGTCACAAGACCCTTACTGAAGTTGGACAGGATAGGTCCTAATGACTGTCCTTGTAGGGAGCCTAAGAAGTGATGAGGGTAGGATGAATCTTGCAAGGAAGGAGGAATTAAGATTGTTCCTAAAATGGTGGAACACATATCCCTTTTTTTGCAATTCAACATACTGTGGGAGCTTTATTGCCTTTTGGTAAGGCAATCTTAAAGAAACACTCAATGCATCCTCTCTAATCTCGTGTCAGTTGCCTGGGAGAGGAACACACCATGATTTACAATCCACAAAGCACATGGACAGAATGAAGACCTGACTGAAGGGAATCTTCCTTCCTGATACAAAAGAAATAATACTTTACAAGCCTCTTTCCTCCAAAAGTGTTTTAAAGCCACATACACAACATAAACAGGTTTGTTCCAGAAGCAAGTCTTTTTTTTAATTGCTAAGGCTTTACTTTTATCATTAAAAAGTGTAAATAGTTCATATATGTTATTGCTTACTCTTTCTCCCTCTTTTGTTCACAGATCACTGCATTTCCCCTCTTCCTACTAGCCTGTCCTCTCCTCTCACAAAGTACTCTCTCCCAGCCAAACAGGGCTAAATACCCTGGTCCATGCCAACTAACCCCTTTGGCGAGCATATTGTTGGCCTGTAATTTGTTCAAAAGTGGTGGATTGCTGAGGCCCTTTCAAGCAAGCTGCACGAAAATCTTCACAAATGAGCCTACGCCATTAGTAACAAGGGCCCTAAGGGAGCCATTGTAGTGACTGAACGTATATTATGGATCTCTCTCTGTAATTTAATTCTAGAAGTGGGAATCTTAGGTAGCTTATGAAGAGCTGAAGAACTGCCCCACCACCCCCGTCTCTCTTGCTCGCACTCACATACAGAAGGAAATCAATGGGAGAAGTGTCCTTGCAGTACTGAATACAAATGCACATTGGCATTTATGAAAACTTGTGCTCCCTGTGGGGATGAAGAACGTGGCTTAGAGGAAATTAGAGCAGCCTGACACTGGTGCAGTCTCCCACCCCGCAATACAGGTCGTGATTGACAGGGCCCTTGTAAATAGAGAATTCAAGTAGGAGGAGGCTTTTAAAATTACATATAAGATGATTGAAATGACATTTAAAATGCCAATTTAAGCAAGAATGCATTTTCTGAATTATTCACTTCGTAAGGTACCTTTGCATCTCTGCTGCATTTCCAGGACATTCATTATAAGCCTCATCCAGTGGCTCATTTAAGGAAATCTGTGGAAGTGGAGTATTTAATATATGTAATGGATTTGCATACATAACAGTCTCTCTACAAAGTACTGAATTACACAACAAATTTACATTAATATTGGATTAAATCTTTGCAGAATGCTTTTATATGTAAATATAGCTGCCATATAAAGCCAAGTACACAACTACAAGACAAAAGAGAAAATGTTATTCCATAAACCTATAAAACTAATCTGCAGAACTTCTCAATGTTGAAATTGCAGGATTCCTAAACTATGAAATGACAGCAGAAGCAAATAAAAACAATAAGAACAAATGAGATTAATTCCAGCAAAGATGCCAGATATTCTGTGCGAGAAAGTTAATCTCTCCTGGACTGACAACACTTTTTGTTTGTGGTAATTACAGTCAGAGTTAATAAAAACAATTTTGATTTGTGGTAGAGATCATTTACCTCATTCATAAGAAAAAAAGAATTCTGCATCCACATTTGCATAAAACGCAATGAATCAATATCAAATTTGCAGGACATATGTTACAGCTTTCATAGCAGTTATGCTTAATAAGGTGATGTTTCAACCTAGTGAGCAGAGATGTGGAATTCTAATGTATCTGTCTTGGAGTATAGTTTCTCTTCTTGTGTCCCACTGGACAAGCACTGGCTTAGGGGATGCAGTTCAGAACTATAGCAATATGGAAGCTAACAATTTTGATTGGAATAACTTACATATTAGTACAATTTTATTTTTTCAAAGAATTTTGTTGGCTATAGTACCCCTTGATACAGTAAATGTTGGAAGGATATTTTTCAAACTGGAACTCTGTTTCACGCTGGAAGCACACAGCAAAGGAAGCTATGCTCTCTAACACAGTGAGACTAAGAGGAGTCCCAATAAAGCTCATGTCTTTCCTCTTGCAAAATTCATGTAGTCTTTAGTTTTGTGTGTCATGGGTGATGTGAGACAGTTCAAATTTAGGTACTTTTTGGTAATAAAGTTATTTGAAGGAAGGAAAACATGTTGAAAAAAAAAAAAGGTTGCAAAATTTGAACGTAGCCCAAAAGAACATTCTCAGAGCCACCATGTACCTGGCTGGGCTTCACAGCATTTGGTCTGGTCCCTCAGTCCCTGTAATCTGGACTGTAAGATCCTCCACAGTTTCTTTCCTGACCTTCTCTCTCTTATTTTTGATGTAGCTGGCATATTCTGCTGCACAGCTGCCTCCTCCCTGATTCCCCATCGCAAGCTGACACTTGCACAGCATATAGAAAACAGAGAAAAGGCACTGAAATGCGATGGACCTGACAGCTTCGGAAGGAACAGCCAAAGAGCATGATTGGAGAGGTTCTTGCCATCTACATCAGGCAAGCATTTTGGAAGCAAAGGCAAGGGGCAGACAGAAGCTGTCAGCTTATACACACAGACATTTGAGATTAGTAACTCATTTGCTTGCTGTTTTCAGTTTAAGAGCTCTTCATGTCAAGTTTTGACAGTACTTTTGAAAGTACTTTATAAACCACTTCTGTATTTCAGCCTTTTTATCCTCCTCACTAGAGTGAATGGAAATATCTGATCCTTATAAAATAAACAAAGACACCAAGTAAAGTGATCCACTTAAGATATGCAAAGGGTGACGTCCCACTAAGACAAGGTTAGAACAACTCTCTCATGATTGTTTGGAAGGACTTTTCACTTTAGCATGTGTCTTTTGACCAGGATCAAGGCTGCTGTCTGGTATCACTGACAACAGATATAACATCAACCAGATATGTTATCTCTAGTATCTGGAAAAAACTCATTTTTCACTTGTTAATATTCCAAGATTCATTAATTCAATCCTATTTCATTATAAACATATCTAATCGATGTCTTAATAAAAACACAACTATCTTATTGCAACATTTAGAATAATATATTCATAATAACTAGAAGATTGCTATAACTATTGGGTTTACTATTCCTTTGACTGTACTGTACACACTCTTCCTAGGGATTTCTACAGGTTACTTTATAGATTAGTATTTTAATAGTAACTTTGTGACCAGAGGCCCAGATTAGGATCAGAGCTTTCTCATGTTAGATACACCATGAACACATGTGAAAATGTAATTCTCTTCTCAAAGGGAATGGTGTACAGACATAGGTAACTAAGGAAGAAAAGAGTTATAATCAATCACACAGCTATTATGTGCATTTTTTCAGATAATTGTATTTTTCAGATCATAAAATAAATATCAACTCTTTACACTTCTTCTAGACAATGTTTATCAGCTGATTTTTTTTTTCCCTAGGAGGATCATAACCTTTCAGAATAAAAATAGAGCTTTTGCTTTATTTCTCATGGCATTTATCTAGCTACAACTTTCCAAGTTAAATTCAGTTCTGAGAAAAATAGCATTTGGTACATTGTGTCAGTCCTACAAATAGCAAATTGGGTAGTTAGACACATTGTAAACCAAGAATATACACTTTTTTCCCAATTGTTTGGGAGCAGGAGTGTGATTTTTACATTACATTGCAGGTAAATGGGAGAATTGCAAGAAAGGTTAGATCATGCACTTTCTGCTAACATTTATCCGTGGGCAGAAAACGTGGGACAGGTACATGTATTAGCCAGCCCAGAATTGGTCTGAGGCAGAGAATGATCATTAAGGGATGCTAAAAAGAGGAGAAAGATCTAGAAGCAGTAGTTCTGAAATACTGCACTGTAACTGAAGTCCTATGTATAACAAGACACCTGGTGCAATAGGACAGCACTAGAAAAAAGGAGCACATGGCAAAAGTTTGGGCAGAAGTGAAATCATGAAGTGGAATGAAATTTCACAGAAATTGATCTAACAAAAACAATCTCTGGGTGTCCAATTGATAGAGTTGTGCAACTCTGTATACATAGCAAAGTGTATACAAGAAATATCAAGAAACAAGAAGAACGAAGTCTAAAAGGTAAGGATGATGGCAGAAAAGTACTGACAGTGTCACCCTATATGTGACAGAAACAAGCATTTGGGCCAAGTGCTAAGTGAAATGGGATTTGGAACTGTGAGAAGGAAACTGCTCCCTGTTTAATCCTAATCTGGTCTGGATTTAGAAAGATCATCCTAAATAAACAGGAGTAGTTCACTTGAAGATCTTGTGTAACCAAAACGGCTCACTTGTTAACTTCCTATATCAAGAAGACATAAAGGGGCATGGAAGTGGCATAAAGTTACTTTTCTACTCAGTCATGCTTTCTGGACTATTTCCCACTACAGTACAGTAGTGGGAATTACAGTAAAAATTGTCCTTGCTAGGTGCTAACACACTTAAAGTTACAGCATATTATCACACTATTTCACTTGTGTTCTTCTGAAGAAAGGATTATCTCTGTGCTCACTCTTCACTACACTAAAAAATAAGATAACCTAAAAAGTCCTAAACTGTGTTTCTTTTAGATCATTAAGCAAATGCATCAGATATTGGATAAATACTATAACTTAATTTGCATTTGAAGTGCTTGGGCAAAATCTGTGAAACCTCTATCTATTCCATCTCATTGCTAGTTAAGACAGTAATTGTATGATATTTAGCCAAGACCCACAGATTTGCTTGGTGCGCTTTTTAGTCACATTTTAGTAACTGACTCTTCCATTGATTTTCTTCCCTTCTGCTTTCCTCCTAGGTGGCTGGCTTCTGAAAAATTTTGGACAGGCTGCTGAGTTCTTTTTTCTGCATTCTTTCTCTTATGCATCATCTGTGCATCTTTTATGGATTTAACTCTCCCTTTTATGCAGTAAAAGAGAGAAATGCTCCATTTCCTGTCTGTTGTCTGAAACATGTTTACCCATATTTTTTTAATTCTTTTGTAGGAAATATTTTCATAAGAACATAGAAATAACCATATTGACTCAGATGAAAGGCTAACCTGCTATCCTATACCTGACAGTGGCCAATTGCAAAGAAAGACCATGAGAACAAAGTGAACAAATACTGCGTACAGTTTATCTCCTCAGCTTCCAGAAATCAGTGTTTCAGGGAATTTCTGAGGAGAGATCATATCTGTATTATAGACCATACAGGTATTTTTAATCTACTAATTTGTAGATATTTTTATCTACTAATTTGTACTCATTCTTTTAATCCATCCAGGTTTTATCACTGAGTTCCCTAGTTTAACTACCTAATTTGGTTTAATTTAAACCTACTAAGAAGTCTGATCTTCTGATGCCCTTTATTTCTTGAATTGTTCCCCTTCTTAATCTTCTGTGTTCCTCCCTGTATTACAATCTGTTTCATATTCCCTTCAGCTGTCTGTTGTTCAAAATAAAGATGATAGGTGAGTTAACCTCTCCTCTGATGGAGAGAGATTAAATCAGTTCCATCACTTGGTCACCTTTGTTGTCTTTCACCTTTTGCAATTCTACTGCTTTTTTGAATTGGGGGAACCATATTTCCACTGTATTGAGGATGTCTGAATGCTTACGCTACAGTTATGTTTTCAGCTTTGTTCTCAAATCTTTCCCTGCTAATTCATAATGTATTCTACTTTTTTTTTAACTACTGATGGGAACTGAGAGGAATACAAGATATCTTTTTGGTGTGTACATCAGTAACTGGGAACAGTGAACTGTAGACAGAAATGGATTTTTTTTCCATGTGCACTCTTTTCAACAAATTTACATTGTTTTTAAGTGCAATTTTATTGTCTGGTATTTTTCACAGTAGAAGTTGTAGGAAATTAAACCTTCTGTTAATGTTTGAACTGATTGAAAAGCCTGTTGGGAGGAAAGGAGGGACAGAATCTTCATTACCTGTGCAGGGTTCATGAACCAAGATCTAAAGTAGTAGTCATTAAATATATCTAGACTGACAGAAAATATGAAGTGAAAGATCCCTTTAGATCTGTACCAGATCTTTAGTACATTCATCTGAATATCTCAAGTAAAGACCATGCTCGGACTTAGTCAACACAGGATCCAACTTTTTGTTCTTCCACCATGAAATTAGTAGTCACACTACCAGTATTTCCTTCCTCTTTTGTGATTTTTGTCTAGGTTCTAGTCAGATACATCAACCTCTAATGACAGCAGCAGATACTCAAAACCCTTGAAAATCCAAGCCATAATGTGCCTGATATATGCCTCTCTTTTAAAAGCTGTCAACATTACCATTAATGACTTCTTCCCCACAATTCCTTCTTGAGCGTTTTTGTGCCTTTTACACACAGACCTAAACACCTTAACTTTGGCATTCATTTGCCAGACTTCATGGGAAGTCGGTCCCATTTTATGCCCAGTGTCTGGCTGAGAAACATAGCTGAAGTGTTGAAATAAAATGTGGAAGTTATTACATCTCTATTAGGCCAAATCTGAAACTAGAAGTAGTAGAAATATAAAAAAAAAAAAAAAAAAAAAGGAGAGCCTATTCTTCCAAAATATATCATGTATTTTTGCATTTTCAAAGACCGTATAAACTCTGGATAAGCCTTTTGAATAAATATTACAATTTTTGATACTGAAAAATTTAAATGGATTATTAACGCATTCAGAAATCAAAACAAACAACAAAATAACTTTCTTAAATGATATGAACACTTTCAAAAGGTTAAGCTGTTGTTTAAGCCACAGATTAGTAAGTGGGAAGATACGGAGCCAGATCACAGAAAGAGATTCTACCTCCATAGTTTCATGCATACAGAAATGTAGTAATGTGCAACATGGTGTCCTCCAGAGATGTAAGAAGATGCACTCCACCTGATCTAGGGGATCCATGCCATTTTAGACCTCTCCAGGCCACACTTCCAAATATTCTCTTTTGTTCATACTGTTTTATGCTGTTTGGTTTTGTTTTATGTCTGTTATGAGAACCCATATAAAAGCTACTGAAATCACTGGGACTGTAAATGATGTGGAATCAGACCTTTATTTTCAAATACAAAAATCAGATATTCAATCATGATCAGACTTCGTGAAGCTGAGGCTGACTCAACTCATCCTGCAGTACTCCAGTTCTCCAAGTCAGGTTCAACATGCTGGTAAATAGGACTGCCATAGTAAATACAAAAGACGATACGAAAAATTGCAGTATTGGCAAAGTTAAGCCAAGACTAGAGTATATTTTTGTATACATAAGGAGTAGCTACTGAACGGCTGTGAGAAATGGCTGCAACCCAACAATATAGAAAAAGTTACTCTATTAAGGAACATATGATTGGCATTCATTTTTTAAAGTTAAATTCCGATTGGCGCCTTTTGGCTAGCTTTGCTGCCACTGATTGATTTCAAATAAAGCAACAACCTAAAAATACCATTCTTTTTTTCCAAGCAATTTGTTCCTTGCTGCTCAAACTTCTACACTGCAGCTCTGCCAGATCTTTCCACAGGTTTCTGAATCTCAGAAGAGTTTCTTAACTCTCAGCTAATCTTGCCTACATGTCTCCCAGGTGCTGTAGCCTCATTTATCTTCCTTTTCACTGAAGCAGTGCAACCAGGAACTGTCACACCCACCAATAAATCTAGCCATAATTATGTTAAAAAAACTGGAACATAACTTCTTGCCTAGGAAGATTCTTGGTCCTTTCCTTTTCATTATTTCTTCTCCCCCCTCCTCTTTCTGCTACCTTCTCTTCCTTTAGAAAAATTACTGACAAGAATAACCAGAAAACATTATGAAGATGAGCAACATGTCATTTCTCCCTCAAAACCCACAGATCTCTCAAAAGGTTCGCAATGAAGTTTAAACCTACTTATGCCTGTGATTAGAAATTAGAGATTAATAAGGATTGACATGAACATTTCACAAAGAACCTGTAATTACAGCTGCACAAATGAACAGGGGAAAAATACAAAGGAACTATGATGCCATTCAGACCTCTCCTTTTTTATAAAATTAATGAAATGTTTCCAATTTCATTTTCTGGGGCTAATCAGAAAAGTATTCTGCTGGAAAGAAACCAAATGATGGCAAATATGCAGGATTTCTAATACAATATTTGCATTTTGACAGTCACATTCTCTATTCTGATTGTATGCATTTTTTTTTTCCTTTTTATATAGTTTGGGTCAAAAGGAGATGTTATTAAACATGAAAAGGCTAAAATGTATGAATAATAGCTTCTTAATCAATGCAATTCATTAAGTGAACAGGGGCAGAAGCAACCTTGATTAGTCTTTGATATAGATACAGAGGACAACATCATTATATAATGCATATGTAAGACATAAGTAATTTTTTATTTCTGGATATATCTTCATATTCATTGTCCTCCACAAGACTTCCATCAGACCTTGATTCAGCTATAGTTGCTTGACCTCATACATTTACCACACAGTATCCAGGTGTAAACTTCAATGTGAATACAAATAATCCTTTACATCCCTAACCCCCATCTGCCCATTGACTGCAAGAATAAGACGCCAATGAGGGTCAACAATAATACATAGCATTTTTCCTTTTCACCCACTAATTTCCAAGTGAATTACAAAAGAACACAAAAGGAGAAACTAGGCAAAGCTACTCACATTACTTGCTCTAAGCCTCACTATCTCTAAGTAGGTAAATATGGTTACAGCCTAAGAACTGCCCTCACAATCAGACTCAAGTGATTCCAGCTGAGTGCACCCATGCTATCTGTTGGAGTAGAAATCAGTGTCAACCAATGAGTCCTCTGCCTGGGTTTCCTGACCTGGAGAGACAGCTGGCTTGCATCAGTTTAGACGCAACATGATAGCTAATGCGTAGATGATGTGGAAACCTGGGTATTTGCCTGAAGAATAATCTCAGTAGAGTCAGTTGAACACTGCCAACATAGTCTTCAATCTCTGAACCCTGTTTAGAAAAGCATTTTGCAAAAAAATAATAATACCCATCCTGAGCTGTGTTAAAAGCCCATCTAAGCCTGTTTCAGACTAAAAGGAACCCCAAAACCCCATCCGCCAAAACCCCCCAAACCTAATAATCCTGTGAGTAAGTGCTTTTGGAAGTTGGAAGCTTTCATGTTTATATGACTTTTTAAATCACAAGCCAGGGCAAACTCTGGTACTCCAAATATACTATTACACAAAGAATACAGGGACCTCATCTGAAAAACAGAGATTCAAACAAAATTCACCAAATGGTTGAAGTTTATTTATGGTTTTGTATCTCTGGCAACAACTGCTATAGAAACTGTAAACAGAAATTATATGGTCTTTGATGGAGGCTCTCTTATCCTTTAAAAAACTGTTGTGTAGACAGGTACAGGTACACTTGATCAGTCTTTGAGAGCACGTCTGCCTGATGTTCTGTACAATTTTATCGCTGATGGCAGCAGGCATTCAAACAGGTTCACACAGGAGACAGAGAGAGAATTACATGCACTTTAAGAAGCCTCAGCATTGCTTCTATAGTGCTTTATGTGACTTTTTTTTTTTAAAGATTAATTGAAAATAACTATCATTTACAATAAACTGACATTCATACATTCTATTTTGTATGCACTACATAATAACTACCTTTAAAATTATTACGATCTTCTTTAATACCTTTAAAAGACTTCCATTTTCAGATTTTGTTTTGTTAGCTCATTTTTATGTACAGCTATAAAAAGAATTGTGGTTGGAAAATACAACTTGAAATCACTAGAGTATTTGAGTAGTGATAAAAATTTACTGCTGGGTACCCAACCATCTATACTGCTTACTGCAGGCCACTGAAATTAATAATGTAATGGCTTATGGTTAATAAAGTATTGGTACTGTTAAGAGACAAATTACTGCCAAAAGAAAAGTGATTTGTCTTACAAACACAGCTTGTGTAATAGTTTACATATTAGGTAGGACAAAAACCTATTCAGTGCCAAAAGACTTCCACCTTAATATATTTTCTCCCTCAGGACAATTGTGAATGTATTTTTAGCCATTCTTACATGTCTTTTTCAAAATAATACACCATTTTTATTATTTGGATAGTGCCACAGGGAATTACTTCTTGTTTTGATTGTATGTACTTATTAAAGCAGCTTTTTTTAATGGTTATGAGAATTATCTTCTTGATAGCATAGCACAATCTCTAACCAAAGTTAAAGATCAGGCAGCCTCCTTGGCTGTGTTTTATCTTTTCTCCCTTCTTCTTAAAGTTTTTCTTCTTCCTTGTTTCTTTCGAATTTCTTCAGCTCTACTGATACAGTCCCCAAGTATGTCTCCTGTGGCCCAAGTTTGTGTTGTCTAACCAGTCCGGACATACTGACTCCAAAATATACAGATATATATTTCTATGATTTCTTATAATTCTTCTTTCTTCCAATTCTCTTTTGCACTTGGAGGATGTCAGCCTCTGTAGTTGTGACATCTCCTCACAGCCTCATCACCATTGTTTTTTTTTCCACTGTTTCCTAGTACATAATATGCAGACACATTCCATTACTCAATTTTTCACTCGAGAGCAAGAGATCTGTATTAGGTTTGCATGGCAAGGTTTTGTTGGAAGGGGCCTACAAGGTTGGCTTCTGTGAAAAGCTGCTAGAAGCTTCCCCCATGTCCAAAAGAGCCAATGCCAGCTGGCTCCAAGATGGACCCAGTGCTGGTCAACACTGAGCCCATCAGCAACAGTGGTCGCACCTCTGAGATAACATATTCAAGAAGGGGGGAAAAAAAACCTGCATGGCAGCAACCAAGAGAGAGGACTGAGAACATGTGAGAGCAACAAGTCTGCAGACACCAAGGTCAGTGAAGAAGGATGGGAAGGAGGTGCTCCAGGTGCCGGAGCAGAGCTTCCCCTGCAGCCCATGGTGAAGATCGTGGTGAGGCAGGTTGTCCCCCTGCAGCCCACAAAGGTCTATGGTGGAGCATATATCCACCTGTAGCCCATGGAGAACCCTACGCTGGAGCAGGTGGATATGCCCAAAGGAGCCTGTGACCCCGTGGAGAGCCTGTGCTGGAGCAGACTCCTGGCAGAACCTGTGGACCCATGGAGAAAGGAGCCCACACTGGAGCAGGTTTGTTGGCAGGACTTGTGACCTCGTGGGGGACCCATGCTGGGTTCATGAAGAACTGCAGTCTGTGGAAGAGATCCACACTGGAGCAGTTTGTGAAGAACTGTAACCCATGAGAAGGACTCACAGTAGAGAAGTTTATGAAGAACTGTCTCCTGTGAGAGGGACCTCACACTGGAGCAAGGGAAGAGTGTGAGAAGTCCTCCCCCTGAGGAGGAAGGAATGGTAGAAACAACGTGTGATGAACTGACCACAAGCACCATTCCCCATCACCTTGTGCCGCTGAGGGGGAGGAGACAGAGAAAATTTGGAGCCCAGGAAGAAGGACAAGGTGGGGGGAAGGTGTTTTAAGATTTGGTTTTATTTCTCATTACCCTACTCTGACTTCTAATTGGCAATAAATTAAGTTAATTTCCCCAAATCATGTCTGTTTTGCCCATGATGGTAATTGCTGAATGATCTGTCTCTGTCCTTACCTCGACCCATGAGCCTTTTGTTACGTTTTGATTCCAATGTCCAGCTGAGGAGGGGAGTGATAGAGCTGCTTTGGTGGGCACCTGGTGTCCAGCCAGGGTCAACCCATCACAAGATCTTATTTGGACAGTGGCAGGATGAGAGACACACCTTTCTCTTTCTGGGCACGTAAGCACACAATCCATTCCATATGTACCCTCTAGAGTGGACAGAAACTGTTTTGGCCCATTACACATTTTGGTGGTCTTTTTGTTAAAATGGGAACTAACTGGATAAACTGTCTTCTGTTGGTTTAACCGCCAGGGCCCTGAGGGTACTGCCAGACCTAACTATCCCTACCTGGTCTCCCCTGGGGCCTCCCCCAGCCCCCAGCCCCCTGCCCACGGCCCAGGACCCCATTTCAGCCCCTTGGGTCTGTCCCTGCCCAAGCGACACTGCAGCAGAGCCCATGGCCTGTCCAGCCATGGGCCCTGCCAAGCCAGGGCCACCTCTGGATTCACATCCCAGCCTGGACTAGTCCCAGCCTGTCCCCTGGGAGGTGCCTGATGCCCAGGTCTTCAGCTGCCCCCGGTGCCCACCTGGCTGTCCTGCTCCCTGGCTAGGGCGGTGGGATGGGACAGGCTGCCAAGTCCTGCCCTACTGCCCTGAGGGGACCCCCACAGTCCCCACTCCTCACCCCCAGGGAGCAGCTGGTCCCCACTGAGCTTTGACACTAAATATGGACTAGAAGTCTTCTGTAGCAATGGCTTCACCTCAACACCTTTACTACAAACTCTAACAGGTTGCCCAGAGAGGTGGTGGGTGCCCCATCCCTGGAAACATTCAAGGTCAGGTTGGATGGGGCTCTGAGCAACCTGGTTTAGTTGAAGATGTCCCTGCTCACTGCAGGGAAGGTTGGACTAGGTGACCCTTAAATGTCCCTTTCAACCCAAACTATTCTATGATTCTGTGACATGGTAGGGGAATCATGCTGGGGGCTACCTGTACCAGAGACAGGATCTCAGTCCACATCAAAATGTGCGTGGAAGCCTTGGAGCTGACCCATTGGTAATGCATGCTAATCACATATATGTTTATGCACATGTATGTGCACATCTATCACCTATATATACACATGTAGACACACACATTGCTTATATAATAGGTAAATATAGATAGATATCAATAAAAATATATTAATTATATCATTTTACCTAATTTTAATCTAATTTTAATCTGATTTATATTGGAGCCATATGGATACACATATGCTGAATAAAAAAAATAAATAACTAAGAAGAGACAATAAGATGACAGAAAATGAGGGAAAACAAATGCAGAGTATGTTATTTGCTTCATAAAAAAGAGAATCCACCAGAGCTCGTCAATATTCAGCTAAGAAATCCTGTAGCAAGGCATGTCAGAAACTCATTGAAAGGACCAAGCCTCTGTGTAGGCTTAGCAGTCTATCCATGCGCTCTACGCTGCACGATCGATAGGTAATAAATGCTTCCAAAGTGACGCTATCAGCAAAGGAAGTATTTGTACTAATGAAGAAAAGAGGGGACTTCGGGAAGGAAATGCTCATACTGCTACTGTATATTAGCTTAAAATTCCTAAAGGAACTGAGTCTTGGCCTGGACTATTGCTGTCTGGGGAGCATTAGGTATAAGAGCCCAAGAACAAGTTAGTAAGTGCTAAAGAAGAAATTCAAATGCATATGCATTCTGGAATTCATTCCTGTGCTATCTCATTAAGAGGGATTTTTACTATTAACAGCTTTTCTTATTTTTGAAATAGCACTATTTTTAGCACTATCTGGGGACTCTATTCTGGCATAAGGTCTGATTAGACTCGAGACTATACACACATACAATAAAAAGGACAGTCCCTGTACAGAAAACATAAACTCTCCAGTTACAATGACCTTAACAAACTGAATCCAATAAAAAGTGCTTCAGCAGTGTAAGTGCCCAGGAAATGACCTGCAAGGGAGTGACTGTTACGTAGAAAGTAATATAACCTATTTTACTCACTTGTGGTTGTTATACATTTACTCTATCAAAGCAAATTGTCAAAGCTCCTTTACTGTAAAATTGTGGTGAACAGCAGCATTACGGAGCTGAACAGCTGCTCTGCGGTGAGGTTGCTGACGACACACAGAGAAAAGTACGTGTCTCCACTCTTACGCCGTAAGGCTTATGAAAAAAGTAAATGAGAATCCTTGAGCCGTGGCCTTGTACTATTAATAAATATACCTACTGGTTTGAATGGAGATCTGGGCCTGCAGCTCACTCCCAGCTGTGGGGTTGCACTTCATTCCTCAGCTCATCTGCATTTCTTCTCCCTGGAACCTGACTGTTGGGTTTCTACCTGTCTGTCCTGCTGCTATAAACCTGCACCCTGGTATTTCCATATCCACAGAAAAAGGTTTCATGCCTATGGACTGGAGATGACTTTTGTCTAGAGTAAACTAAGCTGTAGAAAACATGATGGAGGGTTGACCAGAAACATTCAGTGATTTTTTCATACAGAACTGGCATATAGTTACAGTGATTTATTTTAACTCAGTCATGGGTATTTACCTTCATTCTCAGCAGCGTCTCAGTTGTGTGTTTATTTGGTTTTGTTGCTGCTGTTGGCTCTTCTTAAAATCAGCAGGGGACGATGTCAGGTCAAAAAATCTAGTATCATGTAAATGTTCTAAACCGGCCGTAAACACACCAACGGTCACTCGCCGAGGAGACCAGCTCCAGCGCAGATAAGTCTGCCCTGGGGAAGGGGGTCGAGGCAGATAAGGCCGGCAAAGGGCTCCTTTGGGGGATTTTCGAAGCCAAGAGAAGCCGCTAGCTCGTGCCGGAACCGGAAGCACGGAGGCGGGCTGCTGACGCGAAAGGGGCGGGGCCAACACCACACGCGGCAGTTCTAAACGGGCAGTCCCGGCACGCACGCAATCAGTGGGCATCACCGCGGCGAGAGCGGGCGACTAAGGGGCAGCATTTGGCACGGTAGGTCGCCAAAAGCTTTTCGACTAAGCCGGGCATGAGCTGGGCAAGCGCACGCGGAGGAACATCAGCACGCAGGGGGGCACGTGCTGAGGGCGTGCGGGGAGCTGGCAGCAGCGATTGGTCACCTCCCAGCGCGAGAGAAGAACATGGCTGCAAAACGGCCATAAAGCCACTGCAAGGAAGAGTGTGGGAACTCAGACTGAGCTCCTGCGCGAGCGTGTGGCGGTGAGGGGCTCCAGCTGCAATGAATGCCTGAGCCTGGCACTGGTGTCAGAGGGAGCTGGAGACGATCAAATAAACGATCTGCTCAGGCGGGTGGTTGAACTGAGGGAGGAGGTAGAAAGGTTAAGAAGCTTTAGAGACTGTGAAAGTGAAATGGATTGGTGGAGACATAGCCTGAGGCAAAGGCAGCAGGAAGAGGCCCTACCAGAAGTGGATGATTCCCTTCCGTCTTGTCACCAGCCAGGAGGGGACTTAAGGGACAAGGGGGAGTGGAGACAGGTCCCTCTTGGAGAGACGGGTGAAACTCCTCCATGCGCCCCTCACCTTCCTAATTGCCCTTGCATAATAGGTATGGGGCTTTGGAAATCAAGGGCCAGGCGATTAAGGATGGAGGGGATGATCCATCCAGTGAGTTGCCCAGGGCTAGTCACTCACCCCCATGCTTTAGAACTTCCTCAACTAAGAAAAAAAGAAAGGTAATTGTAGTAGATAACTCCCTTCTGTGGGGAACAGAGGGCCCCATTTAGGGACCAGACCCATCCCACAGGGAAGTCAGCTGCATCCCTGGGGCCAGGATTAAGGATATACAAAGAAAACTCCCTGCCCTGGTTCAGCCCTCAGATTACTACCCACTACTGATATTTCAAGTAGGTGGTGATGAGGTAGCTACCAGAAGTCTTAAGAGCAATGAAGAATGACTGTAGGGCTCTGGGACAGCTGCTTAAGGGATCATTAGCACAAATAGTGTTCTCCTCTATCCCACCAGTTGCATCGGTTGATAAGTGGATAAACAGAAGGAGCCCGCAAATTAACTCCTGGCTCTGAGACTGGTGCAATGGCAGAACTTTGGCTTCTTTGATCATGGGTTCATCTATTGGACACCAGGCATGCTGGCAGCAGGGGGGGAAAGCCTAATTTGAAGGGGAAGAAAGATACTGGGACAAGAATTAGCAGGGCTCACTCATAGGGCTTTAAACTAGGTTTGAAAGGGGATGGGGATGAAACCAGGATTACTAAAGTGGAACCTGGGAGCAGCATGCCAGTGCTTCTGGGTAAAAGTGTTAGCAAGGTCTTGCAGTCTGTCTCAATGATGGTGGGGGATGGTGATTCATGTGGTGGTGAAGACATGAGGGGTAGTGATAAATTGGTAACTACAGAAGTGTCTGAGGATGATCAGGCGGGAATTAGGACTTGTCCCCCCCAAAAAGTGGCAGGACCATTAGGCCAGCAGAAGTACATCTACAGTAACGCACACAGCATGAGGAAGAAACAGGAGGAGCTGGAGGCCATTGTACAGCAAGGAAACTATGATATAGTTGCCATCACAGAAATGTGGTGGGAAGACTCGCACAACTGGAGGGCTGTGATCGATGGCTACCAACTTTTCAGAAGGGATAGGAAAGGAAGGAGAGGTGGTGGGGTGGCCCTCTATGTTAGGGGCAGTTTTGAATGCCTAGAACTTAACAATGTGAATGACAGTGTCGAGTGTTTATGGATAAGAATCAAGGGGAAGGCCAATAAAGCAGACATTGTGGTGGGAGTGAAGTTGTGGATGCCCCATCCCTGGAAGCCCCCCCCAGGATACAGAAACGGATGAAATATTCTATAAGCAGCTGGCAGAGGTCTTACGATCACTCGCCCTTGTCCTCATGGGGGACTTCACTTCCCAGATGTCTGCTGGAAATACTACACAGCAGAAAAGAATAGTCCCGGAGGTTCCTGGAGTGTGTGGAAGACAACTTCTGAACACAGCCAGTGAGGGAGCCAACTAGGGAAAGCACCCTACTGGACCTACTACTTAACAGAGAAGGTCTTGTGAGGGATGTAAAAGTTGGAGGTCATCTTCGGCAGAGTGATCACGAAATGGTAGAGTTTTCAGTTCTTGGAGAAGCAAGGCGGGAAGCCAGCAGAACTGCCACCTTGACTTCCGAAGGGCAGACTTCAGCCTGTTTAGGAGCATGGTCGAGAGTGTCCCTTGGGAGACAGTCCTGTAGGGCAAAGGTGACCAGGAAGGCTGGTCATACTTCAAGCAGGAACTCTTAAAAGCATAGGAGAAGGCCATCCCCATGTCCTGAAAAATGAGCTGATGGGGAAGAAGACCAGCCTAGCTAAATAGAGAGCTTTGGCTGGACCTCAGGAAAAAAAAAGTTTACATTATCTGGAAAAGAGGGTTGGCAACTTATGAGGAATACCAGGATGTAGTGAAGCTATGCAGGGGGAAAATTAGAAGGGCCAAAGCTCAATCAGAACTCAGCTTGGCCACTGTGATTTAAGATAATAAGAAGAGATTCTTTCAGTATATCCGAAGAAAAAGGAAGACGAGGGAAAATGTAGGCCCACTGATGAATGAGGTGGGTGCTCTTGTGGTGGAAGACACAGAGAAGGCAGAGTTACTGAATGCCGCCTTTTCTTTGGTCTTCACTGCTAAAGCTGTCCCTCATGAATCCCAGACCCTGGAGGCAAGGAGGAAGGTCTGGAGAGAGGAAGATTTTCCCTCAGTTGAGGAGGACCGGGTTAGAGACCACTTGGCCAAGCTGGACAGCCATAAGTCCATGAGCCCTGATGGGATCCACCCATGAGTGCTGAGAGAGCTGGCAGATGTTATTGCTAGGCCACTCTCCACCGTCTTTGAAAGGCCATGGGAAACAGGAGAAGTGCTTGAGGACTGGAGGAAGGCCAACATCACTCCAGCCTTCAAAAAAGGCAAGAAGGAGGACCCAGGGAACTACAGGCCGGTTAGTCTCACCTCTGTCCCTGGGAAGGTAATGGAACGACTCGTTCTGGATGTCATCTCCAAACATGTTGAAGAACAGGAAGTTATTGGAAGTGGTCAACACGGTTTTACCAAGGGTAAATCATGCTTGACCAATCTGATAGCCTTCTATGATGTTGTAACTGGTTGGCTGGATGAGGGGAGAGCAGTAGACATCATCTACCTTGACTTCAGCAAGGCTTTTGACACTTTCTCCCATAACATCCTCAGTGACAGGACGAGGGGCAACGGGCACAAGTTGGAACATGGGAAGTTCCATTCAAATACAAGAAAAAACTTCTTTATGGTTTGGGTGACAGAGCACTGGAACAGGCTGCCCAGGGAGGTTGTGGAGCCCCCTTCTCTGGAGATTTTCGAAACCTGCCTGGATGCAGTCCTGAGTAATGTGCTCTGGGCAATCCTGCTTTAGCAGGGGAGTTGGACTAGATGATCTCTAGAGGTCCCTACCAACTCTGAAGATTCTGTGATTCCATGAGATGATTTTCAAGGTGAACACCAAGCTTAATAGAGTTTCTGGAAGTTAAGTTTTTGCAGCTCTTATGCCCGATACATTCCTGTTCAAGGTGGCTTACTATTTTGCACCCACCAAGAAAATGACCTTGGTTAACTATCTCTGCAATTTTCTTATCCTGGTCATTTGACATTTGCTTTTTGTGTGTGGTTAAAACTGTGAACTCAGAGAAGAATTGACATCAGTTCCAAAACGCTGTTTTTCTCCACAGGAAATCTTGTACAAGGTTCTCATGTTCAAACTGGGTAAAAGCACTGTCATTTAAGTAATGGTCAGTACATTTCTTTTAGTGGAAAATACTTTGGGTTACTATTGCCTTGGGAAACAAGCAGAGAAGCCACAACTAAGAATCAGACAATACTGCTGTGAAGAAGAATATGTTCTGTGCTTCCCTTTTTTTCTATCTCAGGGCTACTAAGGAGCTGAAGTTTTTGGCAAATAATGGACGTCAGTCAAAGTTGTAAGATTTTGTTGCAAACCTCTGTTACATCAATAAATCTGTGAAGTACAACACTTAACAATCAAGTTCTCCATTAGTCCCTCAAAACAATGCTAGAAATATGAGCAGACTTAAAAGAAAGAAAAAATATCTTTAAAACAAAAAGGCCTTTTAAAAGACAGCTGCTAGAAAATATAACAGATAAGTTTATTAAAAAGTTAACTGAATAGCACATAATAGTAATTTCTTTTTGAATTTTCCAAGGTGCAGAACATGCAATTGGCCCTTCACTGATTTCTTTACGGACTCTGCAGAAGCGAGAGGATTTGAAATCAGAGGATTTCTCAAACTGCTTCATGAACCGTATCTGTAAATCCATATTAAGGAACATTAAAAGAAAAAACTTTACATGCCTCCATATTCTCAGCAAGAAGATAACTGCTTATGTCAACACAATTTAAATTGTAATGTTACCCAATTACAAGAAAGCAAGACAGATTTAAAGAAATTGCTTCTGATTTTATATTTTATGATATCAGGAAAAGAATATGTATTTTTGCTTCAAGTAGCCAAAGAGGAAAATTGGCTAGTAAGGAGTGCCTCTGCTTTGTCTACACTGAACTTTGCACTATAGCAGTGAGTTACTCAACCTAGCTGGGTTATATACGCCTCAGTTAAACTCTTGGCTTTGTAAAATAGTCTGTAGAGAGCTTTACGCTACTTAGTTTACTGCACTTCACCACATTGTATATCTTGAGTCAGGAAACATAGCTAGTAGACAAAGATTTATGACTCATTTTCTGTGTAGTCTTCAGCAAGTTTTTTGTAGCTTGTAAAGCAAAAAAAAACCCTCTCGGACTGAGTGACATAAAAAAAATAAATTACAATCTTAACTGGTAGCTATTTCTTTAACAGTTTAACAATAATAATTAGATGTAGTGTGTTATTTATTTATCTATACAAATTTGCAATGTGCTTTTCAAATGTGAATGGTGCAGCTCATTGGTTTGTTTGCCTTGTATTTGCTCTTTCTGACAACTGCAGATGTTTTGTTATTTTCTACTTGTGACTGTATAAATTTGCAAACATAAAACCTGCTCAGTCTTTGACAACTGTTTATTTGTAAGTTAGTACATGTACAGATTTCTAGCTTTGCAGTTCAGTTTGTAACAGCTTAAATAATTCTGCGCCATTTGATTTTGTGAGTTTTACCTTAAGCGAAACCTGTATTAAATCTGTGGCTTCTGCACAAAATTACCTGTGAGGGTAGGAACTGGGGGTTATGCTAGTAGGTAAGGTTGTGAAAATATTCCTGTTGCTATCATGTGCCCTGATGAGTCTCATTTAAGACACAACAGAAGTCTATGGCTTTTGGAGTGGCTACTGTAGCCCTGGAGAAAAAGTGGCCTCTCTTCTCTTCTTTAACACTCTTTTGGACATACTTAAACTGGTATGTATCTGTCAGTCATGGTGGTATGTTTTGCTATGTTGCTATGCTCCCACTGGGACATAATTTTTATAACCAGCTAACCTTAACCTCATGCAAAACAGTGATGAGCAGAAATTCATTACCTATCCATTCATTGTTCATGTCTGTCTTGTTAGTGACAGTGGCCTTGAGATAAAAGCCTTTTTATCTTCTTTTCTTTATCTCAGATAAAACACATTTTAATACATTATAAGAAGTTAATTATCTTTAATTTTGTTATTTTTTGAGATATTGCTTGATATTATTAGGAGGCTATTTTACAGTACCATCCTATGCTCTTTAATTCAACTGAGAACTGATTTTTAAAAGTAGGCCTTATCCTTAACCTGTTGCTTCACCTGTATATGTCGTTGGATCATCCTTATCTGCTGTTTTGACACTAAATATGCACTAGGTAGCTAAAAAATTAAGGGGAAAAAAAAAAACTCCAAACCATCCCAAAATAAGATTCTTTCTTCAGTTAAGCTGACCTTTACAAACTTCAAAAAGGAAGACTGAGCCTGATCTGACTTGGCCCTTGATTGGCATTCAGATGTGACTCTATAACATCAATTTGAAAAAGTAATTTGGAGTCAAATTCATGACTGTGCACTCCAGAAATGTTTTTTTCCTGAATGATATGCAGGCCTCACTCACAAAGGGGGCCACACACAAAAGAGCAGTGATTAAAAACATCAAAGATGTGGAAGTTTCTTATGAGAGAATTTAATATTTCACATAAAGAAAGCCAGAGCTTGATGAAATACTCAGTTCTTTTGTATCTGTACTCATTCATGTGGCATAAAATTAAGAACAAAAGGGACTTCTTGATTAATGACCTCTGCTAATCATTCCAGTAGAATACACAGAGACGTTTCTTATTTGATTCCACTACCAAATTAAGTTTGTGTTAATCATAAATGTCACTTGCACACAAATCACACATAAATATTCAGAGTGATCTATATTTTATCAGTTATAACAGAATGCTTGGCAGCCAGAGTGGGTTTAAACAAGCAATTAGTGAATAAGTTATTAAACATTTTAAACAAATGTGATGCATGAAACCCAAATTAGAGGAGTTCAAAGAAATTTAAGTGTCTTGATTACACAGGTGCCTGAACTGGAGGCAGATTTGCCATGTATGAGGAAAAAAGGAATATGCATTAGAGCCTAACATGTGACAGAATTTTCTTTCCTTACTTTTCTTTTAATCTTTTGGATACAGACTTTTGAAAACTTCCCTTGGCAAATCCCACAAAAGCAATTTCTGAAGGTCTTTTCCTTAGATTTGAATTTGTATTGGCTTTCCTCATACCTCCTCTTTTTTGTATTGCTCTAAATTACCAGCTTCACGTTCCTGTTTATGACAATACCAGTTCATAGAAAATTAGTCTTAAACTGTCCAGGGAAAATCTTTTAATGGGGTCTCTCTCTATATATATATTTATTGCACTTTCCAGTATTCACACAAAAGCTGTTTTCATGTTAATTTATTGAGGCACACTGTAAACAATGGAGGGAGTGGTTTTTCATATTCTGACTTCCATGGGGTAAGGCTTTCTTCTTTCAATAATGTTATTGTATACAGATTCCCAATGAGGCTTCATGGAAATCTGTTGTTACCTAGTGTGAATGGGAGTCACAAAGCTTGATCTTCCTCATTTATCTGAACAAACTCCAAAAAAATGGCCATGCACAAATTGATAGAAAATGACTCTGCAAGTGTAAAATGAAAACAAGAGGGTACTATGTAGGACCTCAACCCTGAGCCCTTAGCAGCTGAGATCAATGCAATAGGAACAGGTCTTCAACCGTGTATGGAATGAATGATCAGGTACTTAATCTGGAGGTGAAATACTAATTTCTTTTTAAACCTGAGAGGCTTTGGATGCTGAGGGAGGTACTAGATATCGCTTCTGTATATCTATATAGAGCATGTGTATGTAAGAAATTACAGTGGATGCTGGATATCAGGGTCTTATTGATTGCAAGAAGGATATTAGGGCTTGCAAAAAGCGTGGATGGAAGAACTGCAATTGCTTCTATTAAGGTATAACATCACATAAGGTTAAGACTTTTCTTCAATTCTTAGTTATTTTTTCTAAAATTGATACTAACCTCAGCCTAGGGCACTTTCTGGGGATTAATCATTGGCTGGGGTTTATAGCCCAGAGCATAGCTTTGAGCTGTTAGCTCCTCCCAGGCATTCATTAATCTCCTGGCAGTGCCTCAATGTGTGTTGCTTAATTAACATTAGAATAAATATGATAGTTTAGAGCTATTTCAGTACCAGAACTGAGTAAAGCTTCTTCCTTTCACCTTCTGACTTCTGGTACATTTATGGTTTTGTAAAAAATGAAAGTCTACAAGCTGTAATGTACTCTGGATCTCATAGACTGATTAACACTTGCTTCATATTTGTATTGCATCAACACATTTCCTCTGCTAGGCCAAAGGCTGGAGTGAGGATATTAGGTGCTAAAAGCATATTAGGTTTCTCAGACCTCTGGCTAACCAGAAATAGGATTCTGGGACTCAACATCACTGCTCTTGTGCTCATCCCTTTAGTATGCGGTGAAGACAGTCTTTATATTTCTTAGCAATTAAGGAAAATAAAACAATACTCTTACATTTGACAATATTCCATGCTTACAATTAAGATGTAATTAGCAGTACAAACCACCATGTGGGGTGCTAGTTGGTTTTCAGCTCTGAAACTGAATGAATTTGACTCCTACAGTCCAATTCCATGGTGAAATCTGATCGGCTAAATCTCTTGGTATACCTCTTCTCCAACATTTAATTTTAAATGTCCTATTTTTGAAAAAAATGTTCACTCATAGACTAAATGAAAACTTTACTGCTTCCTTCCCTGGCTATTAAAATTATTTACAGAGAGTGAATGTGTGAATAGTGAAACTTCCATTTGTGCTTAATTGAACCTACAGCTCAACCAAGAGGATGCGATGACATTGAAGAATACTAACTGGGGAAGAACACTAGGAAAGGATTGTGATTCACAAACCTGGTCTAGACAAATTTTTTATCAGTTTAACTCTTTCTGGATTATGCTTAGCTTAGCACTGTTATCTAATAGCCTTAACACGTGTACTCATCCTTCTTCCTGTTACTGTGGTTATTATTGCATGGTGTCTCAGAACTGAGTTTATGGATTGGGAGCAGTAGCATGCCAAATACTCACCAGTACAGGAAAAAAAAGACTCTTCCTGCTTTCTAAAGCATTCTATGAGATGAGATAAGGCACAAATGCCAATACAGATGAATACTGATGAGGTAGTAACCCATAAAATACTTGATGGTTTCACTACTATCGATGTTTTGTAGGCAGCATTATAAATTCAATTATTAAAGTAGAGATTAGAAAGAAGATAATTAATTATCATTCTGAATATAGAGGGAGGGACATGAAAGAAATAAAAAGATGATTTGATAAATTCATAGAAAAAATATAATCATTGCATGAATTTTTGTTTATTTATTGCAGTGTTTGTTCATTCCTAATGTTAATAGAAATTGAGAGTGTCCATGAAGGAAATCTCGAGCATAACTGGAAGCCAACTGAAAGGTTCATTAGTCTCTACTTACACATTTGTATTGTACATGGTTCATGGTTCGTTATGTACATTGGAAGAACATAATTGATGTTGCTTCTGTCAACAGACCTTGAAAACTGTCTCGATAAGGATGTGGATAATAAAAAGTAATAATAGCAGAGGCATCATTAAAATAATAATTCATTCAAATTTCCCTTCATTTATCAGATTAACATAATGAAATTAAATTCCAAGTAATTGTCTCCCACATCTACTTAGCTTGAAGACTTGAAAATGGCTTGTTTGCTTGTTATTTAGTCTATAAAATTTTACCTCTCCCACAAATCTTGCTTCATTTAAAAAAGAAAATGTTAGTGATCATTAAGCTAAAATTTATCTCAAAGAATATTACCTTGTAGTTCAGGCCAAAATTATTATTAAGCATCTATGAAAAAATGAAGAAATGTAAACTTTTATATGAACAATTCAGGGATCTTTTCTCATATTTGTTATTTCACTATGAAAAATTCCTTTAAAACTTACTATTCTAAAGGCACAACCCACAGAAGACATTGCATATATTTCTACAGGGATCATATGTATTCTTCCGCAGAATGTTGTGTTTGGTTGCAAATGTTTCCCTTGCATTTGCAGACCAGGCATATCAATAAGCAGTCATTCTGAACTATCATGCCAAACTCTGAAAATTTTTGCATGCAAAAGCTGAGTTGCTAGAAGAATGCACAAGTAGTTCGTAAAATCATCTGTACAGATTTTTTTTTTTCCTAAATTAGGTGAACTAGAAAACGAGGAATGCAAAGACTGGGGGATAGTCTCAGTTATGAATACCTAAGGGTCCTATTCTTTTCTCATGGAAGCTTTATATTTTACTAGAACTGTACAGGGCTGATATAGCTGTGGGAAAAAAACAATCACTTAACCAATAGACTGCATTAAGAATATAGTATTGGAGCACTTCAGCGAACAAGCAGATGCATTTGTGCTGTCTGATAAATCTAAAGTATTAGTTTGAAACAATCAAACTATTTCTTTTTGACGGAAGCAATATTTAGTTAGAGTTCTGATGTGTGTTGGAAGTTAGATTTGGACCCAACAGAGAAGTACTGAAAAACATGCCTTGGCTTAGCTGAATACTGTGAATTGCTATTATATGTGAATTCTGAGAAACATTTACCTTGAGTTTCAACAGAATGATAATATCCAAAATTAAAGACTAAGAAGGTGGCATTTTGGAGGAATAGAGAACTCTCTAACTTGTAAAACATTTCCATATTTACCAGTGTATCAGAATTTTTAGAGCAATTACCAGACTGCAGCTGAAAGCAAGATCCTTACCATTCCCAATCAGGGTAGATTTGGTTCCAGTGTAGTCTCCAGGCAGCACAAACCTTCCTGTAGACATATGTACATGTGTTTTATTAAAATAAAGAGCAAAACAGAAGCAAGCAAGTCAGTGGATACATAATCCTGAAATAAATAAATATGACACAGAGGAAACAATGTGCAGCTTCTCCTTACTTCTTAAACTGATGATCTTCATTGTTTTCCAATAGTTTTTGCAATACATTTTACGGATGTCAGTTACACAAATCTTGTGGAGCTAATCTGGATAGAGTTATAACTAAGCTTTTCTGGCCCTCAGGCACCTTAGTCTTGGCAGTCTCCTGCTGTTTGCTATCGATGTTCAACCTGCATTACTTCTGTAGCCCGTGAGAGGAACTTTTTAGTATTCAATATTGTGCCTTTTTATTCCATCTTCAAAGGTTTTTCATTTCATTTTATGCAGTTAGGCTGTACTGTAAGTGGTTGATACCACAACTTTCCTTGTCTCAGATGTTTTTTTTCATGTATAATAGAGCATCACCCAGCAGCAACACTGCACCTAATATCTGTTAATATTTCCATATTAAACTCCTATACTCAGGATTTAATAACACAGCTGCAAAAATCTAAGGGTTGAAAGCTGGCATTGAAGATGAATCAATAGGAGAGAAAGGCTGATGGTTTCTCTGAAAATACATTATATCCATGCCGCTCTACAGGTTGATATATATTAGCTTTCTGAATGTCCTTTTTGCTTAAGTACATCTGGAAAAGTTTACGTTCAAATTGTCCCTTGAACTTTGAGTACTGCAGACTCTTCTTTTTTTTTTTTTTTGTGGACACACAGAGCTGCTAAATTATATTTAATGTTGCTAGAAGACATTACGCATATATTTTGTTTCCGAAGTGGGATGAAAAATGATCAGTCATGCTAATGATAAATACATCATTTAGGCTTGACAGCTTTATATATCAATTAAATATTAAAATTGGGCATTCTGCTTGTATATAGCACACATAGAGATGCGAATATGGTGGTCTCCATTCAAAAGTTAGTATTTCTCAAAGGTAGCTGAACCACTGTAGCTTAGTAACATAAATGAACTTTATTTAAATAGAGGAAAATGCTGTAGCATCTCAGAATTCATGGGAATAACATTTATCAAACGCTGACTTTTCACTGTTGAACTGTAGTAATATTGCAAACAATCTGGTGAGAAGAAACAAAAATAAACAAGATGTAAATAAAACGAAGTCTGAACCCTTTTTCTAGTTTATCCAGCCTGAATTACTAGTTGAGGAATGGGAGTTTCAGGGAGGTACTGAGAAATGTATTTCACCTTTTTCTTATCCCTGATTATGCATTTAGGTTTGCATCAGCTCTTGCAATTTGTGACCGTAAAAAATGCTTTATAATTTAATGTTTTAATGAAAATAGGCATGGAAACATAATAAAACTCCAGATTGATACATAATAGGCTTTGACTAAATATAAAGATAGATAAATAAATGATGTTACTTTATTAATCTTGAAAACTAGAAGGCACTGAGACATCTTTCCATCTACCCTCTCCCTTCTTTGTCTGTCAGGTGTTTTGAGGTAAGACTTTTTCCAGGTCACCCAAGAAATGAAGTTTCCAGGCTCGCTTTAGGACATGAATCAAAATGAGTGCTCCAAGAGATGTCATTTCAGTGCTCAATAATTTCACTTTCATTTCAAACTGTTAAGTGAAGACCTGACAGAGTAGACAAGTGAGACAACCATTGAATAACACTATCTTCCGCCTCAGAATAACTTATTAATGAATTTGGTGTCCATTAGGTGTTTTCTTTTAAGGACGTCATTAAAGAGAATTAAAAAGGCAGATGTCCCTTCCAAAAGAAAACTAAAGATGAAGACCTCAAACTTCAATTCTTGCCAAATTCACCTCATGTTTTTCATAGTCTTTATTCTCAAGGGTCAAACAGTGAAGGTTTGACTGGACTCCAGTAAAGATATCTTTGATAAAAATTGGTTAATGACCTCATAAATACACTCTCTTTGGGGCTATATTTGTTTCATGGTGATTACTTCAGTAATTACTCAAAGTCATCTCAGCAACTTTAACCAGCAGATGATTAGGAAGTATGTATGAATAAATACTCAGTTTTAGTGTCACTAACTGCTTTTATATTTTGGTGAAGTCAGTTCAAATCATAGCAAGCAGTTACACTGAGAACCAACTCAAATCTTTGCAGAACTTCATTCAGAAAACAAGTTAGTCCCAAAATGTTTTGCAGTAAAAGCCTAGGTCTTCCAGAGTGTCAGGTCCAGTATGAAGGAGCAGCTTTGGTGTCTTTTTCACTGAAGAGCAAAATTTTTGACATGTGAAGTGTGGAGCTGTATTTTAACAATTGTAGCTATAAGACAAATTCTAGAGGTGCAGCCTGATGGATCACGTCAATCTTAGCTTCACTTCACGTTTGTTAAACATTAGGCCATAAAACAAAGCAAAGTTTGGAAATCTGTCAGTAATTTATTTTACTAATGAGCTACAGAAAAAAAAATAAATATTGAAAGTACATGAACTTTATTCTGTGATATAAATGAGGTATCACCTGGTCTTACCTGAGCACAAAGTCAGTGAAAATCCAAATGGAGTGAGTGAATTTTCAAATTTACAAGGTATCAATCAATCAATTTAAGATAAATAGATTGGGATAGAGAATTGTTAAGAACAAAATTTCAAATTTATTTTTTGATAACCCTATTTTTATATAGGGCCAGTAGACTGAGTTAGAGAAGAAGAAATAATTTCCTTCTGTTGAAGGAATTTTACCAGCACTAAGGCAGAATTGTAGGCCATGTGCTGTTACAAGAAAAGAGAAAGTTACACAGCTGTTAGTGCTTCTTAAGCATTTTTTTAAAAAGATGGCTAAGAATGAAAGAAAAAAAATTAAGCAGTGCCAAGGCTTCAGTCATATTTGTTGCAAAATAGTGGAACTGAGCTGCCAGTTAATGGTAATGTGTCCTGTTCTTGAAAACATAACATTTTGGAAGCCCCTTCCTTTTTGGAGACTACCTGGTAGCAACTCTGCCTCACTGAAACAAACTACTTTTGATTAGAACTGTGAATACATTGGAAATTCTAACTAATATTTTATTTCTTTTTCAAGATCTTTTCAGCTTAAGGTTTTGCAATTTTAAGTATTTAATTCTACTTCATGAAAGTTTAAATTGTTATCTGATTTCAAAACAATAAAAAGGAAACCAGGAAATATTTCATTCAAACACATTAAACTTTTTTTAGATTTATTTATTTTTTGTTAATTTGGTGGAACCTGGGGAATTCATTGCAATTATTTGATTCCATTAGTTTCCTCCAACCCATTTTTGGTAAAGAAACTATTCCTTCAAGATTGTTCACATATATACATTATAAAACAAATAAAAAATGGAATGACCAACCATTAAAAAGAGAATCAGTTTATTCTGAAAATGTCAGAGCAGTAAACTTTGACATTAGTGAATTAATATTTCCACCCATATGTTTCTTTCTAACAACATTCTGCTATGCTGGCACTCACAGACTGTTTTATTTATGATGTGATCCCAGACTGTCAGCGAATATGCTTCCATCAAAGTGGCACTGCCTGGATTCATTCAAATTCTGTGGTTTCGGCAGAGAAGCAAGCCCTACAGGGTAGATAAGTGCCAAGGCTTTACCCAAAGGATAGTGAAGTGTGATTTTGATCCAACTTCTGCATGAACTTGGAAGAAATTGGACACGTGATTGACTTAGTGGGTTTCCTGTGATCCACCATGGGATTCTTCTTCATGTCATTTCCTAAATCTTTGATGTAAGTAACACAGGGCCAGCTTCAGTCTGTGATTTTTGCAGATATATTTTGAAACTTGATTTCTAATGTCAACATGAAGCCACACAGCTTGAAAAACTGAGTTCGTTTCTATTCATGTTTTTATTTTAAGGAACTAAAATGTTTTATTTGTCCAAATAGCAACTTGGACCACTCCTTCATGTGCTCTTGAATACAATTGTGTTGAAATGTGTTTAAGCTACTGATGTTTAAAACAAGGGTGAGTAAAAAGATCACATCTAAAAGGGCACAGTAATGCTAACAGCCTATCGGGAACTTAACTACATGACAGTTCTGAAAGCAAATGCAAAGCTGCCAATATTATCTGGGGAGTCAGCCAAGAAGCCAGATGCTACCAAAAAAAAAATATCCTCTGCTGTTTGGCTTTTTGGGGTCTCATGGGTGCCATTGAGAGACAAAAAGATCCAGTGTACTTTATAGAGCAATATGCTAGGCCTCAAACGCCTCTACTGTTGTTGAAGACAATTTCATGCTGAAGAGTGGTGGTGTCAAAAAAAAAAACCAAAATAATCATATTTGGTAGTATACAAAAAGGATGTGAAAAATAAAAGCTGCTTTCCAATTCATCTTCCTTGCTGTATTAAATTTGGAAATCAGAGAAATTCAGGTGTAGCTCAGGATCTTGGGGTAGGGAATGAGCTAAGCTAAAAGCAGAATTTCATTAAATCTGGCCTCCAATATTAACTTTTGAATCAGCTTGCTGCTGCGTGAATCAGATAAATTTAAAAGGCAGACAAATTACTTAACAAAGGGGCCTGCAAAGAAAAATAAATCTAATTGATTTTATTTACCTGATAAGACCAGGAATAGATATTCTTTTAATTAAAGATTTATAAGATTGATCTTGATTTTTGTTACTTATCTGTTTCTTCTAATTTTTTCTCCCTTTATTTTAAGGATTGATTGGAATAATACATGTGTCCTGTTTAATTTTCAATTTCATTAATAACTGTAGTAGATAAATTTTCTGTGCCTTTTCTCTAGATACTTATTTTCTTAAAATTAATATCAATGCACTCCTAAAGAGCTGATGCATTGTATTTTAGAGCCAAATTTTGTTTAGAAGTATTAGCAGAAATTACCACAGAAGTGTTTTTTAAAGTACTTTAAATTTATTGTACTTGCCCGTGCAAAGAGTGGAATAGAAGAATATAACATAAAGGCAATTATCATAAATATCTGAGATTATTGACAATATGTTGAAAGAACACTTGGGAGGCATGAACCAGTTCAGATAAAACAAGTGAGTTTCTGAGTTTGCAAGTCCCAGTATCCCATTTTATTTTAAAATATCTTACAACACTATGCCTCCTAGTGTCATCTTTTCTCTTGAGGGGGCTAATGGAATTTTTCCATTGGTTTTGTGTGAAGATTATTATTATGATAGCTCAGTTTCACTTGACTACATTATTTGAGAAGTGCAAAGATAGTTTTAATAGGCTTTTAATAATTTCTGCGTAATATTCGTTCTTTAAACACAAGAAAGTTCTGTGAGTTTTAGATAGATGGTGAACTGAATTGACTGGAACTGGAAGCAGGGAACGAAAGGCCCGATATTGCCCTTCTGTGTTATCTGGCATAAAAACAGGTTTCCAAAGCCAAATATTCCCTTTTAGCAAACTGTTCTTCCTAGATAACTACTGGTTTCCTCTGAACACCAAGGTTAGAGTGCAGACCAGATTTCCAACTGCCAAAGTGTAAGACATTGAAAGAAGCAGTGATGTTTTGAAGGAAAGAGTTGTTATTTTTCAAAAAAGATTTCCTTCAAATCTCCCCTACCCACACAAGACTTACTCAGTAGGGTTTATTGCAGTAAAATCACATCTTAAATAATGCTGCATTTTAAAATTATATTAATTCTCTGATAGATAGGGAAAATTCTAAAATGTTTGTTTACTCTCAATGCACTCATTGTTTTTCTCCAGGGAACAGTGTCCTAAACATCTCAGTGACTAAAACGGTTATTTTATTATCATGAGCATCAACAGGGCTTTTTTTAAATCCTTATGGTTTTAAAGTGTTAGCTTCAGAGACAAGAAAATCCAGGGAAGGCAGCAAAATCCTCATCCCTTGTAAGATAAGAAGGTAAATCCTAATGTTTCACAATAATTTTCCAGTTTTTCTGTCTCTGTCATCTAGAATGACTGAAATTAAATAATGCTGAGATCAATTTCAGTAGGGAGGTATGAATCCAGAAACTGAGTTTATAGGTAGCAGGAAAAACTGCTACAGAAAGCTGTAGCACATCCCACTGTGAGTAATGACTTGCACAAAATATGTTCAGTTACAGCTGAACATCAGCCAGTTACAATTTAACTCTCTTCATGATATTGGCAGCTTTCTCTTCTCTTCCTCATTCCATTCACTTTAGCTTGAAAGGAATTGTATGATCTGATGTTATTTTCCTGAACTGCACAATTTTGCAATAATGCAAAGCCAAGCTCCAAGCATACATTTTATTTTAACTTACCAACACTGTTAAACCAGCGCTAGCACTACTAAGATATCTCCTTTAGATTAGTGCAAAAAGCAGACTGTGACTGCAAACCCATACTGCAAGCCTACAGTTAAGGAAGCCAGTAAGTCAGTAAAGTGTCTACGCTAATTCTTATCGTGTGTCATGGTGACTCAAAATACTGTACATTTCTGGACAATAGAGATAATTTCGATTCCAATTTCACCTACAGAGCATTGAGAGAACAGAAGATGGTACACTGATTGAAGTCCTAGATTTTACAACTCTGGGATATCTTATATATGCCACTTTATGCACCTGAAAGGGTGCTCTCTGAGGGATTGTCTTCCAATAAAGTGATGTAATTCCACAAGGATAATACTTTGTTTCTTCCAAAATTTTCTAAATCAAACAGTTCAGTCAAGAGCCTCCCTAAGTGTCCACACAGAAGTCAGGACATATTAGGAGCCGCTGTGATACTGTTTGCCCATGTCAGAAGTTGTGCCTTATCTGAATGGGAAGGGGAAATGATCAAGAACAGGGGGTTGGCTTCTCTTTTCCTCGCAATGAGCCACTGACACGACAAAGAACAGAAAAAAAGAGAACTGACCTGCTAAAGATGCGGAATTATCTTTCCTTTGGAAGAAAGGAGGAACAATAAAGATTTCTAGGTTTCTATTCAATACCTGGTGTTGTGAAAGACTTTATGATTGCTCACATCATGGCACGGTGTAAAACAATTCGTCCAAAATATGACAGTAGGAAAGGGGGAAGTAATAATTTATTTTTTGTGAGTGTTTTCAGGATCAGACATTCTGCTCTGTAAAGGGGAGGAAATGCTGACATGACAGCTGTAAAAAAGATAGACCACACTTTGGAATTTCAGGTGAAAACATTACTTTTTCCTCCATTTTTTTATTTTAAAACACAAGAATTCCATGACTTTAAGAGCTAGCGTAGCATAATTTATCTCGACTTTGTGATTCCCCTGAAAATTACGGCTCAGAACAGCATTTGCTGTACCCATAATGATTCTTCTGTCAGTATCAGGGAATGAACAGGTAAAGTGTCGAAAACATTTTTGACCACATTATGATTTGGATATACGCTTATTTTATTGTATTACTAAACATTTAGAAAACTATGGGACTAAAAATATTGCCTGCACAACGATTCCAAATACCAGGAAGTCAAGGCAATCTATTACCTTCCTAAATATAATGTGTACTATACTGCCCTTCGTAATGTTCTAACCTTGTTAATACACTAATTCCTATCGTTCAGTAAAATTATAGACACCAAAGTGGGAATATTCAAGATACAGTTTATTTTCTCAGCCTTCATTGTGGCTGGAAATAGCTCTAAGTTTAGGGTTTTTGAAGCTTATTGGTTTTATCTTGTGGATAAAAGGGGAATGTTTCCTCAGTTTTGATGGACACTGAGGCCATTCTAATAGAATGGTATTTCAAAGAGTGTGCAGCCACTCTCCTGGTTTATAGGGATTTATAGATGTAAATATTTAATTCACACTTGGAAGGGGAAAGAGGAAAAAAAAAAACAGCAACACTATAAGCAAAGAAAGAATTTGAAATCCTGGAACAGGCATGGGATCAGAACTTAGCATTGTCTAGACTCTGCTTTAAAGAAACACTGAGCCTTACAGTCCGTTGAAATGAGTGGCACTGAGAGAAGCAAAGTTAGTGAGGACAGGAAGATTGAGGAGGGTGTGGAATTTTATTTAAGTAAGTAAATAAATAAATATTTATCTAAGACTGCAGAATCTAAGGAGATGATTACTGTTTAAGAGTTTGGTTTAACAGTGCCTTTGAAAAAGCAGTGTTTTCCTGAACTGAATGTATATATTTAGAAAACCATCACATTTTAATATTCTCTGAAATCGAAGAAAACACAGGCTTATTTCAAGTTTTGGAGTGTTAGAATAGTGTCTATGACCAACACGAGAAAACAGTCTTCATGCTTTTCAATGTTCAAAACATATTCAAATGTAAAAATCCAATAATTTAATTGCAGTAACAAACTCACTGATGTGTGTTTATCTTTCTTTTACACACAGGGATTTACTAAAAATCACCTTATGGAAAAGTAGTTCTATGTGCTAAAATCCAAACTCAATGGAGCACTACACATAAAAGTTATTAAAATCAAATGATTCCTTTAAACTTTAAATTCAAACTCAGAGTACCAGCTAATCCAAAAGGAAATTAAGGGAAATGCCCCTCTGGGAAATGCTAAAATTAGTTCACTCAGGAAGAAAGTTAAATGATGAACCAAACTAAGATCAATGAAATTCCTTGGAAAATACGTATTTCCGCAATGTGAACACATGCATGTTTGCACATATCCAAACATTAAACGCTCAAATTGCTTAATTACTGCAAAAGAGTACACTTCTAAAAATCATGTAAGCACCTTCTAGCCTCTTCTTTTTTATTAACTTGTCTAACTTCAAAGACAAATAGCTCCTTCAAACTTTTTGTTTGTTGATATTTTCTTATTGTACAAAATATAAATGTCAAACCTTTAACAGAGGAATCATATTACCAATATATAATTCTGATTTATGTTTTCTGAACCCAAGGTCAAGTGTTAAAAAAAATCATCCTGCCTCTGACAACCTTTGTAGATCCCACACTCAATCTAAGGCACTTTGGCAATTTATATGACATGATGATTAGCCCATAGTTTCTTTGTAAAATTTCAGAGCAAATCAAATCTTCACAATGTTTGGTGCTGTTCTTGAAGAGAGATATAGGTGGATTTTGTTTAACAGAAGTAACTCAATACAGATAAGCAAGTATGTTGCTATAAAGGATTTGGTAGACTTCCTGGCCATCTGTGGGCAGCACCCATCAATGTTTTCAGTACCTGTGCAAACTAGGCAATGTACCAACTCGTTTTGGATTCCCATAAATATGACTAGACCTGCCCTTGGTGTGTGTGGTTTAGACAGCTATCGGCTATATATGTTCTCCTTCACATCTGATTCTTCATGTGAGAACTTATTTGTGTTTCTTAGGAAAATCAGATCGTCTAAAGACTAATAACCCTCCTGCTACAAACCATTTTTTCTCTTATTTCCTTAGTTCATGATAGATGTAACAGCATTACTTTTTTTAATGATGTTATTACTCAGTGTGAGTGGACATCTCTCAAAATGCAGGCCTCACTCCAGCAATACAATGTGGGATGCACATATATTTCCTCTCCCTCAAATCTGTATATTTAATAAACTAATCTAATAATTTTCCTCTATGAAGAAAATATGCTTTCATTCTCCTAAACCAGTTTTTACCTTTCATATAGTCTTTGTTATATAAAAATATTGCGCTAGAAATTTTGCGAACGAGTAAAGGAAGTGGGTGAATTTAAAGACCAATATATTGCTTCTTTAAGGGAACTTGTTAAATACCAGTACTTGTAAAGTCCTGCAAAGTATGTCTAATACATCCAATAAAATCAGTTCTGTACAACATGTTATTGAGTAATTAGTGCTTAAACCAGAAGTTCTACTTCTTATTAGTCATCTTGATGCTCAGAATGCATAAGCTAAATTGATTGCTTAAGGAACCACAAATACTATAATCGCAAATTTTATTGTTTTATGTAGGATGTTACGAAAAAATTGCCTCATTGTCTTCAATGTGAAACAAGATTACTTTTCCCTAAGCAATGCAGTAGAAGGTACATAAAATCAAGTATGTGAAATCATTGGTTCCCTAATGCCACTGTTCTCAGTAGAGATAATTGCTTCATTCAGTTCATAAATTCTCTTGCTTGTTTGCATTTGTAGCTCTCCCACAGAACGTCACTCCACTGATCTAATGTCAGATGTTGGTTCAGCTCTGTTATTTCTGATTGAAATATAGTAAGTTAGCAGCAGCTAAAGATGGATCCAATATCATTATTGCTGGCTTCTACACAGAGATCAATCAAGATCCAACAGGATTTCAGTAATTTATTTGCTCCCTGATAATGTCTTAATACCTTCTCACCCTTTCAGAGGACTTGTCTGATTTGTTGTTATGCCATAAATGAAACGTCTTATGTTTTTCTACCTCTATATTTATTTCTTCTCAAGAGACAGAACATATTAATTGTGAGGGAAGCTATGGTTAAAAATTGGAAGAATCAGTAATTTATTATTATTTGTTGATATTATGGTTGCATTCAAGAAGCACCAACCATATCACTGTCCTGAACAGAGTGACCAAGGTACAACAGCACAGTGAGCAGGAAGAACTTGGAACATGTTACATGTAGAATTATGATTGCCACCCATTCATCTAATGAGTATTTAATCATCATCTGCTTTAGCAGCAGGACTCTTACTTTGTAATCAGTCAACTATACATATTTATTTCTTAACATCAGAGTTATTAATATTGATTAATAGCTTGAACTCATTCTTCTTTGGCTTACTACTAACAAGAATATATATATATGTCAGTTACTCAGAATTTTGGAGATCACTTATAAGCTCAGTTATTTCCTTCTACACTGCCACTGTATTTTTCATGCCCATATAAGAATTTTTATATTAGAAAAGGAATTATTTGTTTTCATAAGCCTTGTTTTTTCAAATTTTTCAGAAGCCTGACAAATAATCCCCTTTGCCTTTTTCTGATCAAGCTGTCATCAAAATAATGGTTATTAGTAATTTATTTTTTGTAGTTTCTTGAGTCAATTGAACTGCTTACAGCTTATGCTAACTTCCATATATCAAAACCCTTTATTGATCTACAACAAACCCCTCAGTAATCTCCTGTTATGTGGGGTTTGTATCAGTTTCAGTAAACTTCACCTTTTTACTGAGTTAGAACACACACATATCAAATTTTTCACCTTTGAGTTCACTCTGCATTGAAAAAACACTTTCATTTTCACCATCTTTGTGTCACAACGATTTTTTCAGGCCATTTGGCTCATAGTGGACTAAAATGGTCATAGCGTTCCCCTCTTTGATCTTCTTCATTCCTTTTCTGGGGGGGCGGAAAAAAAAACAACAAGAAAAAGAGTAAAAAGATTTTGGAACGTACATAGAAAACAATTTGAGCTATAAAAGGTTAGTTTTAACACCTCTCATAAATAAATTACATGTAGAGGTCTATTTCAATGGTAAGACAGTTTCAAAATCAGTAAAAACCTATTCAGCCAAGTTCTGCAGTCTAGCAAAGACACAGGGATTGTCACAATAAAGAGTAACGTAGTAGTTTGTTAATTTATGGTAGCTTGCAGGTTTCTTTACATTACTATGTCTTCTGACTTGCTTTCTTCCCAAAGGTTACTCAGATTGTCTCACTTTAACATGTATACAATTTCGTATTTGTAGATTTTAGAGTATGAGGGATGCTATTATTGCTGCATCACTTTTGATAATTTCAGTTATATTAATTCAAATAGTTGTTTTTACTTTTGTTCATTTCACATGTGATAAATGGCGGTATTCACCCAAACTGCGGGGCTCATCATTCAAAGGCATAGATAGCTTTTGAGAAGGGCTTCATCAAAGTCAAGTATCTAGTCCAATGTATCATAAGTGTAGGCATTTGTGATTTTTCTTCTAAGTTTTCTCTTTGCTACTCTGTGACACAGAGTAGCCTGCCCTATGGTAGTACAAGAAGTAGCACTTTCCTAACCAGTGCTATTTCACCAAGCTTGCATTGAGCCATCCAGTTTTCTTTGGAGAATGAAATGTACAAATATGGCTAGATTTCTGAACAAAATGTTCCTTGCATTACTCAAAAGGAAAGTCTACCTTAGTTTGAAAAAAGACGAATGTTGAACTCATGGAATGATTTCCAACAGAAGGTTTTTATATTTTTGCTTTTTCAGCTGAAATATTTTGTTGCTAATATTAATTTGAACCCAATAGTTATCTAGATCAAAGTTCAAACAGGATTAAAAACCTTTACAGAAGCTGAATAACTCTGCTAGTTTGGATGAAACCAAAATATTAAATTTCATTCACACTCTTGGGATTTTTTTTACTTACAATGTCTTAATTTTTTCCCAATTAGAGAAAATAATATTGCTTGGTTTTGTTTCAATTTTTATGGAACTAAACCCCTAATTATTCGAACTGCTCTACTATCAGCTTCTTTATCTTCCTTACCTGAATTTGGGTGGTTACTGTCTGGAATGAAACTTGAAGTTCTGACATAGACACCTTAAAATATTTTGTAGCTTAGATAATCATTTACTAGCTGGGTATTCATGCAAGATTTCATCATAGCCCACTGTTTTTGGTTTTATAACTTTATGTTAGCGTAGACATTAAAGATTCTCCAACTTTCTATAAATATCCTAATTTCTTTGCTTTTGATACATATTTTTATTGTTTTTCTCTAATCCAAATTACGATTCCTTTATAAATTTGGAAAAAAAATATAAACCAGATTTTTGGGGAAAAAACAAACCAAAACAAAGCCAAACCCAGAATTTTTAATAAATCAAACTGTAATAGAGTCTGGGAATCTCATAGAATCTCTGTCCTGGAAAAGCTAACGCAGGTTTTATTAAACTCCTCTGAGAAAGGCTATGACATGCTGTCAAGATGTAAGAGTAGCTCCATTAGTGGCAGCTCCTTTTAAAAATGAGTATAGTATGTCACTGAATATACTCCAGGTTTCCTTTCTATACAGCGCCATCTTTAGAGTAATATATCATCCCAGCAGCATCTTGTGATGATGTATTACTCAAATACATCATCAGCCTGAACAGTGTTTCAAGTGATTTATAGGCCTAGTAAATCATTAGAGTGAGGCGCACTGATGATGTATTATTCAAAGATAGTGCCATATGGGTAAGAAGGTTTTAAAAGCATAGTCAACAGAATAACAGAACAAAGCATAAAGGACAAACAAATTCATACCATGCAGAAGGCAGCTGCCCTGAGCTTGCAAAAGAATGTTAATTCCAAATGAGCTCCAGCAATGATATAGTCTACTGTACCTCTTCTCTCATGACTCAATCTGAACACCACTGGGTAATGAGGATCTGTACAGGTAATACTTCTAAATAAGACAGATACACATGGGAAGACTCCCGAGTGGAATAATGGGCAATGGGATCCTGGAACTTACCCTTACTAAAATTTGTCTACGGCGGTTTAGACTTATGCATCTCAAATATCCACCTGTAACAGAGGAAAGAGGGAATATGTATGTGTGTACACAGGTGTAGGTGGGTAGCAGTGCGTTAAGAGAGTAATAATGAGCTGGTTTCTGTGGATTTAGAACTTAGTTCTGGGTCATTCTTTTTAACAGCAGCAGAATCAGAACACTAAACATTTTTTTACCCCTGCTTGGGGTTACATGAACAGGCCAAAGCCTTTTGGTACATAGCACAATTTAAGAGTTTGTAAAAAAAAAAAAAAAAAAAAAAATTGGCCATAAGAACTTGACAGTAGCTAGGAAAACTAGAAGTAACAGCAATAATGCATTTTATAGCCTTTTATTTCTTGCTATTGTAAATTACTTTCTACCCTACAATAGACAGACAATATAGATCTAGTTCTCTTACAAAAAATCCTGTCAAGGAAAGAAAAATGAGGAAGCTTGGTATGACTAACATTGACATTTTAGTTACAGTTGAAGGTAGCGGTTTCTGTATACACAGCAATGCCCTATTAGGCTTCTCTAACTAAAACACACTATATTCTGCAGAAATATGTATTTCTGATGTGAGCGAGACTATTTCCTTCCTAATCCTACAACTTTTATTTAAGATCACCTAGGGGCCTTGAAGTTTGCTTTCAAGCAGTTTGTTGCAGCTCTAACAATCCTCCTGCACTGTATAAATATGGTCGATAATAGCAAGAAAACCTTCATGCACACATATCTTAAACTTCACGATGAGGCTCTGTGCAATATTTCTGCAGCAGAATCATAGAATAGTTTGGGTTGGAAGGGACCTTAAAGATCATCTAGTTTCAACCCCCCTGCCATGGGCAGGGACACCTCACACTAGACCAGGTTGCTCAAAGCCCCATCCAGCCTGGCCTTGAACACCTCTAGAGATTGGGCATCCACAACTTCTCTGGGCATCCTCCAGGGCCTCACCACCCTCACAGTTCATCTTCATGGTCCTCCTCTGGACCCACTCCAACAGATCCATGTCCTTTTGCTGAGGACTGCAAAGCTGGATGGAGTACTCCAGGTGGGGTGTTACGAGAGTGGAGTAGAGACAGCAATTAAAAGCTAAAAAACTAAAGTTCAAATGTTTGCTATGTCAAAAAACACCAATAGGATAAGATCTGAAAGTTTATGGGAGGGAAATTTCTAGTTCATCAAAAGGTTATCACAAAACCACCTTTCCTTGAGACATCCTGTTTCAGGGCTCCACATTTGTAACACAAAAACACACCAAAAGAAAACCAATAGTTTTTTTTCTGTGATGTTAAGGTTCTGGGAAGAGAAACTGCCTTTCTAGTATTGCTTATATTTCGGAAACAGTTGGATTTTCTGGGATGATCTTTTATCTAAGTCTGTCCCTTTTTTTACTAAACTCTCTTTATTTTCCTGTAATAGTTAGATGATACAGAGTATGAATGTTACAGTCATTTTAACTGGACTAATAATAACTTTTTTGTATTTTTCTTAGAATGTTAAAATATTAATTGAACTTATAGTAATTTATTTGATCTGTGTATATAAGGTAGAGTCTTTTCTGTCCGTAAAAATATTTTGAGTGCAACAAGGCTCACCTGGGCACAGAGTCTTAAGAAAAAGAACCTTTGAAAATAGCTATTGAGGCATTTGTACAGACAGCAGCGGGCACCATTTACATAGCCTGCACTAGAAAATGCTTTTCTAGAGTAGGACAAATGTATTTGCAAGCATTAAAAAGTACAGCAAATTGGTCCTCAGTTGGATCTCAGTTTAGTTTCATTTTTTTTTTCCTATCTCAGATGTTACCTTTTGAATTCATTAATTTGTGACATTGTATATCTATGTTCCAACATATTTGCTTGTCCATGTACGAGCATTTTAGGTAAAACAGGCCTAAATACATCTTCAATGCAGAATCTTTGAGCATGTGCTGCATAGTACATGAATATGCGTTTCTGTCTAGGAAATCTTGGAAAGAAATACAGAAGTCTTATCAAATATATTTGGTAGGTTGAACCCATGGTTGTAATATGAAGTTTTGTAGGTGGGTTCTCAGACTGGAAGAAGAAAAGAATAGAAAAAGATCTGGATAATATGGGTTTCAAGCACATTATGTACCACCTGAGCAAATAGTGTATGTGGGTGTCTTCCAAGACAGAAAGTTCCCATTCAAAGCTTAACAAAGCCAGGCATCTGGTTTCTCCAAGCCAGATACTTAGTGTTTGTTGACATTCAAGGTTTCTTTCAGGAAAAAACTGTTTTCTCACAGGACTTGTTTTGTGAAACTACTCTAGTTTCTTCTTCTGATATTTCATTTCTCCCCAAAAACCTCATAGCTAATTCAAAATTCCATTAATTTAATTTTGTAAGATAACTTCCAAAACTTTTTCAGTACCCATTAGTATGACTAATGTATTCATTTTAAATATGTTACTGTATGAAAATGTGGCCCATATTTAATTATTAGAGCTAATTATTGTAAGAAAAACTTGTTGAACCTTGTATTCATTTTATATGTGACATATGGAAACAGAGAAATCTTACAGGAAATAATTGACGAGTATCTATTTTGCCTTCTGAACATGAAAAACTCTATTAAAAGTCCTATTTTGGTTTAAAAAGAAAAGTGAAATAAAGATATAACCTAATACCAGTCTATAATTTTCCTATTTTGTTTGAGTTTATTGGATCAAAATAATTTGATTCTTCTATTCACATCACAGCAGGAATCACCCGCTTTTCTGAAAATCTAACGGTTTTATTTGCTTTGCAGTAGCAGCACCTTTCAGCACTATTACATTGATGGTGTGTCGTTGTATAACTAACAATGCCTTAAACTATATTGGTCCCAGACCTAGAATTTGAAATAATGGGTTTTTCTGGAGCTGCCCACATTCTGAGTTACAAAACATGGCTCCTTATAAATACTAAGGCTCTTTGAAAAATATATATGTATTTATATATGTTATTCCTTAACCCGAAAGAAGATAATTTAGAACTCTAATCTCAACATCTATCTTGTTCATATATCTTTCACAGACTTAAAGGAAATGAAATTATTGTATTTCTACCTTCAGAGTTTTTCTGTCTTGCAAATAGTCGGAAATAGAGAAGATGACTTCATATTGCTTCTGTAAACTTTTAAAGGAGATTCTGAAAATATCAGTATATTTCTAATTGTTTTCTGTATTTTAATTTTTTTATAGCAACAATAAACTATATTGATGCACAGGAATTCTAATCTACTGAAGCTTAAGAGGCCAGCCCGTAGAAGGTGGAAATAAAAAAAAAAAAATAGAATGAATATGAAAGAAAAGTCAAAATCATAAAGTACAAGGAGGAAAAGGAGTTGTATTTAGCAAATGACACGAGTGGTATGAAATAATCACTTTATAAGATGTTTAATGGTTGGAGAAAAACTATAGGAAGAGCTTATCCTTTACTGAACAAAGGGAATCAAAATGTTTAATGCTTGACTGCTTTACAATTCCCTGAAATGTGCAGAGATCATTGGTTAAGGACAACAGCAGAGACCTGGAAACTTAACCTAGAATAAATTTCAATACGTTTCATGGTTTTGTATTTCTCAGATTCTAAGAAATTTGTGCTGAGCTGTTTAGAAGGCTGTCTGAAGCTATCTCAGGACCTTTAACAATTATTTCATAGAATCGTAGAATCACAGAATTGTGGAATATCTCAGGTTGGAAGGGACCCATCAGAATCATCGAGTCCAATTCCCTGCTCTAAGTGCTGTCTAGATACTCCTTGAACTCTGAGAGGCTTAGTGCCATGACCACGTCCCTGGGGAGCTTATTGCAGTGATGGACCACCCTCTCAGTGTAGAATCATAGAATCGTAGAATGGTTGAGGTTGGAAGTGACTTTAAAGATCATCTAGTTTCAACCCCCCTGCCACAGGCAGGGACACCTCCCACTAGACCAGATTGCTCAAAGCCCCATCCAGCCTGGCCTTAAATATCTCCATGGATGGAGCTTCCACAACTTCTCTGGGCAACCTGTTCTACTGCCTCACCATCCTCACAGTGAAGAATTTCTTCCTAATATCTAATCTAAATCTCCCTCTTTCATCTTAATATCATTTCCCCTCATTCTATCACTACATTCCCTGATAAAGACTCTCTCCCCATGTTTGCTATAGTCTCCTAAACCTGCAGTAATCCTGCAGATTACTTTTATGATACTTTTGACTGAAGAGCACAGGACCTAATTCTGGAAGCAAACTCAGGAAAAACAATGTCTTCTGTTGCCCTGAGTCACAACCATCCACTCTCTCAGCCTGTCCTCATAGGAGAGGTGCTCCAGCCCTCTGATCATCTTTGTGGCCCTCCTCTGGACCCGCTCCAACATGTCTTTCTCACGTTGGAGGCTCCAGAGCTGGACACAGTACTCCAGGTGAGGTCTCACCAGAGCAGAGTAGAGGGACAGAATCATCTCTCTCAGCCTGCTGGCCATGCTTCCTCTGATGCAGCCCAGGATATGATTGGCTTTCTGGGCTGTGATCATGCATTGCTGGATCATGTTGAGCTTCTCATCAATCAGCACACCCAGGTCCTTCTCCTCAGGGCTGCTCTCAATCCATTCTCTGCCCAGCCTGTATTTGTGCTTGGGATTGTCACGACCGAGATGTAGGACTTTACACTTCACCTTGTTGAACTTCATAAGGTTGGCATGGGCCCACCTCTCAAGCCTGTCCAGGTCTCTCTGGATGGCATCCCTCCCCTGCAGCAGTTCTACCTTGCCACACAGCTTGGTAACATCTGCAAACTTGCTGGGGGTACACTCAATCCCACTGTCCATGTCACCAACAAAGATGTTGAACAGCACTGGTCCCAGTACCGACCCCTGAGGAACACCACTCATAACTGGTCTACCAATAACCTCCTCTTTTTCCATGTGTCTTAGCAGAGTTTCCAGGAGGATCTGCTCCATGATCGTGCTGGGCACAGAGGTGAGACTGACTGGCCTGTAGTTCCCTGGGTCTTCCTTATTTCCCTTTTCGAAAATAGGGGTTATGTTTCCACTTTTCCCATCGGCAGGGACCTCACCAGACTGCCACGACTTCTCAAATATGATGGATAGTGGCTTAGCAACTTCGTCTGCCAGTTCCCTCAGAACCCGTGGATGTATCTCATCAGGTCCCATGGACTTTTTCCTGATGTCCAATCTGAACTTCCCCTGATACAGCTTCATGCCAATTCCATGTGTTCTACTGCTGGGCACCAAAGAGAGGAGATCAGCACCTCTCAGGACAGGTGGATCAGAGAGAGGAGACCAGAGAGACCAGGAGAAGAGATCAGAGAGAGGAAGCTGTAGACTGCAATAAGGTCACCCTCAGCCTTCTCTTCTCCAAGCTGAACAAGCCAGTTGACCTCAACCACTCCTTGTAAGTCTTGCCCTTGAGATCTTTCATCCCCTTGGTTGCCCTCTGCTGGACACACTCTAATAGCTTGATGCCCTTCTTGTGTTTAGGCACCCCAAAACTGTACACAGTACTCAAGGTGAGGCTGCACCAGGGCAGTGTAGAGTGGGCCAATGACCTCCCCCAACTGGCAGCTATGCTGTGCTTGATGGACCCCGGGACATGGTTGGCCCTTTTGGCTCTTAGGGCACACTGTTGACTCATTTTCAACTTGCCATCAACCCAAACACCCAGATCTCTTTCCATGGGGTGGCTCTCCAACCTCTCATCCCCCAATTTGTACATATAACCAGGGTTACCCCATCCCAGGTTGAGAATCTGGCACTTGCTCTTGTTAAATTTCTGAACCCTAGTAGCATACAATTTGCATTATAACAGTCTGAGGAAGAGTCAAACATTGAGTCTGTTGCTAAAAAGAACAAAAAAGGTACCAGAGAATTTGAGACCAAACAGCCTTAGAGCAACTCTTTCAAAATAAATGGTTGACTAGCTCGTGACACAAACTGTTGTTATGAATGTAAAAGAAACAGACATGAGTAACAGCCAATGCAGAATTGTCAGGAAGAAGAAATGTTGACTAAATTGGACTAATTTTCATTTCCAGTAAGTAATGAATCATGAAGCAGTAGTTACATTTCTTGATTTTGGTAAGACTTCTGTTATACTTAGAAGGCACTGTTTTCTATGACATTCTTATGGCTAAATTGACAAGACAGTGTACATGAAACTTTACTTATATGGGGAAGAAATGTTAGGAAATGGTACTCAGACAATACAGTGGTTCACTCTCAAATATGTGTTGGAAGATAAATCTGAGAGAGTTACTAGGTTTCTGCAAGGGTATGTCTTGATGTTATTCAATAACTACATCTATAATGTGTACACATTACCTTATTATTATTAGAAGAAGACAGCACTAAGATGGGAGGAACAAATATTGTGTTTGAGGACAGGACTGGGTTTAGAATGTTACAAAAAGTGAGAATGAACCTAAGCTAAACAAGTGACAAATTCTGTTAGGTCAGAATAACCAACAGCAAAATACAACCTGGTTAAACACCTGTACTGCGTGATCTGGGAATTATAAGAAATCACAGTCTAAGCATGAGTCAGACTATCTCTCAGTGCTGTGAAAGGGCAGACATTGCACTGTGATACATAAAGGTATTTTTAACTCCTTAAAAGCACAGTTTTCAGGTTGGGTATAGAAGTTCAGGTTTCTAAGCCTGTAGACTGAAAGGAAGATATATGGATATTTGCCAGTATAAAGCATATTTTATGAAAAACATCACACTCTGCAAATATACAGCTGGTCTGCAGATAAACAATGTAGTGAGTATTGAGCATCTCAGTAGCTGTCAAGCATAAGCTGTATCCATGGTCTTCTGAATTCTGACAAGAGCCTATTCTGTGAGACGCAGAAAGTAATCCTTCAATTGTAAGGGCTCAACTGGAGTACTTACATTCAAATTTTGGCAGTAAGTCTCATAATCAATTGAAAAGAAAGAAAAGAATTAGTGGAGGAACAGCAATATTCGGAATCTCAGAAAATATCGTGTAAAAGGAAAATGTTAAGGACAGAGTTTAGTCTAGAGAGGACAATACTGGTGGGAGACAGCAGCTTCAAATAAGTGAAAGATTTTTGCAAAGTTGTCTACTACGCATAGAACAAGACTTAATGGGCTTAAATGTTATCAAGGGAGATTTAAGTTATACATTAAAAAAAAAAAATCCTAATGGGAAGGACAGATAAGAAGTAAAATAGGTTGCCTAGGGAGATTTTAAAATCTCTATCATTAGCCAAATAATTATTGGGAATAATTTAAATATAGTTGATCCTACCCTGCAGCAAGTTAGCAGAGAAAATGATCTCTCCAGGTCCCTTCTGGTATTTGCTATGAGGCTGTGCTTCTCTCTACACCCCACAATATGTACATTGCACGTTTTATGTCTGCCATACCCTCATTCCTGAAATTCCATCCTGCTCCCAGCCTTATTTATCTTCTTTTCACTGCAAGGTTATCACAAAATTTAAATACATTGGTAAAACAATATAAAGAAAAGGGTAGAGAATAACACAGCCTCTAGAGTAGGAAAAATCAAAGGTACTTCCACAGGTTATCTCTACAAACATTTAGCTTCATTTCAGCACAAGAAAAAAATGAAATCATATTATTACTTCCCATAGTCTGTAAATTGTAAAGGAAAAAAGGGAAATTTGCAATATGTGGATGTTTTTCTTCTTGTTCACAAATGTAATATATCAAAATGCACAGGAACATGCACATGGCCAGAGTACTGATTTGCTGTTGCTCTCTGTTAGCTGATACTGTGCAGGGTATATTATCTTTCTGGACCTTTAAAAAGACCGATTCTAACTCAAGCCTCAGTCAAGAGCTTTAGTGAACTACATCCTTCATAATTTCCTGAGTTTATCAGATTTTCAGTATGGCATTTCCTAATGCACTGATGAAACTGGGCATGATATCTTGTATTGTTAATGCATGAAACTGAAGGACTGCTAAAAGAAATACAAAACCACTTTTAAGAATAGCCTTTAAAAAAAGTATTATTTTTGTCAACATAAATAATTCATGTATGCCTCATGTTAGTAAAGAGGATCACAGGAATCATCATCCGTACTTTTCTACTCACTGACAGTCCTCCCTCTCTGCTTTTTTAAAATGAAATCTTTAAAAACATATTCATTCAAAATTTCTGAAAAAGATGGGAAAATGGCTCATTCATTCAAACTGTCTCTGTATCAAAGACAGAAGATAGCCTGTACAATAAGAAGCACGTCTTGTAAGATGAAATACAAAGTAGTATGCACTAAAACTATGTTTATAACATTAACTTAACTGCATATACCCTTTGTTTTAAGGTACTCTTCTCTAGACACTCATCTTTCAAAATCATTTTGTATGCACTTGTGGCTTTGTTAACATTTGAATAGAAGATTTTTTTTTGTCTGTACCTTCAGATCTTTCGGTCCAAAAAGAAGAGGAATTTGTGCCAAAAACTTCAGCAATATCAAGATTTCACAAACCTGCATTTTGTAGCGGAGTTTTTTTTTGTGTTTTGCACTGGCTAATGATTCTTCCTCTCCAAAAAATTCACACCTAGAGTTAAAGGTTTGAGGGACGAATTTGCTGAACCTTCTTTTTAGATAATGCTTGGAACTTTACAGGAGCTGAGGAAGAATTCTGATAGAATTTACCTAACAAGTGGGAAACAAGGTGGGGAAGGGAAAATGTTCCATTTGAACATTTTCTAATTTTCAACTTTTCAATTTATATTTTTATTTTTGATTTGAAGATTTTTTTTTTAAACTTAGGAATCTTTTTAAATGCAAGAAGGCAAAAAGACTTCCATTAGTACCCAGCAAAAACTCAACGAATAGAATATAAGGGTATATAAGTAAGATATAATTATACCACCTACTCTGTTCCTGAACATTAATTTGACTTTTTGGTTGAATCATGTATTTGGGATGGATATAATAATTTTTAAGAAGGAAAAGGGGAAAAGGCCTGTCATAAAAAACACTATATTAAAAACCCAAAGGTTTTAGAATCTTGTTATGAAACATCATATTTGCTTCTGATCTTTTCCAGACATTAACATGGGATATTGTGTACAGATAGGCAGATGAAATAATAAAAAGAATAAACAACTTCACTGAAATGTGAGAGAACACACAGGTTAGAGGGAAGGCTGCCTTCAGCAACGTTGACAGAGACAGTGAGAGTTTTCAAAATTAGGGCTAGTTATTTATCATAGAAATTATGGTCAGTTAAGAGTAAGGATTATTGAGTTTACAAACATGAACTATAATGCAAGTAGGAAATCCTTTTGAATTCTTTAATAAGTGATCGTAAGTACATTATTTTGAACAGATTCCTCTTCAAAATTAAGAATGTTTTAATGTACCTCGTCACTTTGACAAATTTTCTGTCAGATTATACTTGGCTTTTGCTCTTTTTCCATTACCTCAGTATGATTTTTATTATATTATGAAAACTGTAAGTTCTAGTCATGAGTAAATTCTTCTAGAAAAGATCTATCTAATTTGTCTGTAGAGTCCCATGAATACCCTCGATGTCAATGAAAGCATAAACATTCATACTAATAAACAGCTGAACAAACTCAGGTCCTGGTCTAAAGGATACTGTAGATGGTTGGAAAATGATTGGATGAGCATAGCCCTATATCTCAAAGGACAAAATTAATGGTACGGGTTCAAGAATCTGAAACTAACATCAAATAACAGCACTGAAGTGGTAAATGTTGCAGGAGAGATTGGTAGATTGAGTTTTGGGGAAGCTGGGAAATACTTCTAGACTTGTACTGACCATCTGTCCTCCTTTTTTATCACGTGTAGTTCCAAGGGACTCTGCTACCCCACCCAGTCTGCAACTGAACGGGTTCCTATTCCCTTACACTGAACATACAAACTTTTCTACTGATAGAGACTTTTATGTATAACTAAAGCCTCAGTTTACCCTTCCTTTAATCCCACCTTTGTTTCAATTGTCTTAATATGATTCAATGAATCAGTAGAATTCTGCTGCACACTTTTCTTGAAAAAGATTAGGCTCCAATGACCCATTCCACTTTGAAATGTAATCACTGTGGTAGGGAGCATGGAGGTTCTTTGCAGAAGAAAATTATTCTCTCTGGTCTCCTTTGGTAGTTCAACCATGTAAGTTCCATGGTCTTAATAAATAAGGATGATTCTGTGGTCAAGAGAGAGACACAATCTTAATTCCTAGCCATTCCAAGGACTTGCCATCTTGGACAACAATTTTTCTATCTTTTTTGATATTAGATGTCATAATAATTCTCCTAACATGGGGGAACAGAGAAGATAGAAAGATATCATTGCTATTGTCTCCATAACTGCTGCTTTGGGGTCTGTGGAGAGGGAAAAATAGGGTTTTTGAACGTCTCCAACATATTTGGACCTATGTGTGCATGTCTTGGGCTATGTAATCATATCCAAATTTAAAAAAAAAAACACAACATTGTTATACTCTTTACTTGAAATAAACTTCACTCAGCAGAGGAATTGTGTTTCTCTAACAGAAAGGTTACTCTCACAGGTTATCTGACTTTGTTTCTGAAAATGCATTCCCTCTCATACCTCACTGAATACTGTTTCCTCCTCTCAGACATGCTGCTTTCATTCAAGCGTAGATTGCTTTTTAGTAATGTGCCACAAAAGGCTCATTACCACTGAAGAGCAAGAGTTTTCATTTTACAGTCCCGTATTATGGCACACTTTTCCCATTCCCATCTGCTCATGTAAATCTCCTGATAAATTAATATCTCTGCCAGAGAAAAGTTATTTGCTCGATCTTTTGGTTAAGTAATTGTTGTCTCATTGAATAGTTTCCATTGTTTTCTCTCACAAACAGTTTCTTCTGAAGCCTGAGTCGCTATTAATTACAGAAGTGCTTCCAGGTGTCTGTGGCAACTTCAGCACTCGTTAAAAAGCAGAGATTGTTTTATATACCACGATGAGAGGTTCCCTCTAAGGAGTTAGAAAGGAGCTTCTGTATAAGATCTTTTATCCTTTTAGTCTTGGTAATGTTCAGATATCACTTTTCAATAAGATAACCAAGTTGGAAAAGCTCCTTCCATATTTGAACTGACCTAGAAAGAACCCCAATATACAGAGAAATGTGCATTTAATCAGCTTGTAGTATTTCTTCTGTCAGGATGGAGTGTGACTGGCAAGGAGAAACTTGATTACAAAGACAACCTGTAATTCATATAAGGTACTAAATAGCACTTACAGCACAAATCCTGGACTCTCAGGAGAAGTTATATGAAAAATATAACACTTTTAATAGCAGTGTACTGTGATTGTGTGTCATTCAAAACTATTATCATGTCTGCCATCAATGAAACTCTGGAAACAGAGAACTTGTAATCCAAAAAAAAAAAAAAAAAGAAAAGAAAAAAGGAAAAGAAAAAGATAAAAGATATTAAAGCACTAGAAAGTCCACTGCAAAACCTAAGTACTTCATCCATTTCAGAAAGGAATATTCTGTCATACTCCTGAATTTTGACTTTTTTTGTTTAGTTTATTTAGGTGGTGAGATTTTCTTCACTTTTATAGTAATTCCTTCATTCATAATGCTAACCTATTAAGCACTCCCCAAAAGCTTATCAACTACTCTTTCAGAGGTTTAACAGAATTACTAAAGTAAAACTGAATCTCAGAGGCAGGAATTCAGGCTGTTTCAGCTTTTGACTGGAGTAGGTTAAGGTAACCCTTTGTGCTTCTGATGAGAAAGTATAAAAATATATTGACAGCCAATTGCATTTTAAAAACATGAGACTAAAGGCTAATAACTAGTGTTTTCAAAATTATTCTGAAGGATAATATACCTATGGAGTTAACTGAAGATCAGAAAAGCATTACAGATTCACTTTGTGTAAAATCTAGCAACATACTCTGTCTGCAAATTAATGGATGTTTAACCAAGATGAGTTATAGTGACTCTCTTATGTAAGTCAAAATGACAGTCAGATTTCTACCAAATGAATTCATTATGGTCAGTGAATGAATAGCTAATGAATTTGGAAATGAGGATCTCTTGCATTAAAAGTAATCCACAGGGAAATATCCAAGTAAAGTCTTGTAGAGATTTTACTCAAAATGCAAATCAAATGAAAAAGGACAAGCAGGCTAAGCAGACAAAATGCATTGTTAATTCCTTGAGAGGCAGTGCTAGGTATAACAAAAGGAAAAGGAGAATCTTTGGAATTACTTGCTACATAAACAACGGAATAGGATAGCCTTTCTTTATTGAAAGTGAGAAGGGGAAGAAAGGGAGCAGCTGATCCCTTTTGATTGCAATATATGAAGAAGTATCAAATCATCTGTGAGCACTGGTATTAGCAAAGATTAAATATAAGTAAAAGATCTATGACCTGGCTCTCAAAGGTCAGAGTTTAACATTGGGAATCCAGCAAGATTATGCATTAAGCAGCTCTATAGCTGTGTTTTTTCAGACTGGCCGACAGAGATGGAGATGAAGAATTCCATTTCTTCCTTCAGTACTGCTATCAGGATTAAAAAGCAGGACTCGCCTTTAAAGTGAGACTATTCAAACTGTTTAGGCCAACCGTTCGGATCTGTCAGTCTGTGATAATGAATTTCCTGAATAAGCAAAGTAAAAAGCAGTTGTGATAGCTGCAGTCATGAAAAGACAGAACAGACTAAACTCATACTGAATACTTAAGACAAAGGGAAAATCTCCCTAGAAAAAAAAGAAAAAAATATTTCACTAATTCTGATACAAGCTTGCACAACCACACACAATGGAAAAGTAAGAAAAAAGGCCATTAAAGCCTTCCTTCCTGTCACTGCATCAGGTTTACATGATCCCAATTAGATCTTCCCTCAGTGAAGAGAGCTAACGTCTCAGTACTGACCAATCCAATTCAGGCTTAGTGGAAACAATGGTGATGAAAGCATCTACACTCAGAAAAAGCTGATTATTCAGAAGTAAGATATTTTGCTTTGTTTTCTTCCTGAGAAGCTCAACAAATAATGGGAGACCCAATAACACTTCTCATCCATTGTAGAAGTCTCAGATGACCGTGCTGATGGCTGTGGCATTTCTTGGACTGAAATTCATTACATTGTCACAACAGTTCAATAAATCAAAAGAAACATGTAGACTCTAAAGGGTAGAGGAGGTTCTTTTGAATACTGTTCCAGCTGTACTCTACACGTTACAGCCAAAGGTCAAGTTTTTCCCTCCCCCCACTCAAATGGTAAAACTTGAGGTGTCATTTGAAATGACCATGAAAAGCTACAAGCTGTGAGAATGCAGCAAGACACCATACAAATAGACTTAGAGTGCACAAGAAAAAGTACTTTGACATCCTTTAGCTCTGGAAAAGCTCCAGCTGAAAAGAGGGGCAACTTTGTGACTCACTGTATAAAATACAAAATCCACCAGAGTTCCTAGACCTTTCAATGGATCCAGCTGTTTGGAAGTCTGCAGAAGACATTCCCTGGGAATCACATCATTCTTCACGTTTAGTATCTTGTGCCATGCTTCATCTATAAGGAAACTCAGAGCTGTTAAGATGCCAAAAATGCCAGGTATATTTAGATCTTTAAGGACTAGGACATGTCTACACTGAAATTGTAGATTCTTCTCTGCATTTCAAATCTCCAGAAATGTTTTCTTTCAAAACACAGTTACAGGAAATTTAGCTAAGATGGGTACACCTGGGGTCAAAATGAAAACGCCTTTCTGGAGCAGTTGAATGAAGCTTGTAGAACTTCCTATATTTTGATCATATTGATTTCAAGAGCTGAAACTTTGATTCTGGTTTTGACATAAAACTCTAAGTTGTCTAATACCACTTGAAAACACCTGAATAGTCCATCGGCTTGGCACAGATAAGAACATGCAAAATGCACAGAGTGGTTGGGGTATTGGCTCATGGGAATTGTAAAAAGATGTTGCAGGTTCAGTCCAGAAAGAGTTCTCGGAGACTTTGGCTGCCTAAGTGTAGCAGTCATCTATATGATATGCAGATTGAAATTCTTAGGGACCTAGGAGTTATTCAAATTTACACAAATCTTTAAGACAACTGCATAGTCCATCCTTTACAGTTCTATCAAGTACATTTCACCAAAAGAAAAAGGTGGTAGAGTCACCTAACTGTAGGCTTGCCAGTCTTGTTCTGACATAACCTCCCTAGTCCTGTATTTGGAAACAATCAACCCATTGTAGAACTTTAAATAAAAAGAAGGGGAAAAAAGCCTGAGTCAAACACCTGCCACAACAAATTTCAACACATATGATCAAAACTTGACAGAGATATAAGCAACCTAATACAAGATTTTGTAATGGGAAGTGTCAGTCAGTTTTAATTATATGTGTTGCTATCAGCTCCACCTATAATTAACAGTATTCCACTCTGTTGTTCAGCTGCATATTCTTTTCCCACATTTATCTAGAATGAGTCATATAGGAATAAAAATAGATCAACAGTCTCAAAGCAGAGGGTTGATGGATGAGGGCAGATGTCTCTGTATTTCCCCAAACTGAAAGACCTAATTTTGACAGGCAATGAAGACTCTTTTGACAGGCTCAACAGTCTCTACTGGTTTTATCAATTCTCATTTGACCCTGAGTACTGGTCTGAAATGTATACAACCTTTAACAATTTAGAAAGGCTAATGGAGGAATAAAAATACTTTTCTGAACTTTCCTTGAGGGCATGAAACAGCACCCTAGGTGTACATATTATGTGAGACAGGAGCTGCTGTTTATTACCTAGTCCAACTCATCAAAAAAACCAAGAGTCATAAATTTCAACTAGTTATCTGAACCTTTGTGATTGCCTTTGTTGAACTTCATGAGGTTTCTGTTCCTTCATCTCTCCAGCCTAGTAAAGTCATGAATGCCAGCACTACCCTCCTGGGTGTCAGCCTCCCTCCAGTCTGGTATCATCTGTAAATTTGTCAAGGGTGAATTCCATCACATTATCCAGGTTGTTAATAGGGATGTTAAACAGTATTGGCCTAAATATTGACTTCTGAGGAATGGTACTGGTAACTAGTTACCAGTTGGACTCAGTACTATTAAATATTATGATGAGAGGTTTTCAGGAACACAAAGAATACTTAGGAATCCAACTTCACAGAATCAGAATCACAGAATTTTCAGAGTTGGAAGGGACCTCTAGAGATCATCCAGTCCGACTCCCCTGCTAAAGCAGGATTGTTGAGGGCACATTACTCAGGACTGCATCCAGGCGGGTCTTGAAAATCTCCAGAGAAGGAGACTCCACAACCTCCCTGGGCAGCCTGTTCCAGTGCTCCCTAACTGTAAAGAAGTTTTTTCATGTGTTGGAACGGAACCTCCTATGTTCCAACTTGCACCCATTGCCCCTCGTCCTGTCACTGGGAACCACCGAGAAGAGTGTGGCTCCATCCTCCTTCAACAGGTTGCCGAGAAGAAATTCTGCATCCTAAACTATTTGAAGGTGTGCACTGGCTGTCTGGTTTTACAGCCATTTTTTCATTTTTCCTCAGAATTTGGGCCTGAAATAAGCTCTCTAGAGGAGTGTGGCAAGTGTACTAGCCCACGTTTCTTCCTTCATCCACACGTCCTGTTCCTGCATGGATATTTTTTAAACCACAGCAACTACATCCACTACTGTAAAACAACACCTTTTACAAATAAATAAGGTGTAAGCTACTCTGTCCAGTGAGACAGATTTCAAAACTGTCATCGATAGACTTCTCTATACATCCTCTCTTTAATTACCTGGAAAAACTGGTAGGCTAGAGAAATGGACTTCCCTCCATGGAGTGAGCCTGACCTCTGGTATCTATTTGCCACTTGCCAACTCATTCATGACTATATATATTCAGAGGTTGTCTCATGTATAGGTTCTTCTTCTGTAATATATCATGAAAAACTATAGCACTTAAGGTTATATTCAGCTCTCTTTTGCAAAAGATTAAGGAATTGGGTAGGATCTAAGTCACTACACTATTATTATATTTAGCATTTTTCTCCATTTCTTGTTCAAGGCTGAATCTAGAACTGTAATGTGTGATTAAAAAAAAAAGTCATTGGAATGTACTAATATACTATGTTTTGAAACTAGCAATTAGATGCTTCTGCGCATATCATCTGTTTTTCCATCATTGCTTGTAGTCAAAATTATGTTGATTTTCTCTGTATACGTTCGTCTGGAAACTTTAATTATGCTTTATCATCTCACCTTTAGGGAAGGCATAAATCATCTGCATAGTATCCTGCATAGAAATTATGCTGATAACTTGGTTATTTAAGAGGACTCAGGGCAGCCGTTACTGCAGCGTCACTTAAAATGTGTAACTAAAGTGTAATAAATTTTGACTTTGTAGGGTTTTTTGTGACATCATCACAAATTGCAATGATGTGATTATACATCATATACTAGAGTCATAATTACATTCTAATTATGCAAGGAGAAGTATTTATACTAAAACAGGCAATTAGGTGTAATTACACTAATGATGTAAATGTGCAAGAATTAACTGAAATTGATTTGAAAAGGAACTAGGGAAATGTATACAAATAAAACACATTTGATGGTTAAAAAAAGGCAAATTTCTCTGTTAAATGTTAAGTCTTAATTATTTATTAGGAACATCATGAAAGGAAATGCCCCAAGGTCATTTTTCCTCCCAGAGCTCCTACTGAATGCTGCTATTCTCTGGCCCTTATGGAGAGTGAGAGATTATGGTTTTCCCCAGATCTTTTCAGCCAGATGGAGAGGGAATCTCTTAAGAATGCTCTCCAAAAGAAGTATCTGTGGCTATCTGTGTGGTTAGTTCTTACATAATGCAGCTAACTGACACTCATGCTTTTCATATTTTCCCAAGAAAAACTAAGATTTGTTTCATGCAGATACCTGGAATGTCATTTCTTACTTTCTTTGTCGATATTTGCTTTCTGGTCTGACCACTTTCTTGTTCTCAGATCCCTGTCTTATGTCCTTCCTTCCTTGTTTAGCACAGGGCGCTAGCTAAGTCAAAATTATGTTTTAAGAGAGTCCTAGTCTTGACTGCCCCACCCATACAGTTACCTCATCATCTGGAGTAAACCTTGCAGAATTTTCTTCTCCTTGATTTTCTTTGGATTTACCTAAAAAATCATAAATGTTTTCAGCACAGTTTTGGTTGTGTGAATCACAGTTTAGACCAAACGTGCTTATGTGAAATGCTTATTAAGAAAGCAAAGGAATGCTCAGAATCATGAAGATTCTATAAGCAAAGTAAATGATATGTGGACAAATTGTTCAGTGTTTCTCAACTATGGGTAAATTGCGAATTTAATGTACACATTGATAATATTCTGTAATTCTAAACTAAGCTAATGTATAGCACCTATGTGAGTGTGTATGTCTGAAAACATTGTGTGTATATATACAGGTACATATATGTATATATATGTGTATATATACACATATATTTCATACACTTATACATGAACACTCAGAAAGTTCCTACTGAGCAAGTGGTTACTTTCACTCTGAATTATGAAAGTTGCTGATTCCATCCCTGAATTGTCAGATAAGTTTTTGACTCACCAGAATGGATGGATTTTCCAGAAATACTGCTTACAAGGCTTCTCCTAGGGGAACATCATCTCTATCATACTTATATGCTGCTGCTCCGGTCTGGGCACAATGAAATGCTCTTAAATATTATAGACTATTACAGAGAAAAATAACTTAATGATTTTCCAGTTTATTCTAGACACACACAAAAAGGTTATGAAGTCATGACATGATCATCAATTCAAAAGCACTTGTAAATCTCAGCATGAACCTTTACCAGGCATTACTCTAGAAAAGTGTGACTGCATTTGCCTTTGAAAAGTGTAACACAAAGAGAAGTGATCTCTCAGCAAAGCTTTCAGGTCTTGACCAGGGATGTCCTGACACAAAATTGAAAATTTATGTTAGTCCAGCCCTGACCTTTTTCCTTGTCTTTTTGTTTGTCAGACCTGAGAAACAACAAATGCACTATAGTGGATAAATGGCTGACCCCTCTTCTGCACCTTTGTACTGCTTTTGTAAGCCTGTACTGCATCACACTGCCTTACAGCTTATAGCTGTAACGCAACCTTTATTCTGGATAGGTGTTTCACTAAATCTCATGGAAGAACAAGGGGTTTGCTTTTAGGTCAAAGCTTTTCTCCAGTACTTAAAATGCAAGATTTTGTGAAGTAGTATATTGATATGCACATAGTGTAATAACATCTGTTGCAAAAAGCTGCTGAACTTGGGCTCAGCAAGAGCTGTTGAACATTAGAAGTCCAGTTTCTTAAGGAAAATGTCTATTCATTGTCCATCTGTGAGTCCTTTCCTCTCTGAGCTTAGTAACCAATTTCAATGAAATTTGAAAATGGAAGAAAAGTTCTCAAAAGTTCTGTCAGCTGGACTACCGCAAGAACCAAAACTTGTCTCCTTACTGAAATAAAGGCAGCAAAAATCCTCCGTTAATCAGTAAACTTGGCAGCCATGAGTTGGTCAGTAGTTATCAATTATTGTCAGAATAAATGCCTTCTCTACTGCCCTTAAAAATAAAGAGGAAGAAGAAAGCTAAGTAGCAAAAGACTCAAATCTATAGAAAGCCGACTATTTAAGTGCCTGTAGTGTTTCAATACTGCATGTGACCCCTGTTATTGAAGTTACTGTTACCTGTTAGTTATGCTTTTCATAGGATTCTCAAGTTCCAACTGTCAGATATGCAAACCTATGTCTTCAGGGTAGGGTTTCAATTCCAGGGCAACAAGTTTTCTGCATGCATAACAAAGTTGAAGCAAAGTCTACGGTTGCAACATTGCAGACTGAAGCAATTTGTTTAATGGTGTCAGTTCAGACACATAAGGGAGTGTACATCATGAAAGACAAACTGAAATCTAAACGCTTTCCCAAACCTTGTAAAAGTGACATAGGTCAAACTGATAGAGAGATTTATTTTTTTAATGTATTGACTTTCAATGTTTTACTTAAAAAAAAAAAAAAATGTGATTAGGAAAAGGTTTCTTATCCAGTTCTGCTTTATTAACTAAAACCAACAAAATTATATATTTGTGAGAAGTCAGTCCCTAGGAAAGGAAAAAAGCAAATATTCCCTAAGAGTTTCTTTTATTTAAATCTCCTTAATTTGGGAATAATACTTAGCAGTAGACAAATGAAAAACAACTGTGATAACAGAAACTAAAGACTAAGAAAATTACTGCATAAATGTAAGTAGATTTGAATTTGAAATAACTCTTTCCTCTTAATTTAAATCTGAAAATGTTCTGCCTCAAAGATTTTCTTTTTTCAATGAAATATATGGCCAGATTATGGAGAGGCAGAGAATATTTGATGGGAAATTAGGGATGCGTGGAAAAGGAACAAAAAATGTGCTATGTTTTGCCATACATGCCTTTTCTTCATGGAGCCAGTAGTGCTGAAAGGAACTGACACGATTGTGACTCAGGCAAACTAATAGGCTAGACAGTCACTCCTCATTCCAGACTAACTCTTATTTATTTTTAAACTAAGCTGATGTAACGTTAAGGTTGTGGCATAAACTGACTAAAGAATGGACTTTAAAAGTTAAGGTTAGAATCTGTCTCTTATCCTTTTATAGTCAGAGCTTAGTGATGCCCTCTGACCTCCAAGCACAGGTCACGACACAGTCAGCAAAGTAAATGATTTTGTCCATAAGTGGAGTGTCAAATCGCTGTTCTGTTTCTTAGAGGTATATGAGTTCTTATTTTGCCCTCCATTTTATCTCACGGGCTCAGTTATCTGGTAGGTCAATTTCAGCCGAAGTTGGTATACAGCATGCTTTATATCATTTCATTTTTGAATGGCATACATGTTTAAGCCTTGCTAAGACAGTTACAAAATTGGCACTAGACCAAAGACAGTGAGGGATGAAACTGGTGATATACCAGGTTATGTCATACTACAAATAGGTCTCAACAGTTCTAGGTGAAGTTCTGTTTTCTAGTATGTTCCCCTTCATTTCCAGTCTTTTCACAGTCAATACCCCAAAAAGATTTGATCAGAGAAGGAACAAACAGAAAGCAATTGCTTCCTTTAGGCTTTGCAGAAGTTAGGTCTTATGTACGGTGACATATCCTGTAGAATTCATTACTACTTGCAGTGTTGGCAATCTTTCAGCCATTAAGGAATTCAGTAGTGTGATGTCACCAGGAAGTAAGGTATGGAAAGAAAATGGCACCAACATCTGCATTTGAGCAAAAGCCATGTGGGAGCAGAGTGTGAGTCAATAGCTGGCTAGTTAGAATGGTCAGAAATGGTCCCTCCCCAGAAAGGGAGGTCAGATGACTTGATCTTCTGCTTTTAATGATTAAGCAGATAAGCTCCAGCAAATGCCAACTCATCGACTACTGTAATTTTGTGACTTCTGTCAAAACCTCATAAACTCAAATGTTCAAGATTGGGAAAAAGCCTGAGTTGAAGTCACGTCCATCCCAGGAGCATTCTATGAGCACATGATTAAAGGGAGAAAGAAAAGCAGAAACATCTCTTTCAGATATTCACTTTTTAAAGAGAGAGTGACATGCAGAGAGCATGTCATATGATTCTCAAGCACAGATGTAATTTCAGCTATCTTTTCACCAAATGCTGGTAATACTTTTGTTGAGTGCAGTTAAAAATAAACCGTTTCGTCAACATTTCTTATGAGGTAGCTTATGAGGATTCCTTCTGTCCTCCTAGTCTATGATGTTCTCAGTCTTTAATGGTTTACTTCCTAGACGTGGAGGGACCTCCAAGTCTAACTTTGGGTCCTGTGGGGTGCTAAGTTGAAGATCTGCAACACAGCATTTTGTCACTTATTTCTCCCTTTTATGAGCTGAGACCAGCTGTTTAAATGTGATTGCAATTCTTTTTTTTTTTCTTCCCCCAGAAACATATTGGTTACAGGGCAACCCTCTCTTTCAACATCTGTTCAGCATATTGCTCATATATTCAGATTTTCCTGCTCACTCAGCATGCTATAGCTCATTGCAATATACTAAATATTCTTCTAGAGTGAGCAGGGGGATTTTACAGGCTTCACATTTGCTGATTCCAGCTACAGATGATGCCAAATCCAAAACTCTTACTTTTGACCACTATGACTTCACACATGGTTTCTGTTACGTGTAGTCATGCAGTGCAGTCTTAGTACCAAGATAAAGTGGCAAACAGAAAGGTCCATTACATCATGCCATCATGTGGCTCAAGTTCTATTGAATGAGATAAACCCCATGCAAAGCACTGTTATTCTGTTGAGATATGCAATATTCAAGCTGACAGAATGACTATTTTTAGACAATCTTTAGAGCAGTATGATAACATACTGTTACTACTACTAACAATCAAGCGATTTTTTTCACATATATTTGGTTTCATTTCATAAGGACACAAGATTTGTGTCTGTCTAGTCCTTTCTTGCTTCCTCTTCCATGTTTTAACTAAACTATTCATCAGCTTTGACCAAATCTTAAAAAAAAAAAAAAAAAAGACAACTGCTCTGAAAAATAAGTTCTTACAAGTGGCATGAAAAACAGAAATTGCCAAGCAGACAAGAGAACTAATTTTTTGTAGAGACAGCAGGTAGATCTTGTCTTGTGAGCATTTGTAGGTCACAAAATCTGCTTGGAAAGAACTATCTGGCCAAGCACCACAGACAGAGAGCCCATCTAGTTAACACAAGTCACTCAAGATGAGCCACAGTACTATATATCTAAGCCAGGTGTTGCAGAGAAGTTGTTACCACAGAATACTTTGTGGAAAGCAGACCTGAAGTTGGAGAAGGTTTGTGCTCATTATTTCTTTGTACATAGAATGGTTTTATTTAGTCAGTCTCCCACATAATGCTAATATAGATCTGGATTCAACACTGGTAACTTCTTGCAGGCATAGTTGAAATGCAAGTATATTAAAATATACTAGGTGTGGACTACTAGGCGTAGTATTCTGTACTGGTTTTGGTTGGAATAGAAATAATTTTCTTCATAGTAGCTTGTATGGGGCTTTGTTTTGGATTTAAGGTGAAAAGAGTGTTGCCAACACAGAGATGTTTTAGTGACTGCTGAATGTGCTTACACACCATCCAGGCCTTTTCTGCTTCTCAGATTGTCCTGCTACCGAGTAGGCTGGGAGGGTCGCACAAGAAATTGGGAGGGGACGTAGCTGGCTCAGCTGACCCCAACTGACCAAAGATATATTCCATACAATATGATGTTGTGCTCAGCAGTAACAGCTGGGGGATGAAAGAGGGAGGAGATGTTTGGAGTTATGGCGTCTGTCTTCCCAGGTAACTTACATGTGATGGAGCCCTGCTTTCCTGGTTATGGCTGAACACTTCCTGCCAATGGGAAGTAGTGAATGAATTCCTCATTTAGCTTTGCTTGCATTTGCAGCTTTTGCTTTACCTGTTAAACTGTATTTATCTTGACACACAAGTTTTCACACTTTTACCTTTCCCACTCTCTCCCCATCCTGCACATGTGATGGAGCCCTGCTTTCCTGGTTATGGCTGAACACTTCCTGCCAATGGGAAGTAGTGAATGAATTCCTCATTTAGCTTTGCTTGCATTTGCAGCTTTTGCTTTACCTGTTAAACTGTATTTATCTTGACACACAAGTTTTCACACTTTTACCTTTCCCACTCTCTCCCCATCCTGCTGGGGTGGAGTGAGCGAGTGGCTGCATGGAGCTGACCGGGTTAAACCACGACAACTTCTCAAGAATGTGAGTAATTATATGGTGATATGCAGTATTTTCATTGGTTATTCTTCTAACTACAAAGAATCACAGCATTAGTCATGCAGTCTTTTTTAATTTGAGTTATGTTTATTTTGGTTTGCTACCTAAGTTTAAGACAGTGTTTGTTAAATTTTTGTTTTGTTTTTAGACTTCTAAATAATCATAAATTAGAATCCATATTATGCTTCATTTGGTGAGTTACAATGTACTGCATTGCGCAAAGAAAAAATAATTATTTTGTACGATCTATATGGTAAGTCTGAAGCATAACCTTAACCTTAACACTTTAAAGTATAACTTGTAGTTTGATTCAGTACCTGCATGCTGCTACGGATTCTACTGAAACTGTCATTAGGAAAGAAACATCGCTCTTTCAAAGTTATTAGAAGTTTGTGGTAGCCTGTCTGCACTGCATCTCTTCCTCTCCGTTATTGTTTTTTGGCCTTTCTTTTATTGTCTGTAATCATATGTCTTGCTCTTTACCATGTGACCATCTTTATCTAATGACACTAGCTAAATTAAAAAGGAGAATCTCTGAAGTATAAGATTGTTCTATAACTGATTCTCCATGTTTATGGAGAATGTTTCTCCATGTTTCTCCATGTTTATCAGCTTCATGAAATATATTATTTCAAAAAAAATCTAATATATGTGAAAAAGCCTAAATGGAATATACTGAAAACAATTCTTAAGGATCCAGTGTGAAGCTCATTGCCATGTATAAGTGTGCAGTTATGTGAGCCACTGAATAGCTAGAAAGTGTCAAGCACTCTTGCCTCCATTAGTTTTACAAGGAGTTCTGTGTATACAAAAACATTGCAGAAGGTGATAAACTTGACATATATAACCGAATTGACAGAACGTATTAGCTATAATTCCTTCTATATAACCTGGAAATTTCAGCCTCACAGAATACTGTCTGAAAATTAAAAAGTAATTCTGTGGTTTTCACGTGATAAATAGGTAATTTTATTAGACACGGTGACAAAAAATACACAAACTTGGGAACTCTTTCTTTTGTGTACAAGACAGTAGGATTGCAGAGGTATCTATGTACAGTGATTTTTTTAATCTAAGATCCTGAGTGACATACTGTAAAATGGTGATTTGTGAAAATCACAGCATAGCAGAAAAGCTAAAATGCATCTGATTTTTCTTATCAGTGCACTAAGACAGAGGCTGAAGTAATGAGGTTACAAGGCATAAAAATCACACAGGCCAAGAATGCTAGCTGTGGTCAAATGATTTACTCATCAGCATTAGACTACATATGCAAAGCTTTTGGCCATTGTGTTCCCAGCTGGCAGCTACCACTAACATCTGGGCCATTAACATCAGAATTAGTAATCTAGAGAATTGTTCCTTCTATCACTTCCAGCTAATACCGGACTCCAATTAGTGCTCTTCCAAGCCCACCTGCAAAATTGTCTAACAGCTTCAAATATCCAAATGTTACAGACTGTGGAAGGTTACATGAACAGCAAATAAGATCACAGCTACTTGGGATATTCTGTAGGTTCTGTGTGTAGGAATCATTCCCTCCATTAACACTTCAGCAAATGACTGCGGTGACCATTTCTTTAGAGACAGAGCTTGAACAATTTTATCAGACTGAAGTTTCCTGACTGCACATCTGCAGATAAAACCAGAAGTTCTTAAAAGTAAACAACACAAATACAACAGTTACTTCTTTGTTGGATGATTTCTCTCTCCAAGAACCACTTCTGCTGTGACACCTAGCACTTATACAGCAAGCACAGAAGCCAGGGATAAGTGGTTATTTATGCACTGTTTTGTTTTTATTTAGCTGACAATGACATAAAAATCTTAAAACTTGCAGGTGATTTAGTCAAGAGTACCCATTACAGTGCCTACAAAACTTTCTCGAACCTGTCATTGCCACTTTCCCCTGTTCTCTTGCTATGCTCATTACATTCTTCATGTGTTTAGTTTTAAACTAAATGTGAAGGCACTGGAACCACAGTTGTGAATTTTATAACATCACAGGGCCTAGAGCCTTCATTTCTCCTAGAAATACTTAGTAATTAAAATAACAATGTGATATCACAGTTGAAGCTCCAGCACGTCAGTGGCACCACTGGCCTGCTCTTCTCTGAATGCATTTGCTCAGATAGTATTGCTGAACTGGACCTTAGGAATTTTTCTTTGAGAAGTTTGGTATAAGTACAAATTTGTAGATATGTTAAAATCCCACAATATCTGGAGGAGTGAATGAAGTAATTTTCTTCCACAAGGTCTTGCGTCTGTACTTGTCCTAACTTTGTCATTTTTAAGCCTTATTCTTCCAACCCTTGATTCATCACCTCTTTTTTGTAATTTTATCCTCATTCCACCTGAATCACCAAAGTATCAAAAGGAAGTAGATATCCATTCAGCTGTGTTTTACAGTTTATGTGCACCTAGCTTTCTTCTGTGTCTCTTTGGCTGGCCAGTAGGGTCAATAAGACAGAGCTGTGAATGAGGGATAAAAATCATTGGACTTTTCATGATCTTGTGTTAAATTTTAGGTGTCCTGATGGCAACCCCAATATCAATGTTTGCCTATGCTTATCAGGTAATTAATGAACTCAAGAGAGCCTTAGAGCATGTGAGAGATGTGGGAGACCAGGACTGGATAAACTTAATAACACTTTTATCTTAGATATTTTTGCTTGAAGAGAGATTCTTTATTATCTCTTTCTCCTCCACTTCAACACAATTTGAAAGGTTCCCAGTTGCATAAGGCTTACACAATTACATGAAAGCTGCAAAGTAATTTGGTTTCACCTAAATAGTGGAGCTACATAACATGTCTCTCCCTCTGAAATAACAAGATACTTACACTTTGAACTTGAGACTTGAGTGAAGCAGAACATCATGCTGAGAATTTGAATTCCTGTAATTTGATTTCAGAACAGTACATTCATTTCATTTGCAAGTGTACAGAAGAGAGAACACTGCAGTCAATTATGGTCAGATGTGTAGGAATTTGTTTCGATTGGTGAGATAAACTGTGTGATGATTCCAATGTGCATGAGAGACACGTACAGTACCGTATCACCAGATGTGATGGGGGAAAAAAAAAAAAAAAGAAAAAAAAAAGATTCAGTGGCAAAAATGAGAACTTGTATGTAGGAAAAACAAATACAGTTCTCAGCTCTGAGGAGTCCCGATTTGGACATTCTGCCTTCTGCTATACAATGGGATAAGGAAACTCCCGTTGTTCAATAAATCAAATTTCTGTTAACTAATAATGAAGGCAGCCTCAGCTGTCAGCAAACAGGGAGAATTTTTTCCATTGCTAAAAACTCTTTACGTGTCTTATCAGGGAAAACAATTTTGTCCAAGTTGTCAGTCAAAGCATTTATGACTTTAAACTGGTAGGTAAACTTAAATGGCCTCCATGTTTCTTTATTTTTATAAATTCAGATATCTCAGGTAGTTTTTTTTTTTTTATTTTACTCATGTCTGAAATGTATTATTACAAACAACAAAAACACAACAGTAAAAAAGACATTTCCAGCCGAGATAAATGGATGGAGCTTTACCAAATCCTTTGTTACTACACTGATTTACCAGCTGTTAACCTGGCTTTTTACAGAGACAGTATAAAAGCAAGGCAAAAGAATTCATATAAGAAGGTCAAGTACTTTAACTAATGACTGGCTTCTCACTAGCTTTCTTCACTACTTGGCCGTATAGATTTCCCAGGGAATCAGGGCCCTATCTTTCTGAACAAAATTATTCTGAAGGCAGACAATGCAACATCTCTTAAGACTAATTGGCTGGTGCTATAATCAGTCAAATTATAGCATGAATTGTATTAATGCTAATTACAGCGGAGAAAGATGATCTTGTGCCAATAGTGCAAGACTGAGTGTTAAGGAGATTCAAACGCTTTTTCCATCTTTGCCACTGATTTTCAGTGTACCCTTGGGTAAGTCATATGAGCTCAGTTTACCACACATTGTGTTTGATAAACATATTTACCAAAATTTTCCTCTCTTGTGTTGCTGCTTCAAAGAAGCAGCATGAGACTGATTCGTCGGCAGCACTTGGAGACCATTCATGTATAGGTACCACAGAACTAATAGGATTACATTGCTTTATAGGGATGTTGCACCTATGCACCACTGTGTGTGAGAAATAAGGGCCATCTATCAGTTAATCTGTCTTAAAAATTTCCAATGACAGAGGATATTTCAGTGATGTCTTTGACTCTTTCTCTAGAAAGATAAAAAGCGAATTGCCTGAACTTAGAAATGCTGAAAAAAAAAATGAAAAAAGGGAGGAGAAAGGGCAAGGCAAATGAAAGAGCTCTGTGTTTGTATAATGACAGGTAGATATCTGTCATACAGCAAAATATTAAATGTTGTCACTTTGCCATGTCTTTGTACCATCCCTTCACATTCTCCAATTTTTACTGACATATATAAAAATACCAGAATACGAAATAGAAGGCTTCCTGAGTTCTTCCCCAATCAGTCACATCCTAGCAAAGTGGCGTAATTTTATCCTTTTTATTAAACCATTACTTGATTTCCTTAATCAGTTTTCCCCTTTTGTTTTAAGTGGAAGGAAAGATGGGTGAAAGCCATGTATTATGGCAGTAATTAACTTTTAGTAGCCTTTGTTGTTGAATTCCCTAGCAGCTGAAGAGATTATTTGTGTTACTACAGAATATCAATTAGAATTTTGGACTGTAGAGAGTGCACAGCAAAAATTGTACCTTCTCTATAAGGGCCCATATATGTCAGATAGGATGTAACAACTTCATTACATGATGCTTGGTTAGCGTGAGAAGAATTACTAGTGTCCTCTGGACAAAATCTCAACAGACGAACACCTGAAAATGTCAGGAATAGAAAGCTGAAAATTTAAACTGCTGGCTTCAGATACCCTGATTGTCTTGCGTCTTGTAATCCTTTATTTTTATTGAACACTGAATGGCTATAGATTCTAATAAGAATTAGAAGCAAGAAAGGGCTTAAGCTTTCCAAATATGTCTCGCTATGTGTCAAAATCCAGAGAAATTTTAGTTCTTCAGTGTGGAGTCATTCTCGAGAGACAGCTGAATTATGTTGTGTAAAAGAGGACATGCTTCCTAATATTACAAACAATATCATAGAATCGCAGAATTGTAGAATGGTTTTGGTTGGAAAGGACCTTAAAGATCATTTAGTTCCAACCCCCCTGCCATGGACAGGGACACCTCCCACTAGACCAAGTTGCTTAAAACCCCATCCAACCTCCTGGCTTTGAACACTTCCAGGGATGGAGCATCCACAACTTCCCTGGGCAGCCTGTTCCAGTGTCTCACTACCCTCACAGTGAAAAACTTCTTCCTAATATCTAATCTAAATCTACCCTCTTCTAGTTTGAAGCCATTACCTCTTGTCCTATCACTACAGGCCCTTGCAAAAAGTCCCTCTCCAGCCTTCTTGTAGACCCCTTTAAGTACTGAAAGGCCACAATAAGTTCTCCCCGGAGCCTTCTCTTCTTCAGGCTGAACAACCCCAACTCTCTCAGCCTGTCCTTATAGGAGAGGTGCTCCACCCCTCTGATCATGTTCATGGCCCTCCTCTGGACCCACTCCAACAGATCCATGTCCTTCTTGTGCTGAGGACTGCAAAGCTGGACGCAGTACTCCAGGTGGGGTCTCTCTACGCCAGGAGAGTGGAGTAGAGGGGCAGAATCGCCTCCCTTGACCTGCTGGCCACACTTCTTTTGATGCAGCCCAGGATATCTCATACCAAAGGGAATCGTCACAAGGACTTTTTGAAATGGGATGTGGGGAATCAGGGATTTTTTTTTTTAAGTTTGTATATTATATTAAAACAAAAAAGAGCTCAGTTCTATTTTGGCTCTAATGTAGATTTTCCTTCTTGGGGTCAAGACCCCAAACCTCTTTTAACACATTTGTAAATCTGTGTTGCGGAAGCAATGATGCGCTTCACTCATAAGAGAGAAGTAGTGATATATTTATTGATATAAAACAGTGATTTAACAAAGTTTGATAGTAAATGTGACAACATTTTAACAAAAGTCAATGGCAAGGTACACGTGGTTATTTACTGCATAGAGAACAGGGTCAGACAAAACTTCCAGTGAGACCCTCCCATTGAGTCAAGGTTCAGGGAGGACCCCCTTGCTTTCTAAACTTCTTCTCAGAGAGGAATCTAGGTGTGGCTAGATCCAGTCCTAGGCCCAGACTTGGTCAATGGTTTATGTCTAAAGGATTATATGTGCACAATCATTCGAAGATATAAACTTAGTGAGGCTTCCAAGTTTAGCATACTATTAGTCACTTACTGAGGATCTGTTGCAGCAAGAAATCTCTGAATCTCGAGAAGTAACCTTGAGAGGTGTCCCGACTCAAGGGGAGATGCTGGTGTGCAGCCTGCTGCCCTGCAAGAGTGCTCAAAGGACTCTTGGGCTTTTCACTACTTATGGGGGTAATATGATTGACTTGTAGTCGTATTTGCATATCGACCACAGTACCAGTGTTGTGGCTAGCTGGGTGCCTTGCTCAAGTTAGCCCTTGGCTATTTTGTTGTTATCTGTCTCCGTGAAACCACTTCTGAGCCGGATGCAGACATCATGACTAGATACACCCATTATGACCACCACGGCTGGTTATCACTTGGGCAGGGTTACAGGAGATAAAGGTCAGGTGGGGCAGATGGCAGCACACCATCACATTCTGATGTAACATTACTTATTTTTAACACAGATTGATATGTTTGAAATCTTTTCCAGTGAAATATGGCCCTTTCTTTGAAATAAACACATTGATTGGAAAAAAACCCACAGGGACAGCTTGCTCAGAGAGGAGGCAAAGTATCCAGCTTTGGTGACATTCAAAACATAACCTGTTGGCTTAACCCTCCTCTGATCAGGGAGTTTGAACTAGACGTCCCTTCCAGTCTCAACTATTTGGGGATTCTATGAAATGCAAACTTCAAGTTCTCGTAGAAAAAAAATGAAAACAACAGCTAACAATCTACTGGGTTTGAAACAGAAAGTGTAGAAAACTTCAGAAACACAGTCTCAACAAAAACTAAATATTTTCATTATCATAAAATTTTCCACAAGAGAAACTTCCCCTTAATAGCAACGTTTCTTGAGTTTTACCATTTCTCTGCTTTTCCTAATTAATCTTGACCTCAAGGCCAAAGGCGTTCGCTTACAGTGACAGCAATATATACTGTGTGTATATATTTTGTGTTCAGTTCCTTTCCTCTGTATCTCCAACTAGGTCTTCAAATAAATAACATATATGACTAAATTTTAAGTACTTTTTCTAGCTGAGGATCTACAGCGTCCTGAAAATCTTAATTAAATAAGGCAACAAACGAAAACTTGCACAAGGCAGAGGATTTTGTAAGGGATACAACCCAAAAGGAACACACAGGAGGACTAATAATATTTTATAATAACTCATCTTGAAGTTAACTGGAATATGATAGAACATTTTAGCAGCAAGTACAGTCTAAAGCATAATTTATTTTCAATCAAAAGGTTAAAGGGAAAATGTCTAGCTGTTATGATATCTGAGCTAGATAGTTCCATTTCTATCATAAGAGATGTGCAAATTCTCTTAATTTCAGCAGAACACCTATATATCTAGTTGGTTTATCAATGTGTAAAGTAATGGCAGTAAGTAGAAACAGTGCTTGAGAAGGAAGAGGTAATCTCTTAAAAAGAAAAAAAAAAAGAGCAGCAGCAGAGATCACACACTGTCAAACAGGGTCAACCAATAAATAAAAATGTGGGTTTGTCCACATTCAAGATCAAAAGTCGTTTATACAAATAGCAAGAGATATGTCAAGCTTCAAAGAGCTGGTGCCAGATACCATCCAAAAATATAAGGAAGGAAATATTACTCTGAACATCATCAGCACACAAATAACAAAGCCATAGGCTGTTTAGCTCAGTTTAGTTTAGTTGCAGGAAAAAGGTGGCTGTGATGGTGTCTGTCTTATGCGGTCTTTGATGATACTGTATACAAGAGCACCTCATTCTGGAAGTACTCTTACTGAATCGATGATATTTATTAATATAAGTTTATATTATTTAAGGCCAGGGATATTTTAACACATCATGTCAAAGACCATAGTCCCTACAACTCTTTCTTTATTTAATTCTGCCTCATTCATCTACACAAATTAAATGATATCCTGGTGCTTTGATGAAGTGGTATACCATTATGTCTGAGGGAATAAATTGATCTTTCCAAACTGTACTATTTTAGTCAGTAAAAATGAGGAACACTCTGGAACCAAGACTCTGGAAAAATGCCATCTTAATCCAAAGCCAAACTAATTAGAAGAATAATGCTATTAAATATTACTGTAGGTCATTTAGTTTTCATTCTCAGTTACATTTACTTCAACAAGATACAAAAGAGATACAATCTTTAGTAAAAGCTTGTCCTCCTTGTTTTTACTGTAGCATTTACAAAGGAAGGAAAATCTTAATCATTACACTAAATATTAAACCACCTCAGGATCCATTTCCAAAACAAAATTTTCCACTGGCTCTTCAGTCAGCTGAAGTTACCAAACAGACAGTGCCCTCTATCTAATTATCCTAGGTAATATTATTCCTTCTCTATTTGAAAATGTTCACCCTGCCAATTAAAAGAGCATACCTTCCTTCTGTTAATACCACTGCCCTTAATTAGAGTTTTTGATGCTTTTCAAGAGAGATCAGACAACAGCCCATCTGTTTAGGCAGAGGTTTATTTAACATTGCATATGTAAGATCTGGATAACTACAGTCATATGATTACCAAACAGCAATTGCGTTAGTCAAATAGCTCCTGTGTCCTTGAGTGACTTCAGATGATTGGCTTTCTTTTTGGTAGCCTTCTGTTTACTTCAGTTCAGGAAAATCCAAAGATTTTAGTTATTATTTCTTTATTCATATCTTATATATGTTAATGTTTGTTAGTTAACTAATTACTGATCTTGCTTGCTAATTTAGTTAAATATATCACTAGGATTAAGCTGTAAGAATTTAATCACTAAACTAAAACTTTAGGAAAAGGAAAAGCCTGCTCTTCCACTCTTTATTTCACATGCCGTCAACAGGAGCAACAGTTATATCACGTTATTATTTTGCATATATGTTGCTTTTGTGACAAGCTTTCAATACTGTATTTCCAATGGCTGAGATACCCAGAAATTACATACCATCTATGATTCATACATTGCTTCTGAATTCAAGCTCATTTTCTAGAACAAATCAGTGTAATATATTTTTTAAAAGGGGAAAGGGGAAGAAAGAGAGCAGTTATCTATTTATTAAGTGCGAGTACACCAAGACACTGGGTATAGCAGGCAGTGACATAGGAAATGGAGGCAAGAGGGCAGACAATCCCAGGGTAGCTTCTTGATTCCTTTTTTAAGAACTCTTTTTCTGCCTTCAAAAAACCCAAGCCATAGCACAGCAACATACTTTCCAAGATTTTGTCATTAAGTAACTCTTAACAAGTAAATATTTGTGCTAAAAAAAAATCATGTATTAGAGGATGGTATCTAAAAGCTGAACTTGAAGTATTTCTATGGGTTGGTTATCATCATAATTCAGTGGCTTTGGTTTTTACATTTTGGCTTTATCTAATGTATTCTCACTAAAATATATTCATTTAAAAATGTAATGCTAACATACATTTAGAATGTCAAGATGTGAATGCTGAAAATGGACACACATGTGTAAAGGACAACATCTTCACATATGCATAATTCCAGCTCCACAAATTTTTAATCAAGTAGACCATCAAAGCTGAATGTCTGGAATCAGAAACATGCCATTGTTATTAATACAAACAAACTCATTCTGTCTTTGGAAAACAATCCTATAAGGACCAAATTGTGCAAACACACACTTCTGCTCCTCCAGATTTTGGCTTAATTAACTTTTCCCCCTGCTCTTCACTGATAATTACCCTCAGTTCCCTTTATGGAAACAAGGGATCTCTGCAAATTGTAGTTCAAGATTGTAGGGACCATTATGATTGTGTTTGTGTTTTAACAATTATTTAGCAACAACATAAAATGTGCAAATGCTTTTAAGTGGACAATCCAGATTTATTTATTTTCTGGTATCTTTTCATTTATGTTTGTTTTGCTACTCGTATTCATTAATACAGTTGCCCTCCCATTTATATCTGTATAATCCAGATGACTCCTGGCAGGCCTTGAGGAATTATTTTGTGCTTTAAGTGGATATATGACAATGTGGAGTCATCTAAGATTCCAGTATGTTAAAGAGCAATTCTTCATTCTGGTTCACCATATGGTCCAACAACCAATCGTACTAATAAACATCACAGTTCCAGGATAAATAGTCTGGACTAGGGGGGGACTGGTGCTTCCCAGAGATGTGCACATCAAAACTAAACCCTGCAGTCAGCGACCTCATGACGCATGGGAAGGACTTATTTGCTAAACGATCAATAGAATGTCCCACCAATGATGAGATATAAGTCACTGTATGATATCAAAAGTGAATTACAAATTGCTGTGTTCAACCCTTGTCAGAGTATTTCTCTGCACAGGTCAATTTGGGATTTTAGAACCCCTTAAACCATGATCAGAACCACAGTGCACTTACTTTAGCAGGAACAAATTTAAAGTGACCTGTTTGGTCACTCCTCTTTCACTTTCTTTTTTTCTGAAGTGGTGATCTACTGAAGTTGTGAAGACAAACTTCCACTCCACATCAAAGACACTTCCAGTCCTTTGATGGAGTTAGAGCAAGAAAGTTCTCTAGTTCCCAGACTCCAGTCAGGGAGCAGAGTTTAGGTCCTTTCACTGTGGACTGCAATGCTTTGGGAATGTCCACCAGGAACGCCACTTCTAACTCCTGATATCCTGATATCTTGTCATACACCCTTTAAAGCTGCCGGCTAGGACGTATAACTGTGGGAACAGAAGAGCAACTGTTACATTACAATAAGAGAGAGAAATAAAAGTTAATGGTGTATTTAAAGACATAGGAAGATAAATGAAACAAAAATATTCACAACAAAGCCTATGTGCACAATATTTTTTGTTGTAAAATAATGAAAGAAAAGTTTCTATACTGCAGTCAAGTGCCCCGAAAATTATCTATGGGAGTGCAGATAGAGTTAATACTTCAAAACGCCTCTCAGCATATAATCACACTGCAGGCCTCACCATGGTGGAGCTTTAAATGAGTGATCCGTCTATACTGTACAGCAGTCTGCAGTGTAGACATAACCTCGGTCTGTTTATACACTCAGACTATACAGTATTCATCAGTTCTGGTGTCCCTCTTGTCACTGTTGCTTCAGATTCCATTTTCCTTTACACAGCGATGTCCATTTACTGAAATATCTCTTATCAAATGCATTAACCCCATATTACAAACAAATGTAGTGCTCAAGGTGATGCATGAATACATTGTTAAGAGAAATCTTTCATTAATCACCTGCTTATGCTTTGCACTTCAGCCACCCGGCTCCTTTTCAGGATGATCCTAATATCAAGAAGCTACATCCTGCCTCCTGTTACAGAGCTAGTTCCCTTCTGCTCACTCTATATTTCTTCCCTCCTGATAGTGATTACACTCTTTTCCAATTACCTCAGTACCAGCTTAAAAAGACATCACTATTTTATCTCCTTTGGAATGAGCTACACTGAAAAGCATAAAAAAGGAACCTACACTGACAAGAAGACCAGGTGTTTCTGTCAAGCTTTTTCTGTGAAACATTTTCAGTTTCAGCAGAGCAAAATCCCAGCCATTTAAACCTGCCTATTTTTTCTCTATTTATTTTTAGAACAAGTGAAGATAAGGAATTGGTTTGCAAGCCAAGCCTTATTATAAAATTAATCTCCAGCTTATTCAGAAAGATACCACGAAAACAGAAAGAGGTGATACTGTGAAGAATGGGAAGAAGCAGGGAGACTCTAAACACAGGTGCATCTTATGCATCTTTTCTATTTGAAAGGTTTTTGTGAATTCTAGTGTAGGCTCAAAAATATTTAAGCAAGTCATCCTTTCCTTCGTTAAGGACTAGCAAAGGAAAAAAGTGAATGAAGAGTTGTTGCAGAATTTCAGCTAGATCCAATCCACTAGCTTTTTCCTGTTTCTTGTCAGAGTCATAGGACATCACACTCATCATTTTTTACTATTATATTTTCTTCTCTTTAAAAATTATATGCATGTTACTCTCCTCTGCCTGCTAACTCAGTGCTACCTTTCTCTGGGATGATCGGTTTTACAGCAATTACCATCTTACTTTCCTTTAACTACACGGAAGAATTTGATCTCTGAACAGTTATAGGCATTTCTTCGAGAGGTTTTATTTTATATGATTTGATTTTTTTCCCTCTTCAGATCCATTTATAGTGTGAAAAGTAGTGCACTTCACCCCAGGAAGATCCAAGACCATCCAACATATCCATCACTGCCTTCTTGAGACTTTTTTTTTCCCCCTGAGGAAACAATTCAGTGTTAACACAATCTAATGTAAGACCTCAGCTGAAATTGCATGCTCCCTTGATACAAATGTGCTAATCATGTAGGTCAAGAGCACAGCGTCTCTTTCTTTATAGCTGCCTTAAAAATTCCCTAAGATAATTTCTTCTCAGTTCCTGTGCTGTAAACCAGACAGGCATAAGTTTCCCAACACACATCCTTTCTCTCATGCTGAATCCTCTCCAGTATATAAATTCTGGGGGTGTGTGTTACTCTGTGTGAGCGCATGTGTGTCTATGTGTGCATTCTGTCAGAATGTATAAATTACAAAAAAAGATTAAGCATAATGGAAGAAATAAATATGTTCATGTACATATATGTATGACTGCATATGTGTATGTATACAATCAAATTGATGCTTATGTTATTTAGGATCTCTGAAGACAGAGTTTCTCACACACAAACAATATATTTGAATTAACATAGCTCAACTCCAACGTGACACAAATAATTCAGAATCTGAGAAGCTATTTTACCCTATATTTGATATCTAATTATTTTGCAACATTTAGGACTTTTTTTTCCTTCTACAAGTAAACCTCTTCCTGTTAGGAATAGGGCCATCACTTTGCTTACAGAATAACAGCTAGATGTTAAGAGGTCTTAGTAGCAATACCATTTTCTGGATGCAAACTGACAAATTAAAGCTTACGTTTATAAGATCCATCATTTTTCCTTCATGTGTACATGGGGATGTGTGACCGCTCATCCCAGTGTTTAGGATAGAAAAGTCAAGAAAAAAAAATAATCAAAACCAAGTTTAATCAATGTTATTCTTGGGGGGGAGAACTAGAAATAAATTGATTGGCTCTCTGTCCTGACAGTATCCCAATGTAGCTATAAATAGGAACATTTTATTTATTGCACTCTCACTGATAGTCTTTCAGGAAGGTTACTTACTTCTGCAGTGATACTACGTACTAATTTTGAGCACCTCAGTACACATTTGGCCTCCCAAACTGAACTTGTTCTCTAAATGGATCTCACTGGCTATCTATGCTTATTGTGTGCTATTGTTTTACTTTGTTAATTTATCTTTGGTTCACTCAGTGTCATCCTTAGTTTAAACCTGGTAGGCAGAGAAGGATGAGGATTTGCAAGTGATACTACTAAATAACTGAAATACATCATACACCACCACCAGAGTTGGCCTTTTTAAAAATTCTGGTGTTTTGTTCCTCCTAACCCAAGTCATATGCTGGAACTGGACACACAGGACTACAAATTGTCATGGCAATATGGGCAGTAACCCATATAGATAAAACCATGTTTAAGACTTGCATGGTAATTCCTGTTTATCTTTGTTAATCCCTGCTGGCAAAATGCTTTCAACTTCTTAGTTCGAGAACTGTTAACTGAATGCATAAAGTTTCAATGTGATGCACAAGATATCCTTACTGCTCATGCATTTCAAAATGGGCTATGAAGCCTAGGATATAAGGTGGGTTATGGTTTAAAAAAAGATATTTTAGGTAGCTACTTTCCACCTGCAGATAATCAACAAAGTGCAAAATAGATTATTTCATCCCCAAGAAATCAATGCAGATCTTACCAATCCCTTGGGACTATGGAAGCTCCTAGCATTTTCATCACAAGACAGGGAAAAGGCCAAACTGATAAACTGTGACCTAGGGAGGGTCCACAGAGTGTGTGACACTACCAGCACCATCCAGCAGCTTTTGCCATACACGAGAAATTCTTGTGCCAGGTGCTGCAAAAGAACCAACTATCAACCAGTCCAAAAAGTTGTGCGCTTGGGCCAAGGAATAGAAAATATCCTGAATATAAACAGAGTAGAAGGAAAGGCAGGAGCTGCTTGTGGGATTGTGATGGTGGGTCTGAGAAGCAGTCTTGGTTGTTTAACTCCTTGGTTTTTTACATTCATCTGATACAGGGAAGATGAGTTTCATGTGAGGTACCTCCAGAGGTTCTGTTGAGGCAGGATTGGCAGATTCCCCCCTACTTTTTTCATTGCTTTCGGATTTGTTTTTTCCTCAACTGGTACTCATATTTTAGTGTGGGCTTACGTCTGCATTTAAATCTTCCTGGAGCACTGTTGGTAGGAGCTGTCTGTGAGCCTAAAGCACAGCAACAGCTCAGCAACTGTTTCAAGTTTCATCAGTTGGTTTTGGTTTCTAGGACACCCCATTGCACAATCTTCTGCTGGAAGACTACCACTTCCAGTGGAAGACTTTTGTTATATGTATTTATGGCACCTCTTTCTATTGCTTAAGATCTTTCCATTGCTTAAGATCTTTCCTTAAATTAGGCAATCCTCTGACCAGCTAAGCACAGATTCTTTCATCTTACTCCATCTCAGGATGATAAAAAGGTCTGCAAAAGAGTGAGTGAAAATTAAGCCAATTCTGTAGAAAGTAATGTTTCAACATGTGACATTTCCTCATATATAGCTTATGAAGGCAAGAGCATTTTTCCTACTATTTTTAGTAGGAAAAATTATTAGTTATTAAAAAATAAAAAAAATTTAGTTACAGATTTTTTTCCTCAAACACAACAGAAACATCTTCTCTGGGAAACTGACAAAGTAGATGATAAATGCTATCATTTTTCCACTGCATATATAATTTCTTTTCTTTTCTTACTAGCTCTTCCTGGGTAGAAAATGTTATGTCTAAAGCATTCAATTACTTCATAAAACTACAGAAGAGACCACTACTAACCTTCTCATTCCAATATCTGGTAATGAATTCTGTATGCACAAAAATATCAGGTATGTTTTCCCTCTGTTATACTGAAGAAAATAAATGTACGTGGAACTAGCTTAGTGGTAATACACAGGGATTTCCCCCTTTTTGTTTAATTCGTGGTGCTATTTAATGCAAAGTGATTGAGTTTTAAACTTCTGAATGGTAGTGCTTCTGTGGTAAAACTGCATAGTCAAGAATAGGTTTCACTTCAGTTTTGGGATTTTTAAATAAAGAAGATGAAAGTTTTGTGACATTTTATTTGATGCTTCACAACTGTCTAGAAATTCATCTTTTTCTTTCAGGACACCAAATTTTTCTATGTATCAATCTCCAGCGTGCACAGCTACATGTATTCAAGCTAACATATACGTACACAAATACATACAGCCACACAAATGCACGTGCTTTTAACCTAAAACAATGAAAACTGAGAAGGGATATTACTGCTTCTTCTAAATGAACAAACAACCTAAACACCAATAAAGAAGATGTTTCCCAGTGAAAATGAAATGTTGGTGAAGAAAAACGCGTACCAATTTTCTTTTACTAAATTTCAGATGATGCCATATAAAATTGTGAAAGTTTTGCCAGCAGTGGGAAGCTGTACCTTCGAGGCAGTAGTGCAAGAGCTGCTGGCACTGATCCAATTACAGTGCTGGGTAATTAGAGTTCAGATACAGAATGAAGTATATTTTGGTCAAACTTTTATAGTGAGCTGTTAGGGGGATAACATAGGTTACTCCAAATCAGGCAAAGGCTTGTTTACAGTAGCTGAGGAAAAAAATGGACTAAATTGTTATCCTTATTTCCTGAGATAGCTTAAATGAGTGACTGCACTTATCAAATCCATTTATTTCAGACTCGTTTTTTTCAAATCAGTTATAGTAATGTTTGACAATGAGCTACAGTTAGTGGGCAAGAGTTTGAACTTTTCTCAGTGAAATGTAGTTCACGCATATCATTTTTAGCTCCCCTACCTCCTGTCCAAAAGGTTGGTTGAATAAGATGTCAAAGCGAGGAGCTATGGGACTAATCTGGACTTTAATTTAGATTTATGTCTGTTAAATTATGGAACAGTACCCAGAAAGCATCTATAAAGATATTTTACTGAAAGAGAACAGTCTGAAAGTGGGATAAAAGATTACATTGTGGAAGGCTTGGAACTACAACAAGTAAATGATGAAAAAAGCAAGTATTTCCATGTGGGTGAGGTCTGAGCTACTGCCACATTCACACTGCTGTTGCCGTTTTGATTCAACAATAATAAACCATGTAATGGCTGACTGCTGAAATAGAGACAACCTCCATGCTTTTGCCACAGAGTATGGCAACCAATGACAACTCGTTTGCGAATAAGGTTCCTGGTACCAGTAGAACTGTCCCTGTCCTAGTTGTGCTCAACTGCATGTACTCAGTTGGGTCTGTTCCTGGGAACTAAGTGTGGCCTTTTGGGGACTTTGGATGAGAGACCACCAGGAAATTTTAGGTATCAAAGGCACAAGTCAGGGAGTCATGACTGAAGTCTAGATGAAAAAAAGCAAACAAGTAAGGGAGATGCATTTGGTCTGGCTTGTTGCTACCAATGGAGAAAATTTAAGAACTATCCCACCGCGTACAATGCATCAGAGTGTCAGCTGAGGTGTTTTCTGTACATCTGAGGGTAGGGGTGAGCCTTGCTGTCTTTTGATCTTACCCAAAGCCTCAGCTCACTGTCTTTATAACAAAAGCAAGAGAGAGGAGCCACAAGAAAGACCCTTTGACAATGCACAGGGAGCCCACCGGGTTTTCAGAATCTCAGAGAAACCCAAGTCCTTTGTAAAATTCCATGGAACCTGATATGCACTAGTTTTATCTACACACAGTAGCTTGGATAGCCTCAAAATATGTGATGAAAATCGTTTGAGCAATAATCCATCATCTTGGATAGATTTCCGCATCAGTAGCCTGCCACAAGAATAATTTTGACTTGAAAGTCTGAATCAGCACAAAGACTGAATGTGAAAACAATTTAGATAAAAGCTCCACTATTTAAATTCAAAGATTTAAGTGATGTCCCTTACACAAAATATATTCATGCAAATATATACTTGCATGTTATATATATTTGTGTATATACATAGCTGCATTGTGGAATGTAATTTCCTATGGTAGTAACTTCCTTGTTACAGTTATTTCTGTGGCTTTCAAAATTGTATCGCATTAAATGCTAGACTCCTACTGTTCATGTTTTTGTAATTTGTTGTCTTAGGCCAATTCCCTCAACTTCTTCTGGCTTTGTTTTTTTTATAAATCTCTAAGGTAAACTGTTAACTTCAGGTTTTGATCGGAGGTGGTTTGGGAGTCATTGTTAATACAGAAATCATTAGAAAGCCCAATTATGTTCCATTACTCATTTTTAGCACATACATTTTCTGATTTTTGATCACAGAGGGTTTGTAGAAAGAGAATAAAAGACCTTTGAATAGGTTCCTTGGTGGTACGTTATAAACTTCAATTATTTGTTCCCAGAAACTTTTTTTTTTTTTAATACAGAAGTGAAATCTCTTTTAAATGGAGCATGATTCAGAAACCCCTACTAGAAAGGTATTAAACATTCTTTCATTAATAACAGTAATCTGGAATCCCAGAGTGCACTGTCACTTTAAAATGTAGATCTAAAGATGTATTTTTTTCTCCTGCAGCCCATCATTAAGCTGAAGTCATTTTATAGCTGCAATGTTGTAGCCACCACCTCTTCCTGAGAGGGAGGAGGACAGCATGCTGTTAATGCACAGCTGTCACTCACCAACCTGCCTGCAAAGCAATTGGACAAAACCATTAGTCTGTAATACTTGAAATTTTCTTCCCCTGTAATTTTCAGTAGATTTGCTTTTTTTGGCTTCCAAAATACAGTAACCCACCACAACCGGTTCATGGTATAACCATGGCATGAAGAGAAAACCAGGCAATTCTCTTTCTGAGGCAGAAAAGCAATTTTGTTTTTCATCTCAACTTTTCCTCTACCACACACAGAGGCTGGTGGATTCTCTCTTATACTTAATGACTTTTGACAGCCACTGATCTCAGAGGGAAGAGCTTGATAACAGTTTTCCTCTCTCCAAAAATGCTGGTTTGCTCAGGCAGGCAAAAGTTCACAGAGAAGCTGGCAGGCTCCTTCTGCTTTGCAATCATATTTTGTAAAGTACAATCATCCAACGTACTTGAAAAAGCTTAACTTCCCTCTTCGAATACAGTCCTAGCTCTGAGTGTCAGAAGGTTTTTTGTCTCTTATCAAAAGAGGATGATTGTACTTTTCACCAGCAGCAGAAGAGTGTAAGGGAGAGCAAGATGAGAGGAGGCCTGTCAGCTGATATGTTGACATTTTCCTATACATGTCTGCAACAAAGTTATTCTGATTTGAAAGCCATTCTAGATCATTGCTAAATTCCTCCCATAAAGAGCTTGAGTTTGTTAGAAGGAGCATATTTCTGCTATCACACACACACACACACACCTCCCCACACACAGAAATTAACTCTTGTAAATACCTTATGAAAATCCTTATGCTTTATACAATTTTCCTTCTATCACATGTGCATCTCAATTTCTAGCTTCAGTGAAGATAGAGTGAAGGGAGAGTGAGAATGAGAATGGAACGCGGGGGTGGGGGCAGCTTTAGTTTAAAATGCAGACAAATCTGCCTTTTCTGCTTGATGGCCTGTAACATTTCCATGTAGTGTACTTTGCATGGCAGAATAGCTACTAGTAATAGAATTTCTCACAGTGGAGGTTAATTACTTTTCAGCTACAGCAAAATAAATTTCCTGTCAAGCCCAGTGACAGGAGTATGCCACTGTCACCATTTTTACCTGCAGTTTTAATTCACTGTTAATATTTGACACTAGCTTGCATTCAGGGGGCTGATCTCCCAAACAGTAGGGTTTCCCAAAGGAATAGGACAGACTGGCAGTAGCGTAGTATCAAGATATGTGGAAAACAGTACACTTCGCCTCTCCCCCAGTGCACTGCAAAGAAGATTAACTGACCTGTCTCTCACTTTAAAGAACAAAAGAGAACCTTGCACTTGATGAAATATAAATGACATGGTAAGGTGCACCTTAAAATATAGGGCAGAAGAGTGAGGTGGCGTATCTGGTGTAACCTTATGCTAAGCAAACCTACATAACATACCCCTTCCCTTCTCTTTTCAGCTTTAGTGGGCTTTAAAAGTCCATTTTTTGAGCCTGACAATTTTGTTGTAAAAGCTGAACTCCATGGATGAGACAGTAAACCTTACATGAGAGTGAATGATACAACTCATTTCTCCTAATTGCCTTCATATTCTCCAAATTAGTTCTCACATTTCTTTGTCTTGAAAGAAATCTCTCCTGCTGTAGACAGAATAATGCCATTTATGAAGTGTTGGCGTGATATGCGTTGTCCCACTTTAATCTTTAACCAATATGAAGTCCTATGTAAAATCACGTTGGTAATCCTTAGGGACATAACAAAGGGATGGGCTTTCCAACCTCCACTCCGGCTGTTTAATCTAGAACAGAAACTGCTTGACTCATTTAGCTTCCCTAGTCAATGTCTTATTTTCCAACATTTTCATGACTTTCATGATCCTGAGGAAATCAACATTCTCCTAAATTTGCCTGATTGTGCCCCTGCGACGAACAAAGTGGGGTTTTCTATACCTGAGGCTTATTATTGCACTGCTCAGGAAACATAAAGAAAACATAGTATCTCTTCTTTTACCAAAATTAAAACCAGAAGGCAGAAGATGAAATATCAGGAGTTTCCTTATACAGGATTTTTTTTACCGCACAAGTAGCCTCAGTTGTTTCCCACTACCTATGCTCTTCTTCTTCAGGAGGTGGCCTGTGACAGTGCAGAACTGCGAAGGAGCAAGGCCAGATGAACACGTAAGGCATGGGACAGCTGTGGGAGCTGAAGGATTTTGGAAGCTGCATGGGCAGATGAAGGGTAGCTGGATCAGGTTGGCAGAGAACAGCGCAGGGGTGCACCTTCCTGAACTGCCAGTGCTCAATCCTTCCTGTCATCATGCTGGACCATAATGGGCCCCTCTTTGACTGATAAGGTCCAGTAAATCAGTCAAAATATCAATGGAGCTTGCATGCATGAGTGTTTTGGGAACAAAATATATTGGCAACACTGAGAGTGTAAAAGATTTTCAAAAGCAAAGAAGAGTTGGAATGAAGTTTTCATTCATGCTATTGTCAAGATATCTTAGGTTTCAAATGAATTGTCTGAATTTCTACACCACCAAGTCCAAACACGATAGCATTAGGATGAGTTTCAAAAATGGACCTGAAAAAGTTGGTGGCCTTATTGAGAAGCATGGTTCCTGTTCAAAGAAGTGATTTGGGGTAGAGCTCTGTAACGCCTACTGCATTTAACACCTGGGTCCCCAATGACATTGAAGACCGAGTTTATGGGGAAAAAAATGGAAGAGGAAGTCTAGATCCCTGCTTCACTTTAGGAACATACGATGTTACAAAAAACCACAAAAGATAGGTCACAGCTTCTCATGTATGAAATATTTCATTTTGGCTGGAGATATTGGTTATAAACAGGAAGGCATTAGATTTAATTGATTTTATTTTTGTTTAAGGGACTGGAATGGAATTTCTGGTTTGTTTGCAAACCACAGGAGGCATCAGAGTTCTCCAGATCTTTAAAAAGCCCTCAAATCGTGTCTGGCAATGCAGTTACAACAATTGGGCCTACTGAAATTCCTTTTTTTCAGAACATTAGGCTCAATTCTCTTGGTTAAAGCAGAGATGAACTTTTGGCTTAGAAATGAAGCTAGCCCAGAAGGGTGCTATTCAGCACGGTTTGAATTTCTGATTCACTTTCTGAGCTATTTGAAACTGCTTTATGTTGCTTGACTCATATTATTCATCTGCGTGAAAATCTGTATTAGTGAAATGTCAGCTCCTTGGCGGTAGCATATGGGGCTTTTTAAGGTGTCTGTAGGTTCATAACAATATTAAAACAGGCACCTTTCTCTCAGAAAAAGTTCCCATGGTATAGTTTCAACCTTTCACAAAAAAAGCCCCAGGCAGCACAGTGCAGCTCATATCTACACCACCAAAATGTTCACACTAATGCCATTCAGCATTTTAGAATATGCCGATACATGTTTTGGTTTTCATTTAAAAACCCATTGACAACTCCTAAAATTATGAAGAAGGATTCTTAATCTGCATTTTGTGCCCCCTGGTTTTCATTTTGCTGTCAATCATTGCTGTTAGCATTTATATAGAAACAAAAAATTCAGTGCTTATATTCCAGTGCCTATGTGACTTGGAACCTCATTTCTTGCTTCTGAAGCTTTTATGAAGCCTTAAACAGAAAACTATAACATCACATAGAAAACAAGCAACATGACCAGATAAGCTCTTGAGAAATCAAGTCTTAACTGTGGAAATACACTGAATTCCATGTAAAATGAAACAGAAGGTGTGTGAGCTGCCTACAGATGTAGGCATGTGATTTTCTTACTTGTTATTTTCATTTGTTCCTTAAGCTTCCTCCACAGCAACTGCTCAAAGTAGGAAGCTACTACAGAGAGATGTCATCTTTACTTGTATTGTGGCAAGTTAAGTCTTATCATACCTGGAAGATCAAACACAGCTTCCCAAGAGATCCTGCTGTTGTTGAAAATAATTGCCTGTGGCTAAAGTGATCTGTTATGAAATCAGTTACATGCATTATATGGTCATCTAAACAGCAATGCAATTTACATATGTTACTTTCATATTTAGATATTTCCACAAATTTTTAAGAATACTAATACATGCAATATCTGTAAGGGAATGAAGATGGGGCACTAAATCCCTTGTTTACCACACTGGGCATTTAAAATCAACAAATGCATAGCAGTTTGTTTAAGAAGACAGGAAATAACAGAGACAGGGAATTAGCTTTGGCACCTGTTTTATAGCTGTGGGACTATAAGGAATCAAAGGCAAGAAAAAACAGGATTTGTGGCTTAAAAAGCATCTCCCAAAGATGGTGGTTCCTTTACTTTTTTTTCCTTTTCTTTTTCCGTTCCACACATTCTGATTTCTCACCTCTTACATAGCATGCTACAAAATTATTAACGAGAAACACTATCTTCTAATCTTGGCTGTCTTAAAAACATTAGCAAAGGATGCCATTTATCATCATATTTCTTATTAAAGCTTGGAAGAAAGAGCACACAGCAGTGCATCTTGGAAGTCATAGCTGTGAAGAAAAGCACTTTCTGCTATTTTCTCACTGATTGTGGCTAATGTTAAAATAATTACTCGTAAAGGGTCTCCCTGCTGTTTGATTGCCAAGTTTCACAGTTCCAATGACTTCAGGTTCTTCCCTATTTAAAACTTTAGTTGGCTTAGTTCAGGCAATTTTATGTGTCTCTTTGCATGTTTTCAAAATCCCATTACACCTCAAGCTCCCTTTGTCAGGGACTTGGCAAAATCGAAGTCTTAATGAAGATGCATTGTGAAGGAACCTGTGCATTCCACTGATTTTTTCTCTCTTTTAATAAAAAAAAAAAAAAGGGGGGGGGGGGGGGGGCTGGTTAGTGTCAATTGAAAATAAGGCAGAAAAGTGCTGGCTGTGGACTTTATTAATTTTGCTGTTTTACCACAATCATCCTTGTTACTGGGAGCACTCTGGGAGCAACACTACTTCAGCAAGGAAGGCCGGCCAAAATGCTCTTAGAATAACGTGTTTCCACTGATTTCTGTTTCTGAGAATGTTTTCATTTGTACCTTGAGATTTTTTTCTTTCTGACTGACTGCACTGGAATTCTTGATCTTAAAACTGGGGGGGGTTCATTTCTCATTTCTTTGGCGCTTACTTTGTTGTTACAAGTTAACTACCAGGAAAAGTGCAACAAGCTTACCAAAATCAATTAATTAAGTAAGCATACAATGATAACATATGAATCATTAAGCAAAGTCTACAAAGGATGTTTGTAATTTTAAGCATCATGCAAAGATAGTGTTAAGATTTATATATGTTTAATTAAAGCACACGATGCAAATACAGTTATCCCTCCCAGTTCCTCCAAAACTGTGGCCTGTGTTGGGAACACCGATACAGGACACTGCCGGTTGTTGAACATTTCCTTATTCAGGACACTGGTGCTGTGACCATATTGTTTCTCACAGGAATTCCTGCTAAAACAGGAAACATTTTTAAAACCACCTCACCTTCCCCAATTCTGGAAATCCATAGCTATTGGTAAATCTTGGTCACAAATTGTATGTGTCTGGCCAAGGTTGCTATTGTTTATCTCAGTAGAAAAAATGGCACTTCGCTATGACTGGCTTATACTATCACATGCAAATCCTTAGCATTTTGAACTGTAACTGTATGGACAGCCATGTACTTTGCAGCAGCTGTTATTTTTAGGTGAAATACCACCACCTATAGAATGCAATCAGGACTCCTGATATAATGTAAAGTGGAAATATAAAGATGGTTGATTATTTTGTGTTAGGTGCAACCATTTCATTCTATCATCTGTCTTTTTTCATCACCTCCAGTGTGATATCCTGGAATGGAGTTCCTGACACGTAATAGAAAGCTGTGGTGAAAACATTAATATGTTCCCTAGTTCAAGCAGTCCATGTTGTCTCAGAAGTAAATGGAAAGTCTCCCGACCTTTTCATTTACTTCTGAGACAACAGGCTTGAGAGGAAATATTTTGCCAGCTGTTTTAGTTTTAAATTACAATGCCATGATTGGTTTCATTTCTGGGTCACCCATAGCAACCATTACTTGAAACCGCAAGAACAGTCCATGCTGCATTTAAAACACTTTTGGGTTAAAGTCCAAGTGCTATAATTTATCTGACATATTTTTTTACAACAATCAAATTCACTACCTTGAAAAATCCTGTTATTCCCTCCAGTGTCTCTCTCTTTTCAATACATAATTGTGTGGGTGCTTGGCAGTAAAAGATCAGTTTCTGTATCTAGTAAGAGATTAATCACTGTGCCGAGGTAATTCCTGTCGTGCACATGCAATCAGTGGGCAGAATAGTATCTTCAGTGCAAACGAATCGTAGGCCGATACAGAGATCAACAAAACTGAATTTCCCTTTGGTCCAATGCAAGAGATTTAATTTTATTCCTATTTTAATAGTGTCCATCAACTAACTCAGATATCAAATCACTTAGACTATTTTTTTGTAAGGGAATCTGTCTGAATCTTATTTAGGAGCACATAAAACTGAATCTTAAGTTCCTTGCATCTTCCTGTGCAGATGAGATCATCTATATTTGTGCAATGGTTTAACGAATGATGAAATTAGTGTAATGAACTGCCCTAGAAACAGATACTTAACTGACTTCTGTACCTATGTTTGAATCCTGATGTTTTTTCTGCTAGAGCCAACTGTCTCTCCTTTAAGTAAAATAGGCAGGGTCTGCACCTCCAGGTTAATGCCAGAGCTTCATCGCAGAGCTTCATGGCTTAATTCCCTTCCCTGTGAGGCAAGGATGGCCTTTTACACATTGTCAATGGGGATCAGCCCCTGGCCTGCACTATGTCTCAAACCATACCCAGGCACTGACAACTGGCCACAAAGAGACCAAGATGTGTTTTAACAGTTAACCAGTACAGATGATCCTACACTGGTGCTCTAGCCTGCACATAGACCTTGCCTAGTTTGCCAACGCAGATGCAACCAACTCAACCCTACCTCCTGTCCTCTGTAAGGCAAAGGAAGATGGTACGTAGGACGAAAGGAAAGACAGACAAAAAGCATGGTAAATTTGGTCCTAAAGTGCACTTAGTGGTGCATTGTCTAGGTAAGAGGAAATATGCTGTAATAGACCACCATTACATCACTGTACGCTTAATAAACTTTGGCTGGAAACAGAGAAAATGATTGATTTCTCTCACAAAATGAACATGTCCTCACATGACAGAGGATTACAGGAATGATTTGACAAATAAGGGAGAAAAAATAGTTCTAAAAAGAAAAATAATAGTGATACATCTTTCTGTATAACATATTCACTGATGTCAAACAGCATAGCTTGACATCACAGCATGTGCTGAATGCCCTTTTTAATTTATTAACATGTACTTTTTGGTTTCTTCATGAGAACTTGAAATTCTTAAAGCTTACACTGTACACTACTTGTTCCAGATTAACCTCCAGTAACATTAATTCTGGCTAATGCCTCCATTATTTCTTACCAGTTATGTTGAATTTTGTGAATACTCTAGTGAAATCACACCCCTTTTGAAGTCCTCTATGTCTCTAAATACCATTGAGAATAATCAGCTATGATGTACTTTGAAATGTCAAGGCCAAGATCTGTCAGGTATCATTTCTTCTTTCACTGAAATTTAGATGTGTGTTTTAGTTAAATTGAGATTGTCCATTTCAAGCAATGCCCCCATGATAGGACACAAAACTCACGTCAGTTCTTGCTGAAGAAGAAAAAGATTTAACAATAACATCAAAAAGCAATTGATCAGCAAACCTCAACATAATTTCTCCCGTCATGTCAGCTGCCACAGCCTAGCTGTCCTATACAAACCACTTGACAAAGTCTGCCACTGCAGTTACTGCAATATTTATAGCCGCACTGTTTATGCCTCTACAGTTATAGATGCGTCAGCACTTTAATTATAAACCTTATTTTCCAAAGACTTACTACTAAGCAACAAAAAAAAATCACCCTCAGCTGCAAGTTTGGATGTGAAGTGTTCTCAAGTGTACATGCGTAATTTGCACTTAGGTTGTGATAGGCCAGATTCAGTGCCTACTGAATACTGAAGGCAATGGAAAAAGTAAAAAGCTGTCATGTATGTATAATTATCAATATTGTTAAATGTGAATAAAGAGTTTCGCATGGAAAAAACTTTTTTTATTATGCTTTTGACTCTAATGTTGTAATAACTTTTTGTAGCAACAATCTTGATTTAGTATTGCTGGCACAGCTGAAATGCAAGTATATTAGAAGAGTTAAGTTCATCTACAGTAACTGCCAGATATTGCACTATAAAGATTTACCACAATTTTCACTAGAAAAAACACATCTCCGAACTACCCATTGCTCAGAACTGTGCATTTCAGGACTGAATATTTTGGTAGTTGTCCTTAAGCTGATTTTTTTTTCCCTACTTTTTACCATCCAGAAACATTTACAGGCAAAACCAACGTAATATTTGATCTTCTAACTATATTTACAACACTGAGGAACTGATCTATTCAAGAAAAGACAAGATCTTTCATTATTTCGTTCACTTCAGTGTTCCATGAAGCATTACAAAACCTTCTGAAAAGCATAAACACAAATAGACACAAACATAAATGAATAAACTCAAGCACATGAATAGACATACCTCTTTTAAATTATATGCCATGTTTTATAGCAGAGCTGGATGCATTATTCATTAAAATAATTTATTTGGCTAATTTTGACAGTTTTCTTCCATATATTCCCACTGAATTTCTCCCTTCTCTGGAAATCAAATAACAGTAAATGGTTGAATGATATTTGACAAATCCTCTCAATTATATTTTCCTTGAATTGTTTAATAATTTGTCTACAGTTGTATGTTTGGTTCACCGTGTCCTGTATAGATATAATTACTGCCCATTAAAATACTACTGAAAGCATATATGCATGTGTTTCCATATGAAATATTTTATAAAATAAAATATACTTTGGATTAATATTTGTCTTATTTTTATGGGGAACTGGGACCTTGAAATTACTGCTGAAACTGGGGTTTTTTGCTGAGCTTCGTACTGTGAGATGTAATCAAGTACAACTCAAGCAATGAATGAAGCAGGTCTCCGTACAATTTCTGAACAGCATGGTTCTGTTCAATTACATGACACAAGATCATTTGTCCATGAACTACATGTAAAAGTAGACTCTGTCTACTTCACTGGCAAGCGTTATCTCTTGCCAGTTCCCATATTGCCTCCTAACGTGGTGCCTCTATGTGGAGGTACATCAACAACACAAATTCGTACTATCAGGTTCCCCAGACAGTCAAGGCCATTAAGAGTCGCTCACAAAAGATGAGCTCACTGCCAGGGACCCAAAGCCACTAAAGAGTACCGATTCTCTTCAGAAATAATCTTGCTCACTTTTCACTAAGATTTTATCGCGATTCATTTTGCTGGATATGTGGCTCCCTGGAACATGCTGGAAAAGCAGCTGAAGTGGAATGAAAAACATGAAAACAAAAATAACCATCGTATGTTAATTGTAGAGGTCTCCTTTTTGTTTCCTGATTTGTTTTCATTCCAACTAGTGTCTCCTTGATATTTTAGCACTAAATTAGGTGAGCTGGAACTTCATTACCACAAATCCTGAACAGCTTCTACAGAACACTCGTACTCCTTTCATAAAACAGAACTGCATCCAATTGCATGGAGCTGAGTCAATGGAAAAGTTGACAACAAGCTTTCATGTGATCCATATCTATTGACATAACTGAAAAAGATCTTTTCCCTTTTGTCTCTGCCCTTAATGCAACAAAGAAAATTTGCCCAGTAAAAATTAATAAAAAATCTAAGCTCAAAACACTGTTTGGGTCATTGCCTAGCTGGCAAAAGACAGGTGGCCAACCTTTAGGTTGACACAGATTCCTTCAGTCACTGGACATTTTTTCTTCATGTTGGTACGGCTCCATGATGGAGTCCAAACTTCAGCATTGAGTTTCAGATCTTGTGTTACTTTGTGTCACAGCATTAAAATTATTTACCTGAAGTTCCATTTATATCTCTATATAATGATTTTCTATAACACTGCTTACAAAGAAATGTCTTCAGTGTACCTGACAGGACA
>NW_009646966.1:1135543-1157315 GCF_000708025.1 Charadrius vociferus | reverse complement strand
AAAACAGCTATTCACGAAGGGTAAAGTAGTTGAATTTAAAACACTGAAGACTATTGAATCATTATGGTGATGGACTGTCTTTGCTATCTACAAATAATACACTGATCTTCTTGTCTAAAACAGTGAGTTTACTATATTTAAGCAGCAATGCTGAAGGACACTAATCAGTACCTCAATCCCAATTAGGTTTCAGAAAATCTCTCTTTAAAAAACCTACACGCAAGAGGATAAAATGATAAAATGACAACTTTTATTTGGTGTTTTATTTTTGAAAAACAGAACATATAAGTTCTTAAGTACTCCATCCACAATGCAACATTAGTAGGACAGTCACGGTTTGATTTAGCCACTAGATAGCATGACAGAACATTTTTGAAGTCAGAATAGTCCACACTAACAAAAAAATTTAAAAAAATCTTAATAATAACTGCTCCAAATGTTAGGTGTGAAAAGCGTGAAGAGGAGCACAGGAGAGAAAATACAGGGCTTGTCCCCATTTAGGGACATTTCCAAGCAGTCAGTTTCCACTCTGAACTCCCCATGGCTCACTGGCTGTGAAAGAGATAGAGGGATGCACCAGACTGAGACATGACACGGAGAACTCACACTATTTTATCTCAATAAAAGTATCAGAAGTGGCACCTTGAACCAGAATGATCTCTTTTTGGTCCACATCTTATGCCTGACAAACAGAATACCCTTTAAAACATGGACCTCTAGCAAGATGCTCCAGCGGACCAGGGGTCTTCAGTAGCTTCATTTAGGGGAAGCAGATGTGAAAAATGTGTCAAGAAAAGACTAATCATTCAGGTCAGGGAAACTGGTAAAGTAGCCTGGAGGTTGCACACTACCACTAACACCATCCAACTTCCTAGACACTGTACACTGTGATCCCCTTAGAAATACACTTTTCCCAGTTCTGGTGAAGTCCTGGCCAGGCTCCCCAGCTTGCACGCACACATAGTGAAATGGCTGTGTAGCCGCATACCCCTGAAATCCCAAAGAGATTAAGTGCTTAGCAGTAAACTGAAAATTAGACTCTTGCACTTAAGAGGTGGCCAGGGAGATACTGGTTTAGAATTCCTGCAACTGTGACTCATTAACTCTATGTTAGAAAACTGAAAAACCAAGTGCCATGATCCTGCATTACGGTAATAGCTATCTATTTGCTTGGAGTGTGGGTACTGACTGCTGGAAAGTCATTTGGTTGCTCAAAAACCCAAACCGTGCCTTTGGACAGGCACAGATGTGAAGACCTGATCTTGAGGGAACAGAGAGCTCCCCTTACAGAGTTTTTGCACAACGATGCAGAAGAGCCTGACTTCCCCTGGACCCCAGGAGCCCCGCAGCGTAAACTACATCATGGCATGTGGAGAAAACGGTTCTCCCCATCCACTATAGCAGTGTGATTTGTAAACTCTGTAATACTCTCAGTATTGCATTTTATTTTGACAAGCCCCATAAAGCTCTAGGATTTTAACTTCACTGGGAAGAGGGTGGTTCCACATGTAGGATTTCTGATTTAGACACATCTAAGAAATAACTTTATTACACACTTTATTAACTAGTCATTAAAACCGATTGGTTTTAACTGTTGAATTAAAAGCTGCTGTTTCCCTCCTGAAGAAAAAGAGGCAATTCTTGAAAACGCAGGGAATCAGATCTCTGTGTATTATAATTGGTAATTCTACACTTTTCATGCAGCAGTGAAATATTTCTTCTATGGTAACTTTCTATCATGTCACACTTACATTGCGGAAAATCAAACTCCCAATGTAATGTAGTCACTGATAATTCAGTTTATGTTAGTGAAGAGGCTAAAATCTATATTATAGTCATGTAGCAAAACAGTAATTAAAATGTGACATTTTATTGTTTCCTTAATTTTTGTTCCTTAATTATATTTAAAATAAATTCTATTTAGGCATGTGATTCAGGGTAAGTACACCCCAGCACTTACACTTAAATATGCTTTGCAAAATTAAATGCTTTGCAGAAACAGGATGGTAACGTTTTATTATAAATGAGCATGCTTGTGAGTGTTATAATACTTTTTTTTTTTTCTGTATTCAAAGTAATTTTTCACTTTTTCAAAAAATTGCACAGCTTAAAGGTTGATTTTATTTTTTACCTTCTAATAAATCCTGAGTCAGAATGGACTTCAGCACCTAAGGTAACCTAACTGTTATTGACATATGCTGCAGGCTTTGACAAGTGAAATGATGAGATCTTAAGTAACAGATAAATTCTCTCTGAAGAACGGTTTATATGGTTTGGCTATCTTCCAAGGAAAAATCATATAGCATAGTTAACCAATGATACTGACATCTGCCTCTCACAAGCCAAGGGAATCTTGTAAAGGTCACCGTGCTAACTGGTGGGGTAACTGATTAAGACAAGCCTGTTACATACTGTACTGCACACAACAGTATGCCGGGGAAAAGGAAGCAAAACAGAGTAATTTCCCTTTCTGTTGTGCGCACACATATATGCAGATTATAGTAAGGACTGAATGTGAGTCTTCAGCTGCAGGTGAGTGTATTCAGTTATATTGGTAAAATGAATTTTTGATATAAGCAATGCTGGCTTTCTTTTCCTAGCATAATATCTGGCAATGAAATGCAATATTCTGTGACATTTACATCACTCTTATTATTTAAAAAATCCTTAATATTTTTTGTTTGTTTTGTGGGGTGATTAAAACTTTTCTGCTTCATATTTCTAGTGAATTAAAAATAAAAATCATAAGTAAATCTCATGGAGAACTAAACACCTAGGTGAGGAATGGGCAAAAGGCTTCACGGAGAGACTCCCCACTTTCTACTCTTCTAATTCTTCTTCCTCAGCTTCAGAGGCCTCTCGGCTACCTTTCCCCCTGCTGCTTTATGCTAGCTTAACTTCTGTGGCATCACCTGTGTCTTATACTGGTACAGGTAAGAACAGCTTCAGGTCAGGCAAGTATAAATGGGGTGTGTTAGCCACTAGCTTATCTGTGGCAATCCACAGGGAGATGACGAGTTGTAGTGAGGGTTTCATCTTACCCATACTGAAATGAAACAGATGACTTGGCATGCCCTTTTACCACACCACTAGGAATACTCAGTTGTTAAGCCTTGCACAAAGATAATAAACCTGACCATTCCTTCTGATCAATGCCTTTTAATCAGAGGAACAGAGCAAATCTTGTATCTCATCATACTCTCAATCATGTCATGGTACACTTCTTGATAGCAACAATGATATGATCCTGGACCTCTCTTCTGCCTGTAACCAACAGATAATATCCAGAGGCATAAAGGGTGGCAGATACAGAGTATCCTGTAGCGTTTTTTACTATTCTTCCCTACCCTTTCTTTATCCTATCCTCAATGAACAAAAAGTTCAAATCCCAGAACCTCTAGGAAGCCCAATATTTTAGTTTTAAAACTAACACACATTGAACAATTTCCATTGTCCCAATGGTAACGCTAAATAATAATAGCATGAAAATTTGAAGAAAAAGGTTTATATCTTTTAATCTCCAAATATTTTATGAGTTTCTGTGCTGTAAGGCAACATAAGGCAAACTGCATTTCTGAGGAAAGTCTCTGAAGATGCAAGTGCATCATTTTCTACTAACACTGAAACTTTTTTATGAATTGTTTATATTACTATAGTAATAGAAAGCAGTATGGCACCCTCTGAAAAGGGAAGAAACAGCCCTGTCCCCAAGGACAGCACTGTCTGAAAAGAAATTGTTATTACATACAGTAGAAGCTCTTTTTACAGAGAAAAAAAGGATTTGGCACACTGAGAGAGATTTTTGGAAGAAGAGGGGAAAGGTTGGGCTTAATAAAGCCCAGAGTATTAAATACTTTAATATTATTTTCATCCGTATGGGGTCTTTTCATATTAATGGCTTCAACTAAGCAAATATTGTTCTGCAGACACATATTTTTGTGCTAGTTATTTTAATTATATAGTCTGCTGGAAATGTAGGCTGAGGCTGGTAGTTCCATGTGCCAACTTGTTTGTTTTTATAATTCCGTATTTTATAAGAGAATAAAACAAAGATAGGGTTTCTAAGCATTAGTTTGCATGACTCACCAGGCAGAGTGCAATTTGTAGTAGTCTGGGCTGCTTGACACTGTTTATAATGTGGTGGTTCAACCAGTAGGGAGGAAAAAAACATTTTGTCTTGAGAAAATCACAGAACCATTTACAAGTTTGGGTTTTTTTAATGTTGATCATCAACATTTTGCCATTACTTGTGGATGGAAAGGCAGACCAAGATTGGAACAGCAGAACACAAAAAGAAAAAAAAAAAACTGCCCATTTTTAAGAAGTTACTGACAGGAAAAGTGGGTGTGGTGGGATGACCCTGGCTGGATGCCTCGTGTCCACCAAAGCTCATGTTCAAAGCTGCTCTATCACTCCCCTCCTCAGGTGGACAGGGGAGAGAAAATGTAACAAAAAGCTCATGGGTTGAGATAAGGACAGGGAGATCACTCAGCAATTACTGTCATGGGCAAAACAGACTTAACTTGGGGAAAATTCATTGATTTTTTCACCAAACCAATCAGGGTAGGGTAATGAGAAAAAAATCTAAATCTTAAAACACCTTGTCCACACCCGTCCCTTCTTCCCAGGCTTTCTCTACTTCCTTCCCCATTCCCGGGGAATGGGGCTTGTGGTCAGTTCATCACACGTTGTGTCTGCTGCTCCTTCCTCCTCAGGGGGAGGACTCTTGACACTCTTCCCCTGCTCCAGTGTGGGGTCCCTCCCACAAGAGACAGTTCTCCATGAACTTCTCCAACATGGACCTTTCCCATGGGCTGCAGTCCTTCACAACGTGCTCCAGCACGGGTTCCTTCCACAGGGTGCTATCCTTCAGGAACAGACTGCTCCAGTGTGGATCCCCCATGGGGTCACAAGTCCTGCCAGCAAACCTGCTCCACTGTGGGCTACTTTCTTCATGGCTCCACAGGTCCTGTAAGGAGCCTGCTCTAGCACAGGTTTCCCCATGGGGTCACAGCCTCCTTCAGGTACATCCACTTGCTCCAGCATGAGGTCTTCCATGGACTGTAGGTGGATATCTGCTCCACCATGGACCTCCAGGGAATGCAGGGGGAGAACCTGCCTCACCATGGTCTTCACCATGCAGGGGAATCTCTGCTCTGACATCAGGAGCACCTCCTCCCCCTCCTTCTTCAACGACCTTGGCGCCTGCAGAGCTGTTGCTCTCACATATTCTCACTCCTCTCTCTGGCTGCAGTTGCTATTGCGCTTTTTTTTTCCCCCTTCTTAAATTTGTTACCACAGAGGTGCTACCACCATTGCTGATGGGCTTGGGCTTGGCCAGTGGTAGGTCCTTCTTGGAGCTGGCTGACATTGGCTTGATCAGACACAGGGGAACGTTCTAGCAGCTTCTTACAGAAGCTGTCCCAGTAGCCCCCCCCAAAAAAACTTGCCATGCAAACCCAACACGGGGGGGTACCTCCAGTCTGAAACAACCTTCTGCAAAAAAGTAACCAGAATAGGATTACAATAAATCTACAGCCAGGATTATTTTAAAGATAAAGACAATAGCCAGAACAGCAGCATTTCCCCTGTTATTTGCCCGAGACTGAGAAAATCAGCCATTATCTATGAGGACTTGCTGAAGTCCATGGTGAGATGAGGAAAAGACAAGACTGCAGTGTCCTGCAATCTGCTGAATCCATTCACTAGATGACAGTGACAACCTGTAAGAAACAGGCGTGTGGTTTCTGTCTTTAGGGCATTGATATCAGTTCCAGTCCTTAGGCTTTATTATGTTGACGTATCTTTCTAGCGTGTGATACAATTTCATGTAAAAGCTTACTTGAACTCAAAATCATGGACTTTCTCTGCTACTTCTCTTTTTTTTTAAAAAAAAAAAAAAGATGTAAAATGAAAGACCATCTCTCCAAACAAGCGAGCCTAGTTGATCTCAGAGCAACAGTTATAGGAGTTTGGAAATCATTAAAAAGGTCACTTGATTTCCAAAGAAGCCCTCTCACTTAGCATTTGGACTTTGCTACTTTCTAAAAATATAAGTTGATGAATTTTTATAGTAACCACTGTGGATAAATATAATACACAGCACTTTATTGACTTTAATAGGACAGAAGGCAAAAAGATAGACCTGTATTCTGAAAGATATTAAGTCAACGGACTTCACTTATTTGCTGTTTTAGTCCTGCTTATTCTCTTTCTACTCCTGGTGACACCCTTGATTGGATTATGTTTTCAGGCATACTCTATGTAGGTGAATGAGAAACAATGTAAGCATACATGAAAACAGGTATATGAAAACTGTAAGGTTTCGAGTAGTTCAGAATGGAAGACACACACACAGAGCTATAAAAAAAAATATTGTTTGAGTGAAGCTACAAGTCTAACGTATTCACATAACGTTCATTTTAAGGGTGTAATACTATTTGCTGAATGAATGCACTAATGATGCATGTTCTCTGCAACTCTACTATTTACTGCAAAAGGTATAATTCAGCATTTTTCAACAGAGCCAAATTCTCTATGCACAGAAATGCCCCATTGATTTCAGTGGCATAGGAATTAGTACAGCAAGATTGGTCAGTTATCAAAGCGCATTACAGCTAAATGGCAAGCAAAACTAAAAAGTGAAATTTTAGATCAAGAAAAATGGTACATCCAGTGATTAAGGAAAATGAGTTAGACATACTTTTTATTATTCAATTTGGGCAAATAACTGTTCTTTGATAACTAGAAACAAGAATGGGCCTGTTTGGGGATTTAGATTTCCATCTTAATTTTGGTGGTTTAGGTTTCCAGATTTTTACATGTAAATTTCCACTATGTGGAGGAATTAATTTCTAGTTTACTCAGCATTTCTAGAAGACAACTGGAAAATCCACAGAAAAAAAGTATATCTGCTAGTGTGCTCTGTCTTCAGCAGTTAGGGAATACTCCTCTGGAGCTTCAGGAATGCAACAGGAAAAGGACCATAAGTAGATTTTGACTGATCCAGGAACAGCTTTTTTGCCTACTAGCGTTTTGAGGAGACAAAAGTAATTAAAAAATAATAAAAATAAAAGGTTCCCCTCACTTTTGGAATGATCAAACCTTTAAGACAAAATCTTAAAGACTTCCTCAGGCATCTCAGAGCTGCAGAGGAAGCCCTTAGGTGACCTCACTCTGAAAATGGAGTTCTACACAGAAAGAACATTTATTCTTGTTGGGTTTCAAGTCTATTGAACTGAAGAGACTCCTGTTTCTCTTCAAAAGACTGCTTGCCCCTCAAACAGAATCACATCAGAAATTTGCTGTCTCAAACAAGAGCACTTCAGTTTGAAAAAAACAAAACCTTTCATAAAAGCTCTAGAAACTCTAAGAATGTGCTATTTCTGAAAAGTGACATACTATTTCTGAAGTCACATGGGAGTCCCCAGTTTCAGAGATCTCTCTACACATCTGATTGAGCAATTATTGTTGTATATTAAATGACACCAGTTAGTTAGAAAAACTTGTATTTGATGGAAATTTCAATTCCTGTCTCATAGTAGCAAGCAGCACACTCTGCCAAATGGATGCAGACATCCAACAGAAGAGCAGAATATGCATTGTTATCCTTTCATATGTTTACCTTCTCCAAGTAAGGATTCACAAATGGGTCATTCATCTCGGTTGTAAGCTGAAGTTTCTTTCTTATGCATTTGTCAAAGAGATCAAGCCATAGTATACTAATTTCACCCATATACTGTGACAGGTCTTAAACAACATGATGATCAACAGTTTCCCTCCCTTTGGCTCAGTTCTGCTCCTTTTAATCTATGTAGCAGTCCATTAATGAATATTCTAGTGCTTTTGTCTTTGTTTTCCCTAATGCACTAACACTGAGAGTTTTACATCTCTTTTGCGTCAAAGGTCAACAGTGTCAGTCTCCCTTGCTGGGAAGAAAAGTGGAATTAATTTAACTGAAAACTGCTAATTGGCAAAAGGTTCTCTCTTCTGAACACAACATCTCTCCACATCTGAACATAATAGCTATGCTTGTGTGGCAAGGTGTTCCCAGAGTAAAAATTGTCTCTGAAAGCAAGAGGAATTATTATTATTATTATTATTATTATTATTATTATCATCATCATCATCATCATCATCATCATCATCATCATCATCTTTTTGCAAGCTATCCTCCAACGTAAGTAGCAACAGAAACATTAATTTTTTTTTCTTGAAAATGTTGACCATCTCCAATTTTTAGAAACTACAAAAGAAAATAAAAGAGACAAGATAAAATGTGATAGAAATATTCTTCTGGGTGTCCACAAGTAATGTGACATAAGCATACATATGCAGCTGATTCTATTGTCTGCCAAAGAAACTTCTCAAAGGAGTCTTATTTCTGTATGCATCAGTTAGTTAAAGGAAACTAAGGGAAAATCTTTTAATATTGTAAATCCAATGCTACTACTAGAATCTCTGAGAAGACTTGTTTGACACAATTCATGATAGCTGGATTATTTGATCATAACTTTATGAATAATATTGAAGGTAATAGTATGAAGCTGTCAAGACTGAAAGGAGAAGTGCTGTCAGGTGATGAAACAGCATTGCTCACACACATGACTACACCTTCTTCTCTCCTTCAACAGGTCTTTCTCCTTCTTTCAAATAACTGTAAAGCAAAAAAATATAACACTGACGCACTGCACCTCTGTTTGACATAAATGAGAGAAAGCAGTTCTGTGCAGAAGATTTGGATGTAATTTTCTGATGCAAATTCGGACTCCAGATTTTGCCAGCTTGCAAGTTAAAATTCAGAACCAGAGTATTACTTATGGCATCTGCAAAGACATACAAATATGTATATTTTGGACTGTTTTTATGTTTCTTTGTGCTCTTGCACTCTGCCTAATAATGTCTTTCTGGTTTAGTTCTTAAGGAGAGTGTTATTCACCTGCTAAAACAGCAGCAAAATAATTACTTCTGGATGAACCTTAGTGGAATAATAACACTAGCCGATGACTTCGACAAAAGTGTTGACAATAAATAATCACACCAAAAAACTTTTTCTCTTGTATCTGTTGGAACAATTAAAGCAAATTCTGATGTGCATTACTTTAAAACTTAAGGGGGGGGGGGTAATCTTGGCATTATTCCCCATGAAACCAAACCCCATATATTTCACATATATATACATACACGTATGTAGATACATATGTGGACCACATACATATATAGAATATATGTATATATCCATATAGATATATGTATACATATAGGTACATACATGTGTATGATATGTAGATATATATATACATATATATTCTGCAAATATTAGTCTTTAAGAACCGTAACTTCATCTTGCACACGTGTACAATTCATAGGGTAAAAACCTTGGGTTTGGTTTGTCCAAGTGTCTTGGAAAAAATAGCTTGTATAAACATTTATGGTTTTAATCACATGAGCTTGGCTTACAACCTAATACATTAGGTAAAAAAGAGCTAAATTACAAGCTTGTCCAAAGGGCTTCAGAACTGATATCTGAACATGTCAAGAAGTCTTGAGAGAATCACTTTCTCCATGTCAGCATTACAGGTGCTGTATATTTTTAAACAAAATTTACATTATGTAGTATAATGGATGTTCAGCCAGATGTTGTTAGAAAGAATAGACAAAGACTGTATTACTAATTACCATTTCTAATGGTATAAAACACTCCAGCAGCTGTCACATTTTTATACCACCTTGCTGGATGACTATGTGATCTATGGTTTGCTCCCACACCTTGAATATAAAGCAAACTACAGGTTCCCCTTTCCTACTCAGGACTAATATTGTGTTTAGGTTTTTTCTTGCTTTTTCCCTGCTCAACTTTTCTATATATGGACTTTCATTTTTAAAGATATGGGTCTCCACAACTGCTATGTCTTGGCCCTAATCTGGAATCCTCATCTACCAGGAGAAGTGCTCCTGTGACCATTACCAGGCGAAAGTGTTGCAGACCATAAGAAGATTGGTGGCAACTTTAGGACATGAACAGGCTTAATTTCCACACTGATGCAAACCCAGACAGAGACATTCGTAACTTGCTGCAGTACAGTGTAGAAGTTACAACAAAAAAAAAAAAGCAAGCATCTGAGAAAGAGGGAAATAAAATTTATGCAGAGGTGACATGGACAGTACGAACCTGTACTCAAGTGTAAACTCCCTTAGCTATATGACTGATAGTTCTTTTTATTAATTGTCACGTGGTATGAATTTGTTCAGTCTACCCCAGCCTCCCTGTGTCCATTCATGCTTACATACATAAATGTTACTAGTATACCGGCAAAGACAGCCATATTAAAAGCATTATAAGCTTACATGCTCGAGGCTAGTTTCTTTTCTTCTAAAATAAGCAATAAAGCACTGGGGTTTTTTTGGTGTTTTCCTCTATAGATGTTATTTCTTTGGATATTTTTTCTTTTTTAATTTTTTTTTAATTCCTTCCCCCCTGAGAGATAGTGGTTCCAGACTTGGTCTCATCAAGTGACTTAGAAGAATCTGACTTTTTACCGCAGTATTAACAGTGTGTGCCCTTGCAGAAAATTTTCTGTCTATCTGAAGATAGTCTGAAAAGAGAAAAGAGAAATATGCTTTGCTTTGCTCCTCTCATTGTCTCACCATCCTCCCACTAACCATCCAACAATGTACACTGTGGGAGTGCTAATATGAAAAGTATGCAGTGGCTCCTTTGCATGCTTGCATTAGGCTAACACTGTTTGCATTTACTTTCTTTCCCAGTACAGAAGAGGTGATGATACATTTTTTAATTTTTTTTCCCCAGTGTTATAGCTAGATAAACATTAGTGGCTGCTCAGGGGGTGTATTTTTATTGGATATTTCCTCGTTGTATAGTCTAGGAATTTGTAGGAGTATATGTTATCTCATTTTCTCCTGCATTTGGACTGTAGGAGTAGAAGTCATTATGCACAGGGTTTTTTGCTTATGGTACTTCTATATGCTGGAGGTTGACTGACAAGTTAAATGCTTTCTGTCTTCCAGAAATTCTGCAGTATCTTTATTTTTACAGTTTTATGACGTTCTTTTATTGGGGTTCTGCGAAGGCTAAGAACAACCATTTTTGGAACATCACTTAATAAAAAAGTTAAATAATAGCTCAACAGATTTGTTGTGATTGAAAGAGACAGTGCCAATGTATTGTTCATATAAATGTGTTGCTGGGAGATAGTTTTTAATTCTAATAGTGTTCCGGCATATGTTCTTATATGTCTTCAATTTCTATAATAGAGAATGTAGATACCAGCTCATAAGATTAAAGTTTTGATCAGCAGTTTCGATACTGTTAGTTACACTGTGCAGGTGAGCCTCACCACCGCATTTGTCAGTAATCAGCCACTCAGGCACTTTAGAGATAGCAGAGAGGACAAGGCTGCTTTGCCACTCTGGAAAAGGGATCAGGTTATGCTTCCTCAGAATCAATGCACACAAGTTTGAAGATAAGGTGACCAAGACATAAAACCCTCTAACCAAGGCTTTAAAAATGTGGTTTTAGCCTCCTCTGTTCCGATTCTGCAGAACCACATCCCTGAGAGACCCCTGGGTATCAACGTGAATGGATGCACTTGTGTGCTTTCCTCTGCCAAGACTATTGTTGTACTGAAAGATCCCTAAAAGGGATGTATGGAAATGTTTCTTCTTCCATCTCTCTTGTGTTAATTATTATTATGTTGCTAAGACAATACCTGGGCATGATCACTGGTAGTGTCTAAAATGGACAAGTGACGTTTAAAGTAGTGGTATATGGCAAGATAAGGAAAAGGGAATTGAGTAGCTCTGCTAACTAACTCAAGAGAATCAGGAAAGAAATATTCTGTCTGCAGAAACTCTTTCAAGGCAAAAGGAATTCTGTTCAGTTCAGGGCCTTTGCAACATTACCCCTCTGTCATACGCTACAATCAGCCTGTCCAACAGAGAAGGGAGGAATCACAATGACTAGTGATTAGGGGAAATATTGCTGAAATAGAAAAATCCAATACAGGAATTAGAGTGTGCAAAGGTGAGATAGAGGAGGAAACAACAGTTTGTACATTACATCATTTGTCTTTTACTCTTTGCTTCTTTTTTTTTTTTTATTTTACTTGCAGCTGTGTCTGTTTTCCTATTTTTACTCAAGTCTTTCAGTCAATCATAGCAGAGTCTCAAGCAGATGTGCACAGCAATAATACGATAGTAAAATTTTACAAGCATGATTCATTTTAGGTTTGCAGTTTTTAGATGAAGAGAAGTCTTGTGTATTTACAAAAAATATGGCACACATCTTGTCAAGAGGTATAAAAATGCATTCTGTTTTGCTTGAAGAATGATTATGCATGGACTTTACAGTTTGCCCATCTCAGTTCACAACAGCTACAGTATTTAAGGTCATTCTTATGGAATACCGTTTAAGAAGAATATGAGATAAAGAAAGATATTATCAGGTTAAATTCTGCTGTTGGTTATTCCTCTGCAACATTATTTTGTCCTGGTACCTATTTGGAACAGAAATTGAAAGTGAAATTGATATGTGCCCTTAACAATAGAAGCACTTAGAGTTGGCTGAATAGCAGAAATCTCATTTGTGAGTAAAAGGGCTGAGTTAGATTTCCTGTGACTCCTGTGGTCATGCCCTGAATGATTTGAAAGTTTGGAGATGTACATACAATACACCGGTGAAAATGTTCATGGACCTCAAAGATGTCACTGGCATCACCAGAAAAACAGAAAGGCCATGCTGGGTGAGACCAAGGTTGGTCTATCTCAGTGGCCTTTCTTTAACCCTAAGAGTAAGTATATATCTGGGGAAGCATAAAAATGAACCAAATGAATATGAAACTTTTCTCTACTACTCTTTGATTTCCAAATATTTTCAGGTCAGATACTTTGTGAAATGTTTGTTTCTTCTACACATCTCAAGATCCTGAAGGATTCCGGGACCTTGTCTTGTCCCTCCTTGAACTTCTAGCTTGCAAGACTTTCACAGGGAATTTCACAGGTCAGCCTGTGAAGGTAAAAGAACCCATTCTTCTGTGTTTCTTGGAACCTACTACCTTCATTTGATGTTCCTAGGTCTTCTAGTGGAAGGCACAATAACCAGATTTGACTATTTTTCCCAAATTAGACACGTGCCAGCTATTTGTCAAATATACAGTTCATGCAATTCTAATAAACAGCGACCAAGGCACTAAGTGCCTCCAAATAACTTACTTAATCTGTTGTAAGCAATCTTGAACAATAAATACTTTTGAAGAGAGATATAACTGCTTCATACATAGCTTGTCGAAGACGATGACTACACTGTGGCAAGTATCTGCCAGCAAACCTGCTCCAGCATGGGCTTCTCTCTTCACGGGGCCACAGGTCCTGTGAGGAGCCTGCTCCAGCTCAGGCTTCCCGCGGGGTCACAGCCTCCTTCAGGTACATCCACCTGCACCATCTTCACCACGGTCTGCAGGGGAATCTCTGCTCTGGCACCTGGAGCACCTCCTCACCCTCCTTCTTCACTGACCTTGGTGTCTGCAGAGTTGTTGCTCTCACACATTCTCACTCCTCTCTTCTGGTGCAAAATGCCCAGGGTTTTCTTTTTCCCCTTCTTAAATATGTTATCACAGAGGCACTACCACTGTTGCTGATGGGGTCAACTTTGCTGTCTTGGAGCTGGCTGGCATTGGCTCTATCGGACATAGGGGAAGCTTCTACCAGCTTCTCACAGAAGCCACCCCTGTAGTCCCCCCCGCTACCAAAACCATGCCATGCAAAACCAGTACAAAAATCAAAGAAAAAATTAGAATATTTATATTTCTTGTGGTTTGATTTATTGATTAAAACTATGCAACACATTGAAAATAGGAAGATTGATAATAATTTCTGTAGTGCAGAGCTAAGAAAAGAAAACTGATCCATTATGTCATGTCAGAGTGGACAGTGTTCTCCAAAAATACAACTGGAATCTAATTCTAGAAATCATGTAAGAACACAATGAATGTATCAGTAAGGAAAACAAGCTTCCTCACCTGTTTCAGAGAATACAAAAATAGTGTATTCATATTTAAAAGGAATAATGAAATTATTATTTTTATCAGTAATTAAGGAATAGTTTCAATCACTGAATATTGGGGAATATAAGCAAAAATTTGTATCTCTGAATGTGCAAACAGTACGATAAGTCATAGATGAAAAGGTGGATGGAAAATATAACCCCCAAAATACGTCATGAAACAATACCTGACCATTGCTATTTGAATAGTAGATCACAATGTGAATAAATAAATGAAAAACAGTTAATTAAAGATGGTTTTGGAGAATGGATATGTTTGGCTAATCCTTTGTCGTGTCACAGATTGTTAAAATGTTTCTCTCTTCAAGCAATAATGGCATATAATTTTGGTGTCTATTTGGGGAGGAAGGATTGACTCTTCCTGAAAACTGAGCAGGATGATCCCTTGATCTCTAGCTACCTCCTCATTTTCATCTTGCATTGCCAGCAAAATGCCAGCTGCAAAACCTATTTTGCATCTAGTTGTGATTTCAGAATTAAATGCAATGCAATTAGTTCCTTTTATATGTTTGGTAATCTTGTTAAGACAACTCATTAGGTATCTTGGCAATTGGAAATTACTAGGTTTCAGAACATGTGCATTTCCTTTGTGAATACCAATTATTCCTAAATGAGGCAATTGTTCTTTAAAGAAAAGGAAAAAGTGAGTCCCAAAAAGTTTACCGAGTTTATATATTGCCCTGACCTTTAAAAACCTTAATTCGGATCTTAGTGCTTTCTCCATAAAACTCTAGATACTTATAAATACTGCAATGTTTTTTTTCCCTGTCTAATACTTCTGTCTAATCATGTCAAAAGTGAGGAAAAAGAATACAGTTTTTTTAATGGGAACCACATATTTTGAAACATGCAATAACTGATTCAGATAAGTAATATAGGTAGGATTTAAATTTTTTTATTATTATTATTTATAAACAGGAACATACTATTACATTCATTAATTGCTAATTTACGCAGTTGTAGAAGAATGTTATAATGCAAACCAGTTAATAGGAAGTAGTTACAGCTGTAAAAATTAGACTAATATTTTTAATATTCAAATAACTTAGTAATTTCCAAAGTATCAAGCAACATCAGTGCATTATTTGAGACAGTGCATGTTTACAATCCTTTTCTCATAGCCAAGAAACTAGAAACAAGTTGAGATTCTAGCAATTGACCCAAAGATTAAAGGTCTATGCTAAGTAGTCTATTCTACATATGCATCTCTCCAGGGCTCTCTAAAAATAGAGGTTCTCCCCACTAAGAAAAGAAACAAGCTTAAAAAAATTTAGCAGAATTAACATGTTCAGTAAATGTGGTTGGAAACCAGGAAATTTGGGAATTTCAAAATTTATGTTAAGTTTCAGTGTTAATAGAAAGCCAATAAAACTTACCAAAAAAATCACTAAACTACCATTTTTAAACTTTAAGATATTTTATTTTGTTATTTTTAAGCATCGTTTCATTATGAAATAATGAAATAAAAAGCGAGGAAGGATAAGGAGCAAGAAAGAGTTTTCAGGATTATGAACTTAAATCACACCAGACCATATATCAGTTTTCCTTTCAAGAGAAAATCTCCCTGTGAATCTAGGCTGGTTCCATAAAGCCTATATCAGGAGTGATGAGGGAACTCAATCTGAAAGCCAATATTAAAGAAAATTGAAAGATATTTGAAGAATATTACTTTTAGAAATGCAAGTTCAGAATTGTCTGGGTACCTGTGGAAACCATGACCAACAAAATTCCAAAATGACTGAAATGTAAGATGAAGAACAAAATGTATAACCATAAAGGTGGTTAGCAGAGAAGCTGTGAAGACAAAAAGTGAGGAATAAAATGCTTGTCAAAAAAAAAAAAGAAAAAAAGTTAAATGGAAAGATGCATCAGGAAAAGTTTATTTTTGAGCTTCAGATACCCCATCAGCAATTTACTCCTGATGCCTACAAAATGTTTGTCATAACATGAGTGCTGCTGGGGCCTTTTTCTCTTTTTTTTTTTTGGCAGACCTCCTTTTTTAATGCTTAGCACTCATACTAACAAAGAGTATGCTATAACCATTGAAACAGGAAGGTTTGCTAAGAGATGAAGAAGGTTTTTAACTACATACAGCATGTGAACAGGAGAAAAATTTATACGACTTTGGAGAAACACACTGCTGTCCTATTTTTCCACTTTTGACCTGCAACACCTTCCTCTGCACAAGCCTTATCTTATTTGGCTTTCCGACTTTATCTGTTCCTTTTCAGTTGACATCATGAGCTTGAATACTGCCTTTATTGCCATAGGCACACTGTATCAGCCTGACCAGCAATATCCTAACCTGAGGCATCTACAGCCTCTCTAAGACCTGTTCCAGTGTTTCACCACCCTCATCACAAAAAAAAATTCTTCCTTATATCTAGTCTGAATCTACCCTCTTTTAGTTTAAAACCATTACCCCTTTTCCTATTGCTACAAGTCTTGGATATGTTCAGAACAGATGGACCCCAAATCATCCACAGGATCATAGAATCATAGAATTGTTGAGGTTGGAAGGGATCTTTAAGATCATCAAGTCCAACCATTAACCTAACCTGACAAAACCACTTCTAGACCATGTCCCCAAGTACCACGTCTACCCTATCCATGTTCTGTCTCCACTGTTCTTAATGTAGGAACAGGGGGAAACAAAGAGGATGAGAAGAACAAGAAAGGAGCAACTACCCTGCCACACCACAGGCCTTGATTTAGACTATGCTTGCTCGAGTGGCAAATGGGGACTCACGAGATGGGCAAGGTTGAAGATCTGTGACTTCTAGCTGGAGGTGAATGGCTCCTTCTCCACCTGCAGGGCTGCAGCTGCAGAATAGGTGATGGAGTCATTAAGTCATTAAGTCATTAAGGACACCAAATTGGGAAAAGCAGTCAACATACTCAAGCAGAGGGCTTCCATCCAGACAGACCTACACAGTGTGGAGGAATGGGTCAATAAGAGCCTGATGAAAATGCACAAGGAGAAATGCAAAGCCCTGCACCCAGGAGAGAAGACCTCCCTGCAGCGATACAGGCTGGGGGCTGCTCTGCTGAAAGGGCCTGGCGGGACTGGTGGAGAGAGAGTTGAGCATGAGCCCACAGTGTGCCCTTGCAGCAAAGCAGGACAGCAGTGTCCTGCGTTGTATGGACAGGAGCACAGCCAGCAGCTTGAGAGGAGTGATTATCCCCTTCTACACAACACTCATTAGGCCACAACTGGATGCAGTTTCCAGCTTTCAGCCCCCCAATACAATAAAGGCATCAATAAACTGGAGCAAGTTCAGGGGAGGGCCACCAAGATGGTCAGTACCTGGAGCACTTGGCCTGTGAGGAGAAGCTGAGGGAGATGGGCTTGTTCAGCTTGGAGAAGAGATGTTGTGCAGGGACCTGCACTATTTTATGATGATAAATCTTAATTAAGCATTTATCTGAAATTGTCAACACACTAAATCTGATTTAACAGACTAAGCCCAGTATCCATATTCTATTTGCCTTCCAATTAACAATTAATAAGTTAGATTTGGGAATAGAAAGTGAAATATTAATTTCAGAAGTTCATTTTAAGTGGTGAGAGTCAAATTGGCTCTTGAAAACAGTACTTTACTCTGGAACCAAAATATCCCTATGCTGGGGGCTTTCATCTTTGGGTCTAGTAGTCTGTTCTTCCACTAGTAGGGGAGTCATACTCTGCCCTGCTTACCATCAACTCAATAAAAGGTCTAAGTGTTCCAAATTCTTGACTTTCTAGCATCTAGGATTTGAGTCTGAGGAAATAACAATAGCAATATGACTTCTTCAGAAGGTTTGTGTATCAGTGCATTGACAGCCTTGCTAAGAACAGAATATAAAATACTCAAAAATCTATCTGCCGTAGTTTACCTGAGGCACCGGGTCTGATATTTGGCATTTGCTTTCCATTTCCCTGCTATTCAGGTTAAAGTATAATTTGCCTGTGGATCACCAAACACAAGCATCTTAAAATTTTGTCTCTAGGGATAATGAGATATATCATTTTTTGTGTGTCTCTTATGTGTTTGTTACTTTAAACTATGCAGTTTGAATTCATTATGGTTAAAGCAGCACTGTTCTTGCCTCGGTGACAGGAGTAAGGACTCTAATCCCTTTTTTGCTACAGAACAGGAAGTAGTAGCCACAAAACTCTTTTTAAGATCACAAGTAATCAGAATTGGCACTTAAGGATACAATACTGAGAACACTGCAATATAGTACAAGCTTACATAGCAAAAATTATATATGTGAAGTCTGTTCCATTCTTCTCTTTTGCTATATAACCTGCACTGTATTTTTCCTTCACAGAGCTTTTGAGAATCACTACCAACCTACCATGACTCCATGGTCATTTTCATAAAAATCTATAAAAGAAACAGAATGTTTGAATTCAGGGAATATGTGAACCTATAAGAAAAAGATCCAAGATTCAAAGACTGGAACTTGGAACTTGCTTGGAATTTAGGTTAGATGTAAATTGCACGTTCTTAACTTAAGCCAGACGAATCCTTTATTAAAGGTTATACTGACATTTTCAAATCAAGATGGATTTTTATATTTGAGCAAGTACAACAGCAAAGACACGATTCATTTGCATATAAAGGAAGTTTGGCTATATTATGGTACTTCCCATAAATGCTTAAATGGAAAACCATACATTCAGCTGGCCAGGCACTATTATCCTAGTGTCCTGTAGCTTTACAGCTTTAAACAAGGGCTGATACGTAGTCTCTGCCTCTTATAGACAGTCAGCAAATCTCAGTAGATCACTGATGGTTCATAGATGTATGAAATCAATGACCTGATGTGGCTTCTAAGCCCATCTTATTCTGATTTTTTTCAGATTTCTCTCTTCCATAAAGGCTTTTTTTTTGTCATTAAGCAGTGCTAATCTGTGTTACTACAGTGTAGGTAGTGGAATACAGTGGTTACAGGGTGTTGCTTTAAAACGAGGCTAATGGTTTTCATTCCTATATGGGTGGCAGAAGACTTTAAGCCATAAAAATAGCAATGTAATAGAAATTTTTTCACACACAAAAAAGTACTATTAAAAAGCATATTTTTTAATTAAAAAAATGGCATAAATTAAAAGAAAATCGGTGTTTTTTTCTAAATCAATATGAATGGAATATACCATAAGGAGGAATCAATCTAGCTATTTTGCACAAGGTTTTTTCAATTTTTCTTTTCAAAGGTTCAGGGAAAAAAAAAAAAAAACCCAAAAACTTGAATAGCTTTGAACAAAGTGAAACCTTTCTATTCATAGTTGTGCTGATGAAATTTTGCTTGGTCTCAAGCTGCATAGATCAGTAGGATACATGGCCTGTGCCCACCGTGTTTGAAGACAGTCCTGAGGATAAGGTTCACTTATCTTCCCTCTGTATTGCAGGCAAAGGCATCTGCATGCTTTCAACCGCCATGTGCCAAAACATGTCTCCCACGCATTTGCTCAGATCCTACTGGAAAGAGCAAAGTAAAAAGGAAGAAGGCAGAAGAAGGAGCATACCTCTCATAGAACTGCTCTGGAAGGTGGCACTCCTTTGTGGTACAGACATATAAAAAAAAATTTGTGATGAGTCTGTGGTGGCAGGATCAAGTTCTGGCTGTGCTGCTGAAGGTAGAAATTAATTTATGGTATATCATTTTGATTTGTCTGTGGTACTGACTGCTTTTATTCTCAACTGTGCCTGCATCTGCCAGAACAAGATTTACAGTAATAAAAACTATACACACACCTCCCAATAAGGTGCTCATAAAGCCTCTAATTAAGTCATTCCTACTCTGCCACTTTCACTGGTCTACAGCTTGCTATTTTAATATTGTAAGCTTTGTTTTTGTTGATGACTCTTCTTGCAGCCATGTGTATCCATGTCAAAAAAATTATCATTAATGCAGTTTATCTCTCTCCAGTGTCTTTTGTGAGGCTGGATCTGAGAAAAACCATGAAACATTCTTGTGCCAATCTAATTGACCTGAATGCCTCATGCACCACTGGCTGGTTAAATCAGTTCATGATGATACTGGAGTTAAAAATAATGTCTGAGAATATTAGACATAAGTCTTAAATTTACTGATAATTTTTTGAAAATTATGGAAGGCATGTTGTATGCAGCTTTACCCACTATGCTCCACTGACTTTTAATATGCAATGACTTTTTTTTTTCCTAGGCAGAAATTATGTGCTTTACCTGCAGTGAAATGAACCTCTCAGTGTAGAATCAGATTAAATAAAATAATAAGTATGATGCTTATAAACTTTGTGCAGCCTAAGTATACCTAAAATGCATCTTCTAACATTTGCATCTATACCTTGGAATATATATTCATGTTATTAAATGTGCTCAGTAAGCTAAGCAAGTTTCTATATAATTAATAAACATTTAGTGGCATTGATTTTTATGGCTTGGTTTTTGAACTCCTTATCAGTATTGAGCAGATGGGACATAACTATGAAAAATTATATTTTAAACGTGATTACTATACTTGAATTATACTTGAAAAATTTTGTTCAGTGAAGCATTTACAAATACAATTTAACTTCCAGATGAAGTTAAGGTCTTTTTCTCTGTTTAGCACAATGATATTTAAATGATGTCTGTAGCACATAAGAGGAAACAGAAAATAAAAACTATACAAAATAAAATATCTAGTGCTTTAGAAAAAGCTCTACTTAAGATGTCATTTTGCAATAAAATGTTTGATTGATTGTCTATTCAGTATTTAGCAAATCCTTTTTTAATACCAGCCTTAACAATATTGTACAAAGAATGATTTTTGATTGAAATTTTGGATTACAATGCAACAACACAGTTTTTCCATTGCAATTTGTATACTTAAAGCATAATCTTTCCATATTAAACGTCCTTCTGTAGCCTTTGATATTGAGTTGGGGGAGGGACAATTCAAATTTTCTCTATAATCTACTTTTGTGAAAAAAATTATATATAAGTAGGAAGTGGATCAAGAAGAATTGGACCAGAGGTTAAAGATAGGAACCTCTGGACATAAGGACATGACTGCATAAGTGTGGTTGAGGTACTATGTTGTAACTAACTTCCAGTGATTTGTCCTTTAAGATCCTATTTATTTGTAAATCTTTAGGGAAAATTGTTCTTCACTGAAGAGGAAAACAAGCCCTTGAACACGAGCGTAAATAGTAAAATGAGATTACTGGGACACCTGTGATATGTTTTACAGCACAAATCATATGTTCTCCCATCCTGAATCTCAAATTTGCCCTGTTGACTATGGCTAAACTACGAGCTGCTCTGTATTCTCTAGAATTCCCTTCTCATGTTTGCTGAACCATACATGGATGAAACATACATGGATTTAGTGTTTCTGCTGAGAGACAAGTGCTATGCCTTTAGTCGCCTTTGCTGTTTCTTGAAATGTAAAGCTGAGCTCTAAAGGTCCCATTCGTCATTATCCCACAGTGCTGCAGCTGATCACACCTACGGCTCATGGATATGAACTGTGACCAAATCAAAATAATAGTGTTTCACAGGTTGCATCAGTGTAAATGACCAAAAAGGAAAAGATTAATTGTTTCTTGGTAGGATGACAATTTTATAATAATATAATATGGAAAGAAAAAGGAGGGAAAAGAGAAGAGGGGGAAGGGAAGGGAAGGGAAGGGAAGGGAAGGGAAGGGAAGGGAAGGGAAGGGAAGGGGAGGGAAGGGGA
>NW_009646966.1:1111775-1135443 GCF_000708025.1 Charadrius vociferus | reverse complement strand
AAGGGAAGGGAAGGGAAGGGAATAGGGGGAATTTCTGTCTGAGAAGAGGTAACTATGTTCTCAGACAATCAAATCCTGAAATCTCTACTTTGGCAAAGCTGGTAATGGGAGCCATAGCAAAAACTTGACCTAGAGAGAGTGACAATTTCTTAAGAAACCCAGGAGGAATTAAATCAGATGGAAGAGGAGAGAAATGAAATCACAGCAGTTTATTTAATTTTTTCTTTATAAAATGTCGTTTCTATCCCTAATTTATTTTCATTTTCCCTAGAGGTTATTGATAATAGTTAAGGTTTGATAAAGGAACACAAGGGACTGTTACAAGTATATATTTAGATTTATATAATATACTTATATTTAGAAGTTTATAAACACATTTAAAACAAACAGGTTATATAGACAGCTAGTTAATTCAAAGATTTTCTTATTGCTGATGCATTAATCTATTTCTCTGTTTTCCCCTCCTTTGTGACTTTGAGACTTGTCTCTTCTTAAATTAGGCCTCAAACCCATACAAAGTGCCCTGCAGCAATTTAGAGCAATTCTTTTTTTCTTTTTTTTTTTTGACTTTCTGGCTTTCTGGAAGTTCCTTAGCATTCAAGGCTCCAAATCAAAAGATCCAGGTGGGAATGGGCAGTGAAAAACGCCTGTGTGTAAATGCATTATATTTCTGCATAAGAAATGCTGTATTGATTTTCATGGGAAGAAAGATAGGAATAATTCAGAGGTCAGCAGAAAGGTAACGAGTCTGCAGCTGAACACATACAGGTTTGCTGTCTTGAGGCCTTCAACTGTGTATACAGTGGGGAAAGATCTGATATCCTTTTATGTGCTTTATAGCATCATGATCACTCACTGAGGAGTTATTGCAATGAGTTGTCAAAAAGACTACCAATGACCTACAATCTGATTAGCACCTGTTCCCTTGTTCTTCATTCAAGGAGGGATTTCTGTGTCAATGTTTCAAAGGGCTCAACCAAAATGACAAATGATTTGTGTATTGACTGACCCACCCGCATTGCTGCTGAGGAGGGGAACAATTCTGTATTATGCTATTTGGCACTGTGTCTTAACAAAACCACAGAACAAAATACCTTCCAAAGAATTTTTGTCTTTCTTGATGGGAAAACCGGTGTTCCAGGACCCTCTCAAGATGTGATTCTTCACTACAAAGCCTCCAGTCTGCTGTGACGCTGCAGTTCTGTTTATTTTCAAACAATACAGATTTCGCAGATGCTGAAAGAGTTTGTGGTGGAGAGGAGAGATGAGGAAACAGTGTCTGGATGTCATTTCACAGCAAAACTCCAGCTCCCTTGCTTTCTCAGAGAGCCTTAAGCACTGCTGTGGTGCATACATGTGAGGTTAAAAGAGACCCCAACTTTTATATATAGAGCTAATCAGAAGAGCGAAAAGGAGGAGGTTACTACACAATACCAGATTTGTCTATTCTTGGGGAGAAAATGACACACCAGCAAGGTTGTTTTAAAAGAAGGGTGTGCAGCACTGCTGACTCTTTGCCATTGCTCAGCAAAGAAAAGCAGCCGTAAAGGAAAAGAGTAGAGACTCTCCTTTGGCAGCTTTTGCAGCTGCTGCTGCTGCTGAAATGCTGAAAAAATGGAGCTGAGGAAAACAGTCTCTGAGTTACACAGGAATACAAGAGTGTTTGAAAACACGAAAGCTATATGCAGGTGTGATCTTTTAGAGAGCAAAGCTATTTTTGCTAGGGCTGGTAAAGATATTTGAGAAACTGTTTCTTTGGCACCTTTTGGAAATAAATTCAATAGGTTTTCTACAGGCAAGCACTCAAACTCTGTAGTATATGGACTTCAAAAATAGTACCAGGACATAGAGTAACCTTCTATTATTTTTAAAATAATCTGAAGAGAAAAAAGCAAGAAATAAGCAGTGTATTTTTATTTAGCTTTAAGAAACTGGTATGAAGTTGAAAAGATTAGCTGCCACATCCTGACAAAGCTAGCTAACTACTAGAAGCTTATTCCTACAGTTTCAGCAGTTTGGTGAGCCCCTATTCAGTGATAAACTGGCATCACGGGGATTTTCTGAGGTGTACCATAGGTAAATGGAGTCTATCCCCTTTCAGTAATTTTTACATCAGAACCCCGTAAGTCACAGATCAATCAACAGATCTCAACTGCCTTAGAAAAGTTACAGCTCAAAACTAGCTAAAATATAATAAAATCTAGTGAAGAGTTAAAAGTCACACAACAAAGTCCAGCCGCACATTCAGTGAGACATGCACACAGGGAAACAGCTTCTTACGGTTCAGCTGTTCATGTTCCACCAGTTGATGCTTATCGCTTCTTCTTTATGGTTTGCTACACAGTGACTCAACTCAGAAGAGCATTTTGACTCAAAATTTGGATGAAAGATTAGACTCTAACCCAATATAATTTTCTTTTAAAGGCACAGTTTACAGATGCAGTATCCATACAGACACATCCATCCATCCATCCAAAATATCTGCCTCGCATTTTGCTGGTCCAACAGGAAAACCCTCTTTTTGCCAAAGGTTTAAACTTTCATGTTGCCCTTTAAGCCACTTAGCTCAGCCATCCTCTGTAATGCCACTTTTTTTTCTCTAGCCCTTACAAATTATGATAATATTGTTTTTAAAAAAAAAATTAAACCACTGTTTTATGTTTCTTGTGTGTTACAGCAGCTTTTGGAGATGTCAACCTAGTGGCCTCAAAATGTGTACAAACCAAACAGGTAAATGGAGAACAGAAATAATTACAAATTCAGGTGATAATCCTTTTTTGAATGCTTGTTGTAAATACTTTAAACTGCATTTGCTGTTGTCATAAACAAGGTATTAGTTAATGTGTTAAAGCTGTCCTAAAACCAAGGTTGTTTTTCATTTAGGCCTTAAGAAACTTCTTTGTCCTTTTGTCTCAGTGTCTTCCTTGAAGTGTAATGAGTAAGTAAATGTCAGAGTAGACAGAATCAGGGAATATCTCAGTCAGCAGCTCCTAAATCAACAACTAATTAAAGAATTTAGAATGCAGCTTATTTGCATGTGCAAATTTCATCTACTGCACACATGTTGGGGCTGTTCCAAAATCTTTTAAACAGCAGTTACTGGGGTTACAATCAACGGACAATGAATCTTCTATTATTCCTATAATATCTAAATATCTAAAATCTAAATCTAAAAAGATCATGAAAAATCTTTAATAAAATATTTTTTAAAATCTTTCTTTGTAAAGATGCCCATGAACAAAACCCTGTCTTACCATATTCTCACATTTTTGAGAGCCTTAGGGATTGAATAAGGGTCGTTATTTCTATAAGAGACTGAGATAAAGTAAGACAATGAAATATTCTTTTCTCTCTGAAGTTCACATAGTATTACATAATATTACAGAATCACAGAATGGTCAGGGTTGGAAGGGACCTCTGGAGATGATCTAGTCCAACACCCCTGCCAGAGCAGGGTCACCTACAGCAGGTTGCACAGGACGGTGTCCAGGTGGGTTTTGATTGTCTCCAGAGTGGGAGACTCCACCACCTCTCTGGGCAGACTGTTCCAGTGCTCCACTACCCTCAAAGTAAAGAAGTTCCTCCTCATGTTAAGATGAAACTTCCTATGTTCAAGTCTGTGCCTGTTACCTCTTGTCCTATCACTGGGCACCACTGAAAAAAAGACTGTTCCAATCCCCCTTGCACCCTCCCTTCAAGTATTTGTAAGCATTAATAAGATCCCCCCTCAATCTTCTTTTCTCTAGACTAAAAAGACCCAAGTCCCTAAGCCTCTCCTCATATGACAGATGTTCTAATCCCCTAATCATCTTTGTAGCCCTTTGCTGGACCCTCTCCAGCAGATTCCTGTCTTTCTTGAACTGGGGAGCCCAGAACTGGACACAGTATTCCAGATGCGGCCGCACCAGGGCAGAGTAGAGGAGGAGGATGACCGCACTTGACCTTCTGGCCACACTTTTCTTGATGCACCCCAGGATGCCATTCGCCTTTTTGGCCGCCAGGGCACATTGGTGGCTCATGGTCATCCTGTTGAATACTTTTTGTGGTTTTTCTGCATTTTACACCATATATTAGATTAAATGTAATTCTACTTTACATCATTGAATCAATTAATGGAATTGCTCCTTTGTCAGTGGGCCTATAGACAAAACAAGCCCCAGTTTCATCCATGTTAAATGCAAATATTAAAAAAAAAGTGTCCTGTGAACAGTTAGCCCAAATATCATTGATGGAGAAGAAAGAAGTTGATACAGATTTTGTTTCTGTCTGTTGAATATCTAATCACTTCTCTGATTTCCTTGCTCTACCAAAAATATTTTCTTTAAATTTCACATGTTCCTCTTCCTCTATATGTTCAGGAACTTACCTCCAACCTTCCACTTCCCACTCATTCCCACAGGCTTAGTTTCCTGAAGTAAGCATCCCTTGCCTGTACCTCCATCCTTCTCCATCAAGAGTTGAAGGAAGTCCAATCCTTCACTTTGATATTGCAGCCACTGCAGGGAAAGCTTCGCATTGATTTTTGAGAAAAAGAAAAAAAGAATGAAAAGAAATGTCTTGACAAGATCATCACTGAAAATAATCTAAAAAAATGAGTCCGGTATTTTTGCATGACATATTCCATTCCAGAAATCTCAGCTTTTCAATTTCAAAGGACATTTTTCATTTAAAATCAACACACATTTTTAAAAAGGAATGGGTTTGTTTCCAAAGAATCAAATAAATAGCTGCTCTAAATGAAGTTCACTACTTGCCACTCCTTTCTTCCTTGTTAATGGCCAATTTAGCAACAAGCAAACACCAAAGAACAATCTTTCTGGCTTGCAGCTTTTTTCTAGGTCACATAACTGGCAAGACCCACGTGCTAAACTTGTCAGTCACCACTCGCAATCACACAAACAGTCAGCTTCTCAACACTGTTTCCTTCTGTGTCTCATCCTTTTTAGCCTACTCTATACCCCTTTGCTTTAAACTATGCCATTTGACTGCTTAAGATCGTATACCTGAGATATGCAAAAACTGCACTGGTTTTGGCCAAGTACAGAGGAAAAAATGAAGCCCAAGGTTGATTTCTAACAGAGAGAGTTTCTTAAGCATCTGCTTTTATAATGTAAAAAACATTCCGTCCTTTCCATTTGTGAGAAAAGTGTAATAAATCTGATAGACTCAATCTATTTATTTACTAACACTTTTGTGTTCGTACTTTAATAGCCTACAAGATTGTTGACTGAACATATATTGTGCATTGTCAGCATTTGATAAGATTTGTAAGATATTGTGATACTTAACATGTTTTCTTTTATTAAGTACTAATTTCAGAAAAAAACAATTGTTTCTAAAGACACAACTTTCTATGAAGCTAAAGCTGACAATGTTCTGATTAGCAAAGCCCCAAAACTTTTCTATAGAACTGCTTTGTAATATACCTTATGCTTTAAGAAGGAATAGTTGATGTATTTCATTGATAATACATAAAGCAATATCTTCTTAACTAAGAACATTTTCACACTGCTGTTAAAGTTACAGACAGAAACCTCCTTCTAGATGCACTTTCCAGGAAAATATGCAGACTCACGCAGAGCATTGTCTGCTCCAGACCAGATATTGTAATTCAAGACAGAGAAATTTTTCACAAATACTTTATTTACTAAAGACAGGATTTTAATAATAGCAAAATGATTTTTGAATTTTGGCGGAATACACCAGACAATCTCAAGCAGCCTTTCCAGGTTAAGCCCTCCCTTCAGACTGCAGGAGGAAGAGTCATTGCCTTCTGTGTAGTCACGATGTGCTTACCGTGCCTCGCAGGAGGCAGCAACCAGGGTCAAGCCTTCACTTGAGGGAGGGTGAACCCTTTCCACACTGCACAACGCTAATTATCACATCCTAGGACAATCTCAGCTGTGGTGTTCTCTGTCTGTCCTACTAACGCCATGCCACTTTGCATAAATAATGAAATATTCACTAGAAAGCTTGTTCCACATGCATGTCCTACATACCGTGTCCCACATGCATGTCCTATATACCTGGATAGAAATTGTTCTCTGGTCTGTGCTGTCTTTCACTTTCCTTCTGACTTAATGCATAAATAGTTTGAGAAATGAACAATGTTTGAGGTGAGCAAAGCTTTTTTTACCAAACAGGAAAACAGAGTGGTTTTCTGAGCTTGCCTAGCTTCCAGTGTTGTCATGTTTACTTAGATGAAATGGTAATACCTCCATCAGCAAGAAGCTGTTTCCATTCCCTCAGAATATGTAATACCATCCAGTACTCTGGCTATGTAGGTTTAAATGCTTTCTAATGGTGAAAAAAAAAAAACCAAACTTGAATATAGATGCCTTACTTTCAGGTGGATATACTAAACTTTGGGCTTTTCCTAGATAAAAGAATATTACCTCCACCAAATTTGAATGTATTTACTCCTACCTTTGTTTTGCTTATTGATCAAGTGCCCCAAAAATATTTTATTCCTGTGGGATACTGTTTGCTTTTAAATTTGTGCTTCTTTGAATTTTATTTTCACTTTAGGTATCATAAACCTAAATGTTTTTATTTAGGATTGATCAAAACCTCTTCTTTCTTTTGAATTATATTTTCCAACATAGACTCCTTAGTTTCCTTAGAAATTTTAGACAAAATCTGACCATGTTTCTCTTTGGTCCATCAGTTTTGTTCATCCTTCAGCCTTGTCGTTTTTTTCATCCTTCATTCTGCACCAGGATAACTCTAATTCTTGGTTTTGGCTTTCCCTGATCACAGCAACTATCTCTGTTCCCCACGCTTGACTCCAGCCTTGCTTTAATCATTGAGGCTAGCTATCCGTGACCTAGTCTTGTTTCCTCAAAGCTTTAGTTCCACCTCCAACAAAGTGAAAAAAAGATCGGTATCTCCATCTATTCTAAAGGAATGTGGACAGAGTTAGAATTCAGTCTGTGTTCAGGTACACAATGAAATCCTAAACTTTTAATTAAGGCCTATAAAATCTTTCTTTTGTTTAATTCCCGATTCATTTTTCCCTTAGGTTCCTGACCCAGCTACTTACTGTGATAACCAAATCATGATAATAGAAATACATCTTTCCACATTCCCCTTCAAAGCCACGGAACAGTAACAGGGATGAATTTTTTGAGATAAAATTTGCTAGGAAAGGTGGTGTTTGCAGCAACACCAATTTAGCCAAGAGGTGTCTTGGTTTGCTGGAGTTTCAGCAAATAAGGAAACCAAAGACAGTAAATGATCAAAACTAGGGTCCTAATATTTACATTTGGGCATGTTTATTGCTTATTTTATTGGTTATTCACTTTAATGAACATTGAATTTAAACAAATTTAAATAAAGTTTTCAGAGAGAGAGATGCTCACCTAGAGGATTAGAGTTAACATTAGGAATGAACAGTCAGTGAGATTATAGTTTATTCAAAAGTGATCAACTGATTTGCTGCACCAGGAGGTTCTGGTAAGGGGTAATTTCAAGAACAACTCAGTCATAGAATTGCCAATGGAAAAAAATGATAGATTCAAAACAACGGTTAGAAAAGAGATTTCAAGGTCTGCGTTGGAGAAATGGCACTGAAAAGCAGTCAGTGGCCATGTGAAGCAGCAAGTCCTGCAAAAGCACCTTAGCACTTGTTGGAAGCATTTGCCATATACATTCTCAGCCAGTCTCTTTTCCTTCCTTCTTCTTTCAAGGTCCTGGCTCTGAGCCTGCCCCTGCTCTGATAGCCAGTATCCCTCTGGGATCTGCGGGGTGCTCTCAGCATCCTTGGCAAAAGGGCCTGGACAGCCACAGCTGAGTGTGCACTGTGCATCTCAGCAGGACACCCCAAACTCTCCAAGAGTGTGTTTGTCCCAGACTGATTGTACTGAAGAGGAAGATGGCCACCAGCCAGATTAAACCAAGGAGCCGTTTTTTAATGGAGGAGTATAAAAGAAGCGCAAATATTTGTAGCAGCGCAGAGAAACCTTGCAGTGGAAACGGCAGCAGTCAGTGCCGGGCTTGCCACTGCCAGAAATTGCCCCGGGGTACCAAAACCCTCCCAAAGAGGGACAGAGCAGCCTCCCTGTCAGATGCCATGAGCAGCCTCTGGGGTGGATGGCAGCATGGGGTGCAACGCACAGGGACCTGCCGTGGCTGTGTAGGTGTGAGCCTAGCAGCACGTGGGTTAACACTCGTGGGGAGCAGCATAGATGCATTTAAAACTTCCCACAGGAGGGGTGTGCAGCTCAGAGGGGTGGTGCTTGCGACCCACATTTCTTCTGGGGTGGGGGTGCATTTAAGTCAGGGGGAAGTATGGATGCAATTAGAATTTTCTAGGATGAGCCATAGAAAGCTGTTCAGAAATGTGCAGATGTATATTAACATTTTATGTCTAGTGTTGAGATTTATCTGTTGAGCTTCTGGTATTGATCCTGAATGCATAGATCCCTAATTGCTGATTAATTACATGCTGCTAACAAATCAAATAATTTTTATTCTGGTTTTGTTTAACCTATGTGAACTTAGCCTGCCAAAAGTTCCAAAAGAAATCATTTTGTTAATGATTTGCACAGATGCAAGTTACCAAAACTAAAGAGATTTTTTTTTTGCATCATCTGGTCACTGATTGCCAAATGTCTGTTAAACACCATTCAAAAAAACCCCAAACACCAAATCCCTAAAACCACCAAAAGCAATTAAACAAAAACCACCAAAAAAAAGTGCTTGTTGCTCAAATTTGCAGTCAGATAAGTAGTTATGAAATGAATAAGATGGACAAGAAAAAAAGTCAAAAAAAGTACTGGTGAAAGGAACAAAGGCTAGAAAGTGTGTAGGGGGAAGACTTCCATCATATAGGCACTACTATAGATGTTTCTTTTTGTTAGGTATTTCTTAATTCATCTAACAGTTTCCTATAACAACTGTATAATTTCCTATTAATTTGGGGGGTGGAGGGGGAGAAATTCTTCACATCCATGAAAGGTTATTCACATAAAGCTTATCAAATATGTTATTCCCAGCTTACTTAAATATGAATACAATAGATACATTTACACCTTTACTATATGCTACTGTAAAGAAACTCATCCAAAGATTGCATTAATCATCATTCTCATTTTTTTTGAGTTAGTCAGCTAACTGAGCCAAATTATTCTTTGCTCAATGTTTGCTGTGAGAATTCTCAAGGAGTTGAGAAAAAGGAAAAAAAGGATTAAATAGTGTCTTGTATGGCAAACACAGCTCATAAGTATTTTTAAAAATCAAAAAACAGAGAGAATTATTTTTCTACGTTGCATTCTTCTGTCACATGGACCCTCTATCAAATAACCAACAAGCACAATCCTAAGAATAATATGCAAACAGAATAAAAGGTCATGCGCTAGCGGCAAAAACTCAGAGAGAGTTGTCTTTTGTCTCTATTTTCTTTTTTTCTGCATTTCATCTTGCAATTAGTTAAAGACAATTTAACATAAGGAATTAAGCCACTCATAGTGGTTAGTATTTTCTATGCCTAGCCAAAGACGCCAATGTATTTTGTTAATGGTACGTATTTGAAATCTAGCTCACCTTTCAGAGTGAGCAGGAAAATTACTTTCCGATCATCAGTGCAAGAAATAGAAAAAAGTACATGGATACAGCAAAACATTTGTGAGGAAAGTTTTGCTATCACTATCTAAATATGAGATATATATATATTACAGTTTCCTTGAGGGTATTCGATTTTCTTACAGCTTTAATTTTTGTAAATCACAGGTCAAACTTTTTTTCTTGTACAATTATTTGCACCCAAATTTAAGTCATTTAGATGTCAAGGGACCTGACACAAATACACAATTGCTACTTAGATGTTTAAATTAGCTAAATTGAGCCTGAAGTTAATTGCACTTGCAAATTGCTTGCCCAGTAAAGGCCAGTTTGACAATCCAGTTATACATAATATTTGCATGTTCATCACTTCCAGCATTTGTGCTTCTTCCTAATACCCCCCGACAACACATGCATCCACCCCCATTATAGCTTCCAAATACAAGTACTAGACATCATGTTGACTAACATTAATTATATGTCTGTCCTTTAGTCCTTTAAAAACATGAACCCTCTTGTCCATGATTTTGCCCACACCTCTCATCAGACCAACCGCTCTGTGGTTACCCAAATGTTCCTGTTCATTCCGTTGTATACTGGCACACTTTCAAACTTCTCTCAGCCTTCTGGAGTTCTCTTGCTGTTCCAAGATCTACTAGAAATTAATATACATGATTTTAAAGATAATTAAGATACAATATCTTTCAAACTAATTCTTTTACCACTTTTGGATGAATACTGCAGTTATTGATACAAACTTTCCATTTCATCAAAGCAAAACATTACAGTTCACATCTGCCCTTTTATACTACTATATTATAACAACAAAAATAGCATATTGCTAAATCAAAGATAGGATGCCATCATTTTGAAATACTAAATTATTATATTGGGGAGGAAATTGTTAGAATAGTACATTGTTACATTGTGTGAAAAATAATATTTATTATTTTCTACAAAATGAAGTTTCGAAAAGCATTTTCCAATCTATGGATGAACTTCAAAAAAGGATCATCCTCCCTAGAAAATGGCTTCATCAGATTCAGACATATTTCCATCATAATTATAATTCTTTAAGAAATTCAAGACTAATTTATGAAATTCAGTTACATGCTCCCAAAATATTCATTATAAAAAGGGGCATCTTTTTCCATTGTAAAGTGTCTTTTTACAGCTGCCCTATGGTCTTCTGGTGACAATCACCATATTGTTAAATATACAGTGAACAGCTAGAGCTGTTGATTTTAAAAACTGTGTCAAGACTATTATGAATGGTCCCAAGATACTAAGTTTTCACCAAGAAAAATTAAATTGATGCTGTTGAAGGCTGATGACAGGCTGGTGATCTCAGAGTTTTGGGGATTTCTTCTGGTTCTTTAGCTTTCCTCTCTTTAATTGGTTATCCCAAGGCATGGGAAGACAGAATGACCCAATTTCAAAAAATGAGTTGTAATCACTAGGGATTTTTTTTTTAAGAGACATTTCAGGATATAGTCTGAAATCCTGATGGAAGTATCAGTGAATAGCTCATCAGCCTCCAGGAGGATGAATCTGAAACATTTTCTGAGACAAAGACAAATCAGGTATGTGAAAACTTGCACTGAGCTGACATACCTTCTAGGCAAAATGTCTTTTATCGCTAACTGTAAGGTTTCAATTCTGAACTTCATATACTTGATGTAAGAGTTTAGGGGGTTTGAGATGTAAAATGGATCTGAGGTTCCTGGTATCTTTAAGATTAGGAAATAGGTTGAAAAGACATCTTGTTCAGATACTGATAATACCGAAATACTGTGCTATTTCCCACTACAGACTTGATCCTGAAGAAACTCTCAGATGGAAATAGGTGATACTGCTACTGTCAAAGGAGAAACTAGAAATCTATAGCAAAGCTTATCTTGATATAGCTAGATAAACAAACTGAAAAGATGAACATAAACCCTTTCTTTGGGTATCTATTTCTCTCCAGGACACCAACCTTGAAAAATTAAATCATTCGTAATATAAGAAATCTCAGAAGTTACATCAGTATTTCTTTTCTAATCTTAAGAGTTACTATTATATTACCTAACGTTTATAACTTTTTTTTTTTTCCTTTTCCTAGGGCCTGATTCCAAAAGAAAACAACAATAAATTTTGACAATTTAAATATACTGCTTGGTCATCTTTGTATTTTATGAAAATTATGAAAATTTGAAAAAACATATTTCTGCTCCCCAACAGCAGTTGATAACCAGGAGTAGCAGACATGAGAATAAAAGACGAGAAGAAGAAAATTTCATAGGTAATGGCAGTGACTGAAAGACATCTTTGAGAACACGCAGCAGCCACAGCAAGGAACAGAGAAGAACATTGATCCCACAGTGGAGATAACAGGGAAAAACTTATAAACTCATAGTATGTGATTAATAAATACATCTCCTCATTCTACAAAATAGCTGTCACATGGATTAAATGCGCTGCATCTTGTGGAGAAAAACAATTCATAACACTACTTCTGAGAGACAGAATGAATGTCATGTCAGATACAGACAGGTTGTTGAGGCAGAAAACTGGGGCTAACACAGACAGGTTCTCTGGAGACCTGAAAGGCAGGAGATGCTTTTAACATACCCTACACCCTTGGTATTTGAACCTAATATGGGCTTTGGAAGGATTCCAGATACCTTACCTGATTCCCTGGGGACTAGATTACTTCCAGATGAAACTAAACTGCAAGATAAAGTTCAGCCACTTTTGGTATACATCTGTATATGTTGATATTCCTCACTACTGAAGTTATGCTCTCCATATTTACCCAGTAGTACATTGTACTGAGTTGGGAACAGTGGACTCACCCACGGGGATTGAAATGCATGATGTTGCTAACTACTGGAAATTCATTTCGGTTCTTTGTTTGGTTTTGTAATTTACTAAATTCAAGTTAGTTATATTGCTAATGTTTAACCATAAACGACCTGCTGACATTTCTACAGACATCAAAATATCAAATAAATAAAGGCGGTTCTATGGGACCACTCACATGGTTTACTTTCCAGGTTAGAATACAACTACGTTGTCTCTGCTTCCTGAAGAGGCAAACTAAACTAGAGAGCTAGTCTCTCTGTGGTTTCTCTGTAGCCTCTAGGAAGAAACTTCAGCCTTTAATCTGCAACCCGCTCTGAATATTTTTCTGAAGGCTTTTTCCGTTATCTATACACAGAGCCCAGGGAAAGTAGCTTCCTCAGCATGTCAGGTGGGGAAGATGAGCCCTCCTCAGAAAGTCATCCTGGTGCTGGGAAGTCTCCTTCACTGGAGGGGGCAGTGAAGATGTGTGAGAAGAACATAGTTCACATAACCATGGTGAAAGCCAGTTCCAGCTAACAGACAGGAATATCCATGTTGGCTAGGGATCAGTCCAACTTCTCCCAACCAGCACCTGGATAATGGATGTTCCCAGCTGCAAGTCAGAACAGGACTTTTCATATGGGCAGATGCTGCCAGAACATGTCCTAAACTGAGGAGCAGAAATACAAAGGTTGAACAGTATATATGTCACACAAGGGCAATACCTGATATGCGTTACCTAACGTTTCTAACTGGATTTTTTTTTTTCATTACTTTGTAGTTTTCCATCACTGTAGAAAGCTCTATGTTATACTACATTTACCCAGTATGAGTGAGATTCACGTCATCTGTCTTGAGCCATCAAAGTCAGAACTCTAGCTGTCCATGGCCTCCCTGGATAGACAATGAAAAGAGACAGGCCCCCCATAAAATATATCTTAGTTGTCTGGAGAGTCCTCCAGAGCTTTCTCTGTTGATGTTATCAGGCACCAATGTTAACTGTGTTCCTAAATGACAAATGTGGTAGGTATGACAAATCCAGGAGTATACAGTAGATTCCTCTTCACTGCTGTCATAACAAAAATACCCGGGTTCACTGCAGGAAACTAGAAATTGGGCTGAAGTACAGGAAGTTTTCCTCTCTGCTTATTTACAATATTGTTGAACTGCTCATTGACACTCTAGATGAAACGAGATCAAATGCCCAAGCCTGTTAAACTGCAATACTGTCACTGAAGTCTGCAAGTCTTTCCTACACATGGCAGCTCTGTGTTCTCCTAATCATGTTTCTTTGCATCTGCTATCCAAATACGCTAAATCACGCAAGCACTTTAGCCTTTATTTAATGCTACATAAGCAATTGGACAAACAACCCTGTCTTTTTCCAATAATAAAAATACTTTCCAATTCCTTCCTCTCTACAAAAAGGACCTGATCCAAATAAACAGAATAGCTGTGGTTTATGTTTGTGAATTGTCTCATCAATTTTGTTTTATACTGCGCTAGTCTATGAATATTGTCACATAATTACATATCATTACATTGTTGCTACCCTTTTCCTTATGCATCTGTGCATTTCGAAGTTCAAGTTTCATGTTTCATTTATTTTTCTACCTCCTCCTTTCAATATTTTTAAAATCACTGTGAGTTTTTTGAAAGCTGCTCTGAGCTCTCTGATTTCTTACTACACAGCTGACTCAGCAATTAGTGTTGCTTCCACACTGTTTTAGTTTCTTGTTGAACCATTTACAACCGAAATAATAGCATAAGAAGTTGAGTCCAGGTCAGTTAGTGCAGTGACTTCTCCTCAAAGTAATACCGCTTTTCTTTTTTTTTACTTGGTCCTGAAATTACATCTTGACACTCTGTTTATTTTTTGTGGGTCAATGTGCTATTTTTTTTCTTTTAACATCTGTAGCTCAACAAACTGAATTCAGTTTTGCATATAATCCTGGCACAGACTTGCTCTTTTATCCCATTTCTCATTTTATACTATCAATCAGCTTTGCCAACACATTTTCACTGAGCAACATCTAACAGAAGAATGTGTCATGAACGAGTAGGGTAAGGAGGAAGGTACTTTAGGGAGTTCTTGATATAATTACACAGTCTTTTATAAAATTAATAGAGGAGCTAATTTAGGTAAGACTTATTCTGTAAGAAAAGATCCTGCATTTAAATTTTGAGTTAGGACACAGCTCTACCCTCGAATGTCTGCATTAGAGTGGTAACCCAACAGGCTGGAAACAGCCCTACCATGGAACAGCACTACCATGGCCTATAACTGTCTGACCTTGAACCAAATAGGTGAATTTCAGTCCTTTCACAACACTATATTTACACTATGTCAACAGGACATTACCATAATCCCTACCCATGGTAGCTTCCCTCTGCCACAATAGCAGGACCACAAGAGGCCATACGTTGATAGAGCTTATATTTCAGGGGTTTTTTCATTCTCATTTTATGGAAAGAATACCTCTTTGGAAGGGATAAACAAAAGAAACAACAGTAAAAAGCTAACAGAGATCTAGATAACCATTTTAGACAGTTGTTAAAATGCCAGTTTCTCAGGGAGGACTTGCTGATGTTAGCAGAGGAAGAGACAGTGGAACTACTGTGACTACAACAATAAGTGATTCTTTCAGCATCTTTGACTGTATTTTCAAGTTGGGCAATATCCTTTGAGGAGATTCGAATTGCAGCTGGATATTATTAGATTTAAAAATATTCAGATATACTATTGAAAAAGGGTGAAAGTAACCACAGCTACAGCTCCTTCCTTCCCATGAGCCTGGCTTAATTGCCTGGCACCAATAAAAGAAAAGGAGAATAACTGACTCTCATTACATTTATATCATTTGGTTAAAGTAAAAATGTAATCCCATATTGTACTGAATTACTCTAAATTTCACTGTGAGTAGGAAAATAAAAATAAAAATAGGTGCTACAGAAACTTTGTAATCATCTGGAAGATGGCAACCCCCCCCCCCAAAAAAAAAAACGTGTTGCTACACAAGCTTTGAAAAAGGCCTGGAGGGATACAGATTCCGTACTCAAAGTTAGGCTGTTAAAATACCTGTAACACTTTGGTGAACAGTTCAGTACGGAGCAGGTGAAAATGGAAAAAAATCGTAGTGCGTGCTGAATCAAAGGGAATGACTGGACACAACATCTAATATTTTCTAATACGGTCGAAAATTAGTAGTCTTTACTTGGCAGTTGTTTTTTATTCTCATGACAATCTCAAGCAAACCATAATTGATGGCTTTCATTCCTACTGCTGGATGGCTAGCTTTATTGTTTTTTTTTCTTTTTCTCCTTCTTCACTACTTTGAATGAAGAATTTGAATGAGTGTTTCCATTTATATCTGGTAAGTACAGTTTCACATAGAGCTTTTTTCCCCCTGCTTTGTAATTCACCCACATCAAACTAAAAATACAATAAAGGCATGCTGTTCTTTTAAATCACATTGTGAGGCTGGGCTAACTCCCATTGCCATTTTCTCTTTAACACAAGTAATTATACTCTTCAACTGCCCTTTGACTCTCTGTGGACCAAGGGCAGTCCTGCGTGGAAATGAACTTAATTAATTCTGTTCACTGGAGTGGAGTCTCTTAACCATGGTGAGGCAGCTTGTTTCCATAGGTTTATTCCGTTAGCTGTAAGCAGCTAGATTTATTTTTCCTTTCTAGGCTGCTCCTGTTAGCCCTGATATCTTGTCTTTGCAAATGGCATGTTCAGTGTGAAGAGTGAGCCCAAATCTTCATACAGAACTGAGTGTGATTCCAGAAGGAAACCGGCAGATTTTGCAGGTAAAAATTCTCAAATCTTTTGAATCAACGTATGCAAATGACAAAACCAGGGCCTGGGGCACAAGTTTTAGCAAAGCACTGAAGCGCATGTTTATTTAAGCATGTAATTAGGACGAGCTAATTTCTTTTCAAAGTGTTTCACTGAAGAATGCAATTGTAATTCATTAAATTACTTGTGAATACACAGAGATGTGAATTATTTGCAACAAATAGCATTAGCTAAGGACAGAACTAAAAAAAAAAAAAACCACCAAAGAAAACAGCAAACCAACCCAAAAGTTATTTTGATGCTGAAAAATACAAATATTACAACATTCAAGCAAGATTTACTGATATAATCTGATAGCATATAGCTATGGTTATATGGTTTTAATATATGTTAATTATCTGCCTTCATAAAAGGACAGGGATAAATTTTCCCTTGTCTGTATATCCTTGACAGTTAGCTTCAGGTTTTCTGACAGCAAACAGGGATTGGAACCTCTGAATATATTTAAAACACTGCTAATATAAGGCATTTTGAAGTGAAGCTGTTATATTTTGTATTCAATCATTAGATATTTGCTGTTGAGGGTTAAGAGGGCTTAAAAGCATAAGACTCAAGTTCCAAACCCTGCTCCAGTGAATGTTATTTAGTTTATACACACAGAAACAGTTTTTCAATAAAGAATATAAGGCACACAATGGTCACGCTAGCCATTGTGTAGGGTACTCTTGTAAGACATGTCTGGCCTTAACTTATATACTTGCCAAAGATCAGAGAAAGTATTTAATTTAGTCTTCCTTGTGTATGCTCAGTGTCAGATAACAGGGCTACTTCTGCTGGAAGATTTGGCTGCTTTTTATCTTCTTTTTGTTTTTTCAATCAAGTTCTACTTTTTTTCATAAACAAATGTTAGAGGTGATACTACCACCAGGCATGGTAGTCAGAAACGTCCCCAGAAATAAGATATTTTAAATATTTTAAGGTACAGAATATGTTGCCTAATCCTTCAGTAATGTCTAAAATCATGAAATATTTTTAGAGTCAGACTAAGTTGGGTCATTTTCACATTTCCTCATGCCTAGCTGCACTTTGGGATTTGGAGAGGAAGAGAAAACATAAATCCCAATTTAAAGCATGAGTGGTTGCTCTCATAGTATTTCAAATCCAGCCAGAACTAGAAAGGACTGGAGATCCCCTTGGGGAAACCTGTTCTCAGGAGACTTCAGTCAAGTTTTAAGCCTGTACCAGCTGGGTATCTGCATTTTTTATAGAATTACCTGAAAGGTATCAAACTTATTCAGGTCCCCTATCTAATATACAATTTCATTTAAGTAATAACTTTCTGATTTCTCCACCTATACTCTGTGGGGCCTTAAAAGAACTAGGACTTACTCTGCTGGATTTTTTACTGCATATCCATATGCATGATGTACGCTTAGGTGGAAGTGCCATCATGCAGATTATGACAGTTTAGTAAGCTATATAACTCAGTTGTGTTAGGATAGGTGGTCCTCATTTCCAGCGATAATCAGACTTCTGTTCTATTGCAGAATAATTAATGAAACAGACACACACAAAAAAAATTTCCACTAAATTAGTCATTTAAAAGAAAGATTTCTTATGGAAGCTTTTTTTTTTTAGCTAAAAAGACAACTTTCAGTACTATTTGAGTCAAGGACAAAAAGCAAGTATCATTCAACACAGGAATTCAAGCTTCAAAGGGTTATCCCGAATTGGTTCACTGACAGAGAATTATCCAAGCAAAGGTCAGGCACTCATTAAACCTTATCTGAAGCCAAAGTTATATGTTATGGTTTATTGCCTTAAGTACCAATTAATAAAGAATTAAAGAAATGAAAAACCAGTGATTCATACCTTTGCCGGGAGAACACTCATACTTCAGCATAATGCTAAAATATTAATAGTCATTTTAGTCATGTAGTATTTTATTAGGCACTTAACTCTGTAGGTTTTATCAAAAGATATATGACATTCATTTTTAACAAAACGCTGAGGAGATTTGGGGAACATTTACTCAAAATCTAATAAAGTAGATTTGAGAGATATTTTCAAATGGAAGCCTTAAACACAGGCATCAATTATTAATGAAGAAAAAATGCTTAATAATAGGGGTCTGGGTAGAGGCCATAAAGAAGCGTTGAAATATCACTGTGATATCAAGGGCAATTGTCTTCTAAGGAAGCTGCAACAGAAAACATTAAGTGCTACAGCAGTGTACAAAAGCACTAATGCATTTTGCTGGCAAGAGGACTTCTAGCAGGCTTATTTTGATCATCACAGGCATTTCATTAGTTTGACACAGTCTAGACATTCCTTCTCAGTGTTCAGAGGGTTAAATGCTCCACACACATCCGCCTGCCCAACTGTCTTCAAAATACTCTTCTTATTATTTTCATCAGCAGCATATGCTCCAAACCACCTAAGGCTCTGAACTGATGCCCTTTAGCATGCTAAACCGAAAGTAAGTTTGCACCTGCAGATGCCAACAAGGTTGCATCTGTCACAGAATGCTTTCCATTGTCCTTGTTAGCTGTCACATTAGGAGCTGGAAAACACAAGTCACTGGTAATTCTGAATGAAATAAAAGTGGCAAAACTACTGTGCAACCAGAGACAGAAACTTGAGAGTGCAGATAATCTCCTAGGTCAAATAACAATAACAATAAATGCCTGGCCTCAGTGAAAACAGAATAAATCTGTGGTGAAAAATAAATTCTGATAACTGAGTCTTCAAGCCTGAGCATGAGTAACCTTGACTACTTAGTCTGGTAACAGGAGTCTTACACCTCTTAAAATATTTCCTCTCTCTGTCTACCCAAAGAGAAAGTTTTCCATCACTGTAGTGATAGCTGAGCTGATCACGGACAACCTTATCGTCCATGATTCCACATGTTTAAACGCCTAACATGTAGTCAACCAGCATATTTCTTCTCCTCTGTGTAGCACACAGCCCTCTGCAAAATATTCTGCGTATTTCCATGAGCATTTGCCTGTTTCTTGCTTGGTCTGTTACATCCTCCTAGTCATTATCTAAGGAGATTTGAGTAAAAAACTCTCTGAAATTTCTTACATTCTTTCCTCGCAGGTTCCACACAGGAATTCTTCTCTAGGACAAATTACACTAAATTCTGACAAATCAATTGATGCAGGTCCAAAATACTTTGAATTCAACGTGGGAATTTTCAACCAGCTTTTAATCAAGTTCCTGAATTTTATTTAGATTGAGGTCTATGTTCTGTCTAGTGTCATTGTTGCATTGGAGAAAGCATATTTTTAAAATAATAATAAAACAGTAATGTATTACATAATTCAAACTCAGTATACTCTTTTGTAGGTAAGATCTCAGAGTATATTACAAAACATTACGATGCCTCTTATTTCCCGGAAACACATGAATTTGTTCCTGCACTCAGGATGTGACGTTTTATCTAAGTATTCTGTAGGCAGAATAGGTCTGCAGCAAGTCCGGAGTTGCCTGTCAGGTGAGTACTGATGAACTTTGGCTGCTCCGATAGGGTGGTTCAGACTAATTAGCCACCGTATTAAAGTAGCCTGCTTTATATTGCCTGAGGTGCAGAGATTTGACACAACTTTTCACAACTAAGTTAAACTAGAAGATGGAAAGCCTGCTGTCTTCTCACATGTAGCATCACGGTGCTTAAAAACCCAGTGAGACACGTGCCTGTTTCGCATAACTGCATACCGACACACTGGAGGACAACTTTGTGTTGCAGCATTTTGGAGCCAAGACTCCAAGAGCAGTGAAAGGAGAATGAGAGAGATCTTTGTCAGATGTACATCCTAACCCCCATGTTTAGCTGGTGAGAAGATTCACGGGGCCAAGGACCAGACCAGACGGTTATATAAGCTCATCTGACCTGTAACAAAGACCACGGGAATCCCTACATCAATCCTGTACTAAGCCCTAAAATCTCTTGCTGAGCTGGAAAGCATTATTTAAAGAGATAAGCAGGCTTGATTTGGAGCTCAGTGACCAGAACCTCTGCATACCTCCGCATCATTGACAAATAACTGCGCCCTGCTGTTAAAAAAGCACACCCTATTTTCTGTTCGAGTCTGTCCAGCTTCAGTTGCTGAGTCTTTCTCTGTTGCTTGCTGCGAGACAATGCCATTGACATCAGCTTAATAAGTAATATCTCTGTATAACCTCAACAGCCTCTGCAGTCAAGGCCATCAGCATCTTATACATTTGGGGGTAATAATTGGAATAAAACTTCTATTTTCAACAATTCCTGCAAGCTGGGGTTAATCTCTTAACATGTGTCTGAGGTGGTTCCACCTCTGTTTCCCAGAGAAGAAAAAGGCATAGAGATATGATATACTTTTTCAGGCACCAGGTACAGTCGGTTCCTTAAGAAAGCTTGTCTTTTTTTTTTTTTAGCAAATTAGAAAGGTTTACTGGTCTCTTGTGGTTTGTATTTTCATAGATTTCAAACAATAGGAAACAAATGTGCCTTTAAAGAGAGAAACTAATTGTTATAAATTAACCTCTGAAGTATGCTTAAATATTTCTCTTTCAATTTGTGCAATAAGGGAACCATTTAAAAGATATAGCAGGGTGCCTGCCACTTCTGTCCTCTGCAGGAGGAAAATACATAGTAGCATATGCCAAGCCTTATTCTCTTCCAAATGCTAACATGAGCGGATGTCAAATCAAATCTCTCATAGAAACAGAAATGCAGCTGCAGGTATTATGATTGTCAAAACCCTTCTGCTACTGATCTTTCAGTTTCTGTTTCTGTGTTTAATTTATTTCCTCAAAACAATTAACAGAAATTTGCAACCCAAGATGTAGTATGGATGTGTGCATGTAGGTGTATGCGTTCATGCCTGTGGTATGCATGCATGCCTGTGTGCAGACATCTTTTAATCCCTTTATTATAGCCTTTGACTATTTTGCCAAGTGTCCCCATGAAAATAAGAAAAAAAAAAATAGAAAACCCAAATGCATATGATCCTTGATATTTTTTTAAATGTGTTTCTGTTTTAGTTGTGTATATACAAGCATTTCTAAGGAATGAGGAAAAAAAGTGAATGTTGTTATAACCTGGTCTCTGCAACAGATCTTAACTTCATACCATTTTCCGATTGTGTGCCATTCAGTATTATGTAGTGTAACTTACAGGAAAGTGCTTATCAGAATTATTTTTTTTTTTATTCTCTTTTCCTTCTGGCTTCTAGTTACTACAGCTGTAGATTTTCTTTCATAATTGTTTATAGAAACCTATCCAATAAATACTTTTCCCCTCAGACTATTCTGCTAATGTAAAAAAGGAATGCATTTTATCTGATTTACAACATAGAAACCCGTGGAGCCAAAACCACTGAATATAGATCCATTTACCTCTGGACTTCTCTGATTAAATCCCAAAGGAGGAACTAGAAAGTGCTATATGGTTTCAGCATTCCCCTCTGAAGACAAAGGCATCCCTGACCGACAATTCAAACTTGGATACTCAGCACGAGGCATGTGCAACAGCGACAACTGGATTTTTGTTCTTGTTCCTCATTCGTATATAATTCCCTGCACATTCAGAGGATTACACACTGTTTATGCATCATGCAATCTCACTGAGTCCTGTTTCTTTACAGTACTTACTCCTGCTGCTAAAAGGAAAATAGGCTCTAACAATCCTCTTTTGGTGCCAAAGCTGCTGCTACTGAATGAACACATCCTGCCTGCAGTAGTCTGATTGATCCCCACGATCCCTGTATCCAACAGGAGTTCAAAAGAATTCTGCTGCTCAAAGGACTAAAACTGGTATTCGTTTAAGATTTACTGGCAAACTAAAGCTCCTCCATGTAACAGCCGATGCTGTTCTGCCTTTCAGCTCCACACCACACCAAAGTGACACCAAACAAGTTCAGACTTTGGCTGGCCTTGACAGCACGCTACACCTTAGGACTGGCGTGTCCTAGCTCAGGATCCTCCTTGGCTCATGAGCAATAGCTAATGTCACTGAACTGAGCCACAGCTTGCAGCTCCGTTCAGAAGCAAGACACATATACTTGGGGCACATTCAAAATAATAAATTCTAAATAATGTAGCACACGGTAGCTCTTTGCACAGTTACTGTTAAGGCCACCTTTGCAGCTTGTCAAACCCCATTGCCTTTAAAAGCTCAGTCCTGCTGCTACAAAGTACAATTCATATATCCCCTTGCAGTGCTTTGTAAGCTAAAAAGATAGGCTTTAATAGATTGCTTTGAAGAGTGGAGAATGAAAAGGTTTTCCTGTAACAAAGACCTCTGTAGGTGATATATGAAGCCTGGGATTATGACCAACCTTAAGACAAATAGGTGTTTAGACTAGAAGGACATAATTTTTATAGCTTACTTTATAGAAGAATCTGATGCTCCACCCACACCCTCAAATGCTTCACCTTCTCTTTTTAATTGTCTCTTTTCTGGAGGGATAAAAGACTACGAAATGTATTATTTGCTATGATGGTCCTAAATATTTCAAGGCGGCAAATGCTGAATATTGGTGAACTTAAACACATCTGGTACTAGGATCTTTTGACCCCATATCGGTCACGTTGCTAGTTTAACGCAACAGCCTTCCACAGGATATAGTAGCTGAAAACTAGTGTCACTATTCCAGTATAACCAAGGGTAATGTTACGTCAAAGGGGGTGCTACATCACTAACTGAACAACCCACACTGTAGTACACATAGGCATGTATAACATACTGAACTGTAATCATCACAAACATAGACTTCACCAGCATATTGGTTAGTTCTAGCTAGAGTGAATTTTGAACCTTCAGAAGCCCAAGCAGATTGCAAAGATTATTAGTGGCACAAAGCTTTCTCCACAGAGAACATTTCATTGTTATTTAAGCAGAAGGCCAACTTTGGGATGTTCCGGCCAGGCCAATTTAGAGCAGAAATGGAAAACTGCTTGGGAAAGCATCATCTCTTTATTCATAGAAAGGTAAAACATGATTTTCATCTTTCCATGATTACACTCCAGGCAATACCACAAAGCTCACTGCTTTTCTCCATTGTTTACTATGCAGTCACAGATGCACTTGTTCTGTGTTCCATACAGCTTGGATGTGATAATACTGTATTAATTTCTCATTACACATAGCAAAGCTGATAATCATAATGTCCCTTGACAAACATATTTGCATAGTTTCTAGTTAGATAGTATATGTTACTCAACAGATTCTTTTTACAAGTCTGTTACTTTTAAAAAAACTTTCAAATTCATAAATGATGTCTTTTTGAATTCTTCCACAACGCTATTGAATGATTTTGCTAGATTGATTGATGCTTAGTGAATTTTACTGAGAATTAATCACTGTCCCTTTTGGGAAAGTGTTTTCATCTAGTCACTAATTCTCAACAAGTCATGCTGGGCCAAGGTCATAAATGTCTTTGGATTTATGATAGTAGGGCAAAAAAGGAAAGTCTAATTTCTGTATCCTGC
>NW_009646966.1:1109521-1111717 GCF_000708025.1 Charadrius vociferus | reverse complement strand
GGTGGAAGCTACGCCTACTTTGGAAACTGCTAAAATAATTCATCAGTAATGATTTATAATAATAAATACTGTCTTCATTTATTAGACAAAGCAAAGAAAAGGGGGATTCAGAAGCATTTGATGCACTTTTCCAAGAGAAAAACTGAGGCACAGAGAAGATCAAAGAACTACTTAAGTTCTGGCCCCAGTGGCACAGCTGGGAGTAAATCTCAAGCTTCCAGATTTTATCTACGAGCCATGGAAGTACTGTGTATTAAGACTGGGGAACTGTAGACCAAAGTCTTGAATCTGCCAGTGATTTTCTGGAGAATAGTTGAATATTGTGTCTCCCTTATGATTGCCTCAAAATTTTGTAAAATAATTTTGAATCTGTGAAACAGCTGAAAGAGAAAAAGTCAGAGAAGAGATAAGGGTCCTGACCTCCTTCTAAACAATAGTCTGTCTTAAAGTCTCTCTTGGGATGTCAGGAAACTAAACTCAAATCTCCTTCCAAATGGATTTGAATGTGGATTGCATATTTCTGAAGGGAATACCCAAATCAAGAGGCTGTAGAAAGAAGGTTTCTTCATTTATTGGATCTATTCATTAAGAAGAAGCCTCTCCATTATTCATCAAGCCTATTCAAATAAAAAGAAAAGAATGACAACAGACTGGTGGTTCTGGTACTCAAGCCCTGGTTCCAACCTTTGCATTGGTGAATACGTATATAAAAAAAAAAGATGAGACAAAAAGCAGAGCGACTCACTACTTTGACCTAACATGCTTCCACAGTATTCAGTCTCATTAAGGATGAGTCGAGGACCCTAACTACAGGGCTTCAGTGAAAAACAAGACTTGGGTTATCTGAGTCCATTGTGTAACTGTCTGTGTCAAGCATTTGTTTTTACTGCTTTGAACTTTATTTTAAAATTTGAGTCTCCAAATCAAAACTCCAGGCAAAAGCTTATTTGCACATTCCTAAAAAAACATTTTGTTTCAAATATCCAGTTTTCTTCATGGAAACTACCTTTAGACAAGCATACAGACTTTGTGGAGGATATTTATGTTCCCTGATTATTTCTAAACTTAGTTTTTACAATTAACAACAATAGTTTACTATTTGCAACCTGTTGCCCCAGCCGTGTTAGAAGTATCGGTGTATAAGTACAGTAGAGCTATGTAAAAGGAGTAGTCACTTGCTGAATGTGAATTGTAAGGAGTCAGATAATACACAAAAAGGTAGATTGTGGCAACATAAAGGTGATGCTGAAGAAAATTAATTTTTCCACTCTATCAATTTGGTTATAGAGTATTTTATAGCACACCATAAAACTGTATTCCAGCAAAAGACGGTTATCCCACTCTTCAAGACTGGTATAAATTCTTTAGTCCAGTTGCATCTTCATAAATTACTTCAGTATCATGAAAGCCCTGTGCATCAACCCAGTAAAAATACATTTGGTCTTGCAAACTTGGGGAGAAAAGAGTTAAAAAATGATAGATTGCTTTTTAAAAAAATATTTGTGCATTTCTGATTTCAAAAGAAGCTGCAGACTAATTGGGCAGTGATCATTGACAGGTGTGCTTCAGGCTCCCCACTTCATAGCTGGAGCTCTGAAAATGTCCTCAGATAAGAATAAGCCCAGAGATGCTGAACAGGTCAGAAACACCATGTGTATCTCTCAAGTCTGACTTGCCCTTGCGGGTCCTATAGCAGTTCTGGGAAGGGCACCCCCCCTGCAACGCGCTGCGCTCCCGCTTTCCCTCCCCAATTCCCACCTTCCACAGACATTGGCAAGTTCTGTTTGGGAACAGATCGGTTTCAGGAAAGCTGAAAACCCTCCCCTCCGCCCCAGCAGATGCTTCAGAGGAGGACTGCGACAGCGAAACGGCGATGGCTCTCGGGAGACCGCTTTACGTTCCCCATGCCCGAAACACCCCCAAAAAAAGGTAACCAGCCTCCCCGGCGGGCTGCCAGGGATCAGGCTGAGGAGCTGGGAAGAGTCAAGCAGCTTATCCTGGAGCGAGGACCCACGTTAACGTTGCCCTTTCCCTCTTCCCCCTCAGCACCCCCCCACGGCCGGCGCAGCGGGGCAGAGCGCGGCGCCCCGATGCCGCCGCGGGGATCCCCCCGTTTTCGCCGCCGCCCTGCGGCCCCCGGCCCGCCGCCGCCTTCCTTCCCCCGCCCGACGCCGGCTGGGACGCCCACAAAAGTTG
>NW_009646966.1:1086761-1109244 GCF_000708025.1 Charadrius vociferus | reverse complement strand
AGGGGTAACACAGGCGGGGCAGGTTCTCAAGGCATTAAAACCAGCCATACACTCCAAGCATAAAAAAAAAGATCCCGTTTAGAGGTTAATAACCCTCAGGATGCACGGGTGTTGCAGTCCGATACCCTTCGTTTTCTGCATGGGAATTTCCAAATACTCCACACCGCTCTACCCTGCGGGGCAGCCGGCAGAAATAGTAGGCACGGGGCCACCTACACCCAGGCCCGTTACCAACTGCACATCCAGAGATGGGGGCTGAATCTGAGCTAAAAAAAAGAGGGTTTGGATCTTGATTTTAGGTAGGCTAATTTCTGACTGGAACCGGAAAGTTCTTATACCAGAGGGCAGGCTCCTGTAGGCTTCACACATGAGCTACAGGAACTGGTATAAGAACCTGGCCTGACTGGGAGAATTGGGTAACGTGTTGAAGTGGGACTGTCAGTATAAACAAACTATAGGAAGTGGTCTTCACAGGAAGGCAGTGGTTGTTTTAGTTGGGCTTACTAAATAATTTGCTAGTCCTCTGCTAAAATGTGGATGTATGTTCCTTGTGTTGTCTACTGGAGTTTTTCCATAGGTTTGGAGAGTATGTACATCAGTGTGTGCATCTGTGAGCAGAGAATAAGAGCAGGCTGCAATGGGAATGTCCAGGCTCATGCTTATGTCACCTATGCCAAATCAGGGTCTGTCAGTTTGTGGTACCTCCTCCCTTCAAGCAAGATTAGGAATGTACTTGAACAAGGGAGCTGAAATCCTTTCTTTCCATTTTTGCTCCTCCCATACCGAGGCTTACAAATTCAAACTTCACAGGGACTAACGATCTATTTTGCCACTTGCTTTTAAGTGGTTTCATTTTGTCATGACTTGCTTTCCCTGTCTGCTAAACAGACCTAATGAAATGTACCTCATTTGTCAAAAGTTCTTAGTGTTACTTCAGTAATTGTAAAAATATGGGTAGGACATGATCTGAGTCATAACATCTAAGTGGGGTGCAATCTGACCTCACCAAATTCCAAGCAAGATCTAACTGAATGAAGGATCAAGGCTGTATCGTTCCTGTGCCAAACAGCTAATGTAATTAGTCATTCCTTGTTTCATGCTTTGAGAATAAAAAGCACTTCTATTGCTTAGCATTGTTACAATAAGTGTTTTTCAAACAAAAGAAAAATAAGATTGGGGAAGACAAAAAAAAATCCCCCCCAAATTGAAGCTTATGTTTTCATTCAGAAGCCATACAGAATAATGCTGAAGGCAACTAAAATCATAATTAATTTCTACACTTTTCCTGGTACAAACGAAGTTCTATACTTGTCCATGGTGAAATACCATTACAGCAAGTATAATTCCAAGAAAAAAGTGAAACACTGGTAGATATTTTCAGACCAAATTTCCACGGAAAAGATTGCTTTTAAATAGTTCAGTGGGTCACATTAGCAAAAATGCAGCACATAGCTGTCTGACCTTCCTGTGCCTTAAATGAGTTGCCAGTAAGTCTCTAACAGTATCTACTTTTTCCTCTTTCATTTTCTCAGATCAAATATATCTGTGGAAAAGCTGGGAGAGAAAAGCCAAGTGTGAAGCACCAGTCTTGCATAGGGTTAGTTGAACCACTTCAGTAAGCAAAGCAAAATCTCCCTTTACCCATCCCCACATAATATTCAGCTAATTTTCTAACAAAACCCATTTGGAAATCCAGTAGGCTCTGATTAACCTGATTCTGCAGGTCAAATCCTGTGATTGTTTTAACAGGCTCCTGACTGGTCTCCTCAATGGAATTTCAACTGCTCACCCGAGCAGCGAGTGTGAGCCCACTAGTTACATTCACTCCATCGGGAAACAAAACAAATGATGTTTCAGCATGAAAAATGAATCAAAACAACCTCAGAATTTCAGTATCAACAATGCCCATACAAACAGACCAGAAAACAGTGATTTTACTTTTTTTTTTAATTATTTCACAGGAGGCAAAAAGAAAAAAAAAAAAGAGGTTGAGTAAAGACAGGGGGAAAAAAAGAAAAAAATCAGGAGCTGCTCATGGATAATTTCTGAAAAGCAGTATGTTGAATTCACTGGAAGCAGATTGAACCTCTGCATGTCATCTCTCAGCTTTGATCAGCTGAAAATGAAGTCCATTGTTACCCACCTTTTCTGGCACTGGAGCGGAATTTTACCCTTCTGAATGATCAGTGTGTGGGTTGTTTCACAACATACCCTATTGCATGGCATAACCAGCAATGACTGACATTGGTAGACATTGCAAATCCCAACAGCCACCAGAGGAGATTAACTCAGGGAAATACTGTCAAGGATTCAAGAATTTTTTTAATGTCTCCTAATCTGAGAAAAAAAACCACTAATCCCCCAAAAGATTTCGCTGGCCCCAGTAATAGCCTCTTTTTGCCTTTAAGAGAGCAACAGCATTTATGTTTTGGGCTCTTGTATCAGATTATGATACAGTAAAGAAGGAAGAGTTTTTAAGCCCTTTCTTTGAACTAGTATCCTGTAAGCCTGAGCTGTTCACTTCTGGATTTGGGGGGGTGGGAGGAGGAGGAGGCAGCAGGGGAGCCAGGGAAAAAAAAAAAAAAAAAAAAGAGAATTGCTACTTTTTCCATGGAGGAAACAAAGTGTGACTTCCTCCTCCTTGTTTTTTAGCAGAGAGGAATTTTTGGAGAACAGTTCATTGTGCATCAAGTTGTTGGGCTGCCGGCTCCTGCATTACTGTCACTCCAGTCAGTGTAGCAGAACATTGATTTCTGTACAGGGAGCTGAGTAGGGGGAAAAAAAAAGAAAAAGCCAATATTCTATTAGACAAAGAAGAGCAGCGGTGGAGGAGCTGCAGCAAACTTAGCGCCCGGTGGATTTGAGTGTGTGCATGTGTGTGTGTGTTAAGGGAGGGGCAGATATTCATTGGCTTTCCTCTGAAGGCGTAAAGAAACCCACATCTAGAGGAGAGGGAGAATGAGAGGCACCAAAAAGAATAATAAAGGAGATACTAGAGGGAAACAAACAGTAAATGGTGATTGGCAAATAGCAGAGGAATGGAGAAAATGGAAAGCAGGAGGAGAAATAGGAAGGGAGTTTGGAACCTGTCAGTAGAAAAGAAATAACACCTTTTTTTTTTAAACAAAAAAAAAAAAAGGTTAAAACTAAGTTACAGTTAGTTGGCAAATGCATCTAAAAGTAAGAACTTTTACAATTCAGGATATTTATTTGCCCCATTTGGAATGAAGTACAACAGTTTTTTGCATGTCTCAGTATTAGCAAATCAAGCAACATCGTGGAAATGCCCATATTTCTAACGCTTATATCAGAGACATACACTCAGTTTTTAATTAAAAAAAAGGCTTATCATACATAACTTCCAATTTCAGGATTTTCTCACATTACTAACTTTTTTCCCTGAACTATGCATACATTTCATTTCTATAATCCAGAAAAAGAAAACTTTTTTTTTTTTTTTCAAGATTTACAGGACTTGTCTTTAGCAGACTTAGATTCTCCAAACCCACCAGTTAGGACTTCTGCATTTGCTCATCAAAATTAATTGGGTCCTGCGGTAGAACTTTGTCTTGATAATTCAGCACGAGCATTTGTCTCGGTTGGGAAGGAAGCTACTCCATCTCGTGCAGGTTGGCTGTAAGAAGAGCTCTCCACCAGGTGTAAGTTCTCAGGACAAAGTGAATTCATTTGCACCTGCTTAAGGCTTTGCAAGCTGTGGAGCAGCTATGTCAGTGCTGCTTGCACTTATCAAATTTACATTCTAAGTAGCTAAATTGTTTTGAAAGTGCATCACAGTGTGAAGTCCTTTCCAGCTCTGCTTGCTATTCAGAAACTTAAAGTAGAAAAATGTATTTGTGACAATTGGCAAAGCGCAAAACAAGGAAAAATATTTCTCTAAAGAAGACATATGCAGTTATGGCAAAAAGGAAAAAAATACTGGGTATGCAAGTACACATATAGATATACTGCTTAACTTTAAGGGTATTAGAAGATATGTTGATAGTGAAGCTAGAAGATATGTTTAATACTAGAGGAACTAGAAGTTAAAAAATGTGTGGGTAGGGCTGCATTTCAAGTCTGAACAGAAATATACTGGGTGTTCGTTTGCTGGATTTCTCTGGTGCAGCACTTGCAGTACTTTGAAATCTCCAAAGGGAGCTGTTATAATCCAACTTGAATCCATCAGGTTAGGTGCCTAAATGTCTGACAAACAAGCGATGATATAAACTGCAGCTTTTTTATGCATGTAAATGAACTTGTAACAGAGATTGCAGGAAAGTCTCATCAGATCTGTTCTTTCCTGCAAAGATGCTCATGCATGCCCTAATGGATTTGTGCAAACTTTCCTCCTCGGTCACTTTGCCAGCCAAGAGGATAAGGGCAGCCACTCTGATTCCATCTATTCCCATGTGCCCACCCGGTCTCTGGCACTGGCCAATAGCAAGTGCCAAGGAAAGTTGGTTAGAACAGGTTTGATGCCATACCAGCAAGCAGAGATATGTGACTCAGGTTCATCTTCAACCAAAATGTCAGTTTGTATGCATAAATTAATAAAATAAGATCTGTAGAACAAAACCTTCCAAGTCTGTAGGATACTACTCATGATGAGTACTAATTGGAGTATCTTCAAGGAAAAGGGGCTCTCCTGGAAGGGAGGTCTGGGATCCCCAACAGGGCAGCACTCAGACCCCACAGCAGCCTCCAAGTGGAGCTGTCATGGTTTCCTTGCTGCTTAAGAGGAAGCCACTAATTGTATTAAATGCAAGGCTGTGGACATTGTGAGGGATGGCGTACCTAGACACACACACATGAAAGAAAAAAAAAGGTCTGTGAACAGAAAAATGAAATATCTAGGAGGTTCCATAGTGATATTTCAGTACTAATATTTCAGAATTCGAGGGTTCATCTGTTTCCAGTCTGGTCAAGACTCATGCAGGGATTTGAAATTTGTTTGTATCTCAGCACCCAATAATAAGACTTTTTCTTAGCTATTGGAGGCACAGTACCAACTTCTTCCCTCATGTAGCAGGTCAGCCTAACATATGTGGCCTGTCAGCCATGCTTGCCTAGTGAATAATGTCAGGAGAGATACATCCTCATAAAAATCTCTGTTAAATTGAAAATACAACTTCTTATTAAAAAGAAAAAATTTTGACTTTTCTTTTTACTAGTTCTAACCACAATGTTTTATACTAGCTAAAAATGCACCTTCATTTACTCTGTTATTTTTGAGAGATTTTCTATTCTAAAATCTATTTCTAAATCTCTATTTTTAGAGATTCCAATATCTCGAGCTCTTTTTCACCCATAGTGTCAATTGATGACAGCTAGAACAGCATCTGCTCAACAGACAGGCCATATACTTCAGAGTCTGAGGATTTGTGTGTCTAATATTGGAAATGTCAAACATAAGAATCTTTTCCCATGCCCTTGCTGCTAAATCCTGCATCGTATGCAAACTCTCAGCAATTTACAGCTCCCATCCTCAAAAACTGGAGCAATTTAGATGTAGAACTGTAAGCATTACAGAAGAATAAACTAGTCTCTTAAATGCCAAGGGATCTCTGCTTTCACTGAAACAGGGATCATAGGAAGAGGAGTAGAGACAAGAGAAACCATCAATGCATAGGTAGCATGTCACAGATTATCATATAGCTCATACAGCTTTGACTCACCGTTGAGTCATATACAAGAAAAATATGTAAACATGGGTTGTATTGAAAAGCTTCAGAAATTCCAGCCTATTCCCTGAAGGGATTTCTCGCACAGTATCTTGGATTAGCCCCTGGATAGTTAATGTTAGCGGGTCCCAGTGCCCCAGAACAGAGGAGTGAAACATCTTGTTACACCAGATGTGAAATCCTTATAGGGTGTTTGCTGAAAGATGCTGCAGGAAAAAGAATCTCGGAGATCACCAAATTTCTCTGAAAAGGAAAACAACAAACATGAAAAATGTTAACGGAGGACCTGGGATGAGTCTATGAAGAGAAATAGCTCTCTGGATGACCCAGATTTAATTGAGCTTTACTGAACTTCACAGATTGTCAGAGGGCAATAAAATGCTTGTTAAAATACACATGAATTGATTTTATAGCCGCTTCTACTTATCCATTAAACAAATCATTCTTCTTTCAGAATTCTGAGACCTTCTCAGATATTTAAGTGATTGACTTCATTATAGAAACATATACCAACAAGCACGATTAGTGCCTGATTGCACCATCTTATTGTACTGATTATAGATTAATTCAGTAACATATTTTTATGTTAATAAAGGTGGGTTTTTTTATTATTATTATTATCTTTTAATATATCTCCATCTGTGTTTCAACAAAGAATGGTCAAAGCTGAAATGGCCTTAGTTCTGAAATACTTTTGTATTAACTGAGATATTTCACCATTTATTTAATGTCTAGGTATGTAGCCAACAGCTTGATATGTAGTTCCTATAATGGGAACCAGTATCCCCTCAGATCAACTGGCAGGTGATCTCAGCCTTGCTTCAGAATTTCCAGATATAATTACAGCAAATTTGCTAAGAATGAATACATGTCAGTTTAGTTTAATTCAGACATTTTAAGTCCTTAAATCCTGGAATGCATTTGCTCAGCATGCTTTCTCTACCCCATTATCCTGTTTAAACTGTTAAAAACCTTGGCCACTCTTATAGCATAAATCAACATGCCAAAAGGCTATTCAAATCAACTGAACCTATTGTTGAAATTCTATGTAACCTTTAGAGTGGTGAAGTCTTTTGTTCATTGATTTTTATAAGGAATAACACACAAATATTAAAAGTTTGTTCTCACACCATGTTCCTAGGAGAAGACAAAAACACTTCCATGCTCTTATATGTAATTGTATTTAGGGGAGACAAAAGAAATGAGCTTGACCTGGTAATTCCATTTCCTCTGTTCAAATGAATCCCTGTGTTTACTGTGTTAATCTTTCTGTCTTCCTATAACAAAACCTGTAGTTCTGCTTTTCTGAGAATTTTGTTGCGGTTCGTGTCGATTTTCTTGTTGAAAATATCAGCATAACTTCCCCTGATTCTGTCGTGGTATCTAGAGGTATCCAGCAACATGATATCTGAGGGTATAAAAAAAGATACTGTCAACAGCCTTTGGAAAACTTGCTGCTTGACCATTGTACTTCTTTGGTGTGCACTATGGGAATAAGCTATAAATCTGGCTTTCTAGCAGATGCTCCTGGTGAAAAAGAGTACTAACTACTGCTGTCTTTACAATTTAAAACACATTTTATTGGGCTTCCTGTCAAAGATATTTTTCATGTTTCTGGGATGTATGGCTTGGAATTAGGTATAAGAGTATCTGTGTGGAATCCAAATCAGCTATGGTTTGAGAATACCAAATTAACTAGAAAATACGAGTACCATCTAGTTTTGAGACAATGAGCTAGACTATCTAGGTGGAACAGACAAATAATAGTAGAGATGAAAAAAAAATACCTGGTTAAAAGCTTTTTGGGACAAAATTTTAACTTTGACTGATTCAACCTTGATACAAAAAAATGTCTGTTTTGGCGGAAATTCTATATAAAACATGTAGGATCTCAGTGAAAATGCTTTGGGCTTTGTTGAAAACTCCATGAGTTTCTTTTTTTTTTTTTCTTTGAAAAGTTTATATTTTCAATGAAAAAATAAACTTGACAATCTCTATAAAATGTAAACGTTCTCTCTCCCATACAGCATAAAATGGGAAACACGCTAGGAAATATAGCTTTCTATGGAAAAGAGAAATGTTTTGTAAACTCAAAATTAAATTAAAGGTTTTATCAATGAAAAAGAAATACGCTTTTTTTCTTCAACCTTTTCTCCCTCAGAAAACATGAACTTCATTAGCTGTCATCTGACACCATAAAATATGACCTGAGAGCTAGCAGGATTAAATGCTTGGAATGCTTTCATGAGAAGCAAGAATCAACATTATTTATTTTCACAAAACTTCAAATTTTGCCATTGATAGCTCCTTAGCTTGTAGTTCTTTTTCATTTTCAAAACATGTCTACAAAAAGAAGGTTGACACCCATTTTCATTTTAAAGAAAACCATTAATAAATACCACTTGCTTTAAAGATTTGTTTTGTAACAAAGGGGAAGTAAAATCTGGAATCTAGTTTCATTTTACTCTTTGGAAGAAATAAATCTCAGTGGAAACTTGAACTGTTTAAGAAAATATGGCAGTTCCAACCTGCCACTACTAATCCAGTATTTTGAATACTAGCAATCAGTTGATTGAAAAAGAACTGCATGGAAAATCTGAGTTGTTATTTATGCCTATAATAAATAACCAAACACTCTAAGACAGTACAGATCCCTTTCTTTTTCTGCCCACCTCCTTGTTTGTCTCCACAGAAAAGCTGTAATCAGCTCTGCAACCAGTTTTTCAACACCACTGTATGCGCTCCCTGGACTCCCTCCTGGAAGCTTATACTGGGACCTTCCCTGTCCCTTCCTCATTTCGCACTTCTGGGAAAAAAAAAAAAAACAAACCCCCCCAAAAAACCCAAAACCCCACAAACAAAACAAAACCAAAAAAAAACCAAAAACCAAACCAAACCAACCAGAATGTTGTGGGGACTGACTTTCTTTTCACTGGGAAGACGCCTATTATTTCCAAGACAAAGAGTTACGGATCTTTTTATGACATTTCACTGCAGGGGGCCGTCAGCACTTCAAAACCAAGAAAGGAAGATGAGTTGGCATTGGATGACTTTAGGTTTGTATAGTGTCCTCAAGAGGGACACACAAGAGAAGCTGTTGTAGTCTGTTGTCTGAGCACTAGAATAATGGCCAGATTGGGACAAGAGATGTGGTGGCTGGGCTTGATTCTGGAAAGGGCTGGACTGGGTGGCTCAGACTACTCAGGAGCTAAAATATCAGTGAGTTAGCAAAATGTTCAAGCAGCAGAGAGCTCAGCAAAGAGTTGTTTCACACATTGCAGGGCACAGAGTGCTCTAAAATAGTCTATTGCCACTATTAACCACAAGAGTTACTTCATTGGAAGCTGCAGTATTGAATTCTTGCTGAGGAATGGGTATGTACATCTTGCAATACTCTGTTTTGCTGAGGTTATTGAAAGCTTTGTGTCAGCCTTAAGCCCATTACCTTGTGATGCATGCTTGTTGTATAAGTAGTTAATAACATGGGCTAAGCCTACATGGGAGGAAGCTGCAAATCACTCCAAATCACATGTACAATGTATGGTATGTAAATGTCTCTTCAAAGATGCATATAGCCTGTGGAAACTCGCCCCTTTGGCTGTTTCTAACTGACCTGTGGGAAGAATTTAAATGCTTACAGTGTGTGAACAGTAGTCAGACTCCACAACAGCATGAGATCCAGCATGCATTTGCTCCACTGTATTATTCCCTGCTGTGGATGGAAAACTAAACTTGGCAACACAGGTTCTAAATTCAGATTATTAGAGAGCAAGTATCCTCAGTGTGCAGACCAAGAGCACAGCCAAAATATAGCCATATAAGACAATGGCCCTCAACTGCATACCCTTGCAGAGACTGTACTGGAAATTTTGTGTGTGTTCTTGAAAAGCAATGAAAGTGGCTAAGCCAGTGATGCAGGCAGATGTGCTCAGTTATAACCACAAGGTTCTGGACTGGTTGAAAAGAAGCCAAAAATAGGAAAAACTGTTATTACTAAAAAAATTAAGATATTTATGTTCCCCTATGACAGAGCACATTTTCTTCACACTATCAGTGTCTAATCTTTCAGACAATATGTTATTTTGATTTCCAATATTGCGATGCTAAGACCATTTCATTTTCCTGTTCACTTTTAATACACTGTTGCCTCCTACCACTGCACATATCCTGAACACCTGCATACGAGGTGGAGAGAGAAAAACCTGCCTCGGTTATGTCTGCTGCCTGATTTGAAATTGCCTTGCTCCTTTTTGGAACACTCCTGCAATGCCAAACAGCCGAATAGTGGTACCAGAGGCACAGGTTCATGGTTGCCTTTCATGCCTCTTACCCTGCTTGAGAGCAGTGGGGTGGATCTTCTTCTGTGATGGTCTGATAAGAGTCCTAACAGAAGGAAAAAGCAGTTTATTCACAGAAGAAAAATCTTCCCTAAATCACAGCAGAAACAGGTGTTTTGAAGAAACAAAAAGTGCAAAATTTGTGTTCTAATTTCTACTTGATTAAAGAACAGTAATTCTTCTGAGTATTTAAAGCAGTATATTGCATGGAAATTTTACAGTTCTTTTCTAGAGTCCTGTCATGTTTCTGCTAGCAATTCTTGTTTCTTTGCTTACACACTGGCATAATCAAATAGTCTGGGGACTTTGAAGTTCTGACTTCAGGTTATTTTCTCAGGAAGTCAACCTGTTGTTTCATGTTTAATTCCTTACGCAAAACTAGTGATAATAATAAAACTCTGTGTCTCATAAACATGAATTTATGTTTTCAACACTTCACTGAATAAGAGAATATTCCATTTGAGAAATGAAATTAAGAACCACAAGTTCATTTTTTTAATGCAAATATGTATTGCTTCATTCAGTACTGCAACTCTAGTAAGTCCTTAAGCTCTTAAGGAGTATTTTAATGTTTAAAAATGAAGACTGATGTCTAACATGATTTCAAAAGTCTCCCCAAAATCAAGGATAATTAGGAACAGAGAACAATGCCACCAGAAAGAATTTATGGTTTTAAATTCCCAATTGTCAGAAATCTTGTGCCAAAAGGTTTACATAATCAAGACCTGTTTCCAGATTTCAAGCTTGAGAGACACACTGAAAGTTTATGATTGTGTGCCTACAGAAATGCAGGTGTGGACCTCCCTGCCATGTGGACTTCTGTCTCTGATGAAAGGATCCTTCCTCCTTCCCTGTATACATTCATTTGATGCGTAAGCAACTAATAGATATTGTTAATAAACCAAATATCTATACATATATATGTGTGTGTCTTGTTCTGATCCACTAGGATCCTTTTCAACCACTGGCTCTATAACAGAACTGCAGATTTAAAAGAAGAATAACTTGCTTAAATTATGTGCTCTTCTGCTTCCCAGAAACCACAAAATTTAATTCAATTAGTACTATATTAACTGCCAAAACCTGTGATTGAGAGAAGTGTTATAGTTTGGGCAGTCATAAATGCTTTATTCAGTTGTGAAGTTCAAGATGCAAAAGTTATAGAGAAGACAGGCGGTACACAGAATCTACTTTAAATCATATCCAATGTACCTTAAGAAAAGTAGCCTTTGCATTTCTGTGAAGGTGCAAATCTGTATCTCTGTTTTCACTTTTTACTTTAAGACAACGTTAAACTGTCCTAAATTTAACCAGTTATCACAGGGTGTCTCATGCACCCTCATTCCCAGCCTTGTAACTTGGACTAGCAGGGATTGCCCTGTTTCTAGTGGCATACTGAGGATTTTGGTGCAAAGAAATTTAACAGGGCTTTTATACAGTTAACTAATACTTTACCCCAGCCTAAGCAAATGTATTCTAATGCAATTGTTATTTTAACAAAAATGGGGTTCATCTCAACTGTCTAAAATGATAATTGTCTCGAATAGCCTTGTACATAGGAGACTATTTGCCATTTTGTCTATTCATACAGTATGAGGGCAAATTCTTTTTATGATGAAGTGCAAATGAAGAAAAAAAAATAGGAGCAGAAAAAAATAAGCTCAGCAAGAAAGATATTCAGTGTGGTGGGAGCTTAACTTCTATTGGCAAATGTAGAAGAGGCTCTTCTCTTTGAATAGCCTACTGGACTTACATTTGCAGCCTTCTTCGGGGAATCACAGTAGACATCTTATTTTCTTATACTTGAGAAAAAGCTTTTTGAAATCACTACTACTTTTGAATCTTTTTTGCATAAGATTTAATGCCTTTGAAGAAATACCAATAACTAACTCATCTGGTTTGTCTAAATAATCATGGAAAATATATTCATGAGATCGTTGGAGACTGTAAACATGAGGTGCAGACAGTGCAATAAGTCTCTATGCAGCCACATTCATTCAGCTACAGTTCGAGCCCCTGTCTGCCTTCCTTCTGCCTTCCTTCTCCCTTCTCTGCTCATAGGCATATGCAGAGAGCAGGACCGTGCTCCAGCTGCCCCATTCTGCTCTTAGCAAAAATGCTGTGAACCTCCACTGGACCTACGGTGTGCTACTATATCATTACTGAGAGGTATTGAAGCCAACTGCAGGAGAATCTCTTCCCTGAAGACAAAGGTATAGACAGCGTAGAGACAGACTGCTTGTCCTGAAGTTAGGCATGTTGCAGTCAGCCTAAGCCGGACTGGGCAGCCTGGGGAGGGAGCGGTGGAGGGAAACTGCTCTCTTGGCATCCCCACCTCTTTCTGACTCTTGACAAGCACAATAATGTGTTAAGGCTGTTGTTAGTTTCTAAAGGTTAGGGAAGATTTGAGGATTACCTCACAAAAGAATAAGGTCGTGGACCAAAGTGCTGTAACACTTTTCATGCACCAGACCTACACGTCTTTCGACAACACATTCTTCAGTGAAAGCTATTTTTTTAATCTTTCTATATATCTTCTGGTTTGTAACAGAATATTTTAACATTAACAGTTGTTCAATAAAAAAAAAAAAAAAAACAAACAGTTTTATTTAAAAATAAATAGGCTGTGGCTTCCAAAAATATTTTTCTTATATCTATTTTGCTTTTTTTTTTCCTGAAAATCCAGGGGACAGAAAAAGACATGTAAAATATCTGATATTTTCACAAAGTCATATCTTAAATCTTATTTCCACTTTTGTTTTATCAGTTCTGTACAGCATATCAGCTTCCCATGTCCAGGCAAAAATCTTCTACCCCAAATAAACTTTAAGCTTCACAAGTTTTTCACACCCTATTTACAGTTATACTACACTTTGCAGTTTGATGAAGGTCTGGGTAGTTTTCTAGAAGTTTACCTTATAACCCTTTTCTACATTGTCTGCCAGACCATACTTCTAATTGAGTTTTATGTTCCTAAGAAGTGGACTTAAACAAGTCAAATCTCTATTAATACACAGTCTTTTAACTGTGAATCATTCTGGCGTTAATTTGAGGTGATAGTCCCTCTGAAAGATTAAGAAAGGATATTACTAGAGATAAAAATTGCTGCCTCATGTGCTCCAGCAAACGAGAAGAAAACTGTGACTGCCAACCAGGGAAAGGATTCAGACTTTCAGCTTCATTTCAGAATTACCTAGTACAAAATATGCATTTGAGTGATTACTGGCACTGAATACCTAATCATCAGTAATACTGTAACATGTGGCTGTATTCGTATACAGTACACCGCTGCTTAAAATGTGTATTCTGATCATATTCTCTTGTTTAAGTGCTCCCACGCTTTACAAAATCAGAAGTCTCAGCTTTGTAATAGATACTGTTCCTCACTAGCTTTTCACTTCATTTGCAAACCATTTAGTTTGCTCTTTATTATTACTAGAACAAGTATATGTACATGTATTTTTCCCCAGTGATGACCTCAGTACTAGAGGGTACGAAGAAAGAAACCCTATCCAGTTGATTTTATAAGTTTTCTATAATGCCATTTTCAATCTGGAGTTTTCACTGAGATGGTGGTCCTGTTCTCTTGGGCACTCTACAAATTCAGAGTAAGATCCCAGAACTTCTAGAACTTCTCCAGGATACAGTTTGAATAATTCAGTATTATCTCTTTCGAAATAACTTACTTCTTAGCTGTTTTTGAGTTCAGTGAGAGTTTATAGGAGCTCTATATTTCTGGAAACTGTTTTATCTTCCAGAACATAGAACCGGTTTGTTATTAAGTATAAAAAGTGCAAGTTTGGCTCTACTTTTTATTAAAAATATTCATGTCGAACTAAAAATTTTTACACAATAGCTAAACCCCAGATATGTTCCCAGAACCATACATGATGCCTACATAGCAGTAGCAGTGAAGCTATAACATCTGACGAGATAATGGACTGTCAGGATTAATGGGGTTGATTTATTCTTCATTCCTTTTTTGACTAGATCTTGTAAGGGCTAGATCTTTCCTTTCCCCCATGCTCTTCCTAATTGATATTTTTAGAGTCCCTAACAACAGCTGGTATTGGAATGCCTCATGCACTGGATCTCAGTTTCTTACCGGCTACACGGCCGTACACCTTTTCCAGTTCACAGCTGTGTGCAAGGTAAAGGAGTATTGTGTGCAGGGCTTGGGCTGATAGATGAGTCGTCTCTCTCATGTGGCCAGATGTGCACTAATCCTATGGAGGGATACAGGCTTTACACCACAGCAATCTTCCCTGTGATCTGACCCACAGATGTATATCATCCTCCCAGATGTCCATATCCAGGAGACAGCAGGCAGCAGAAACTGAAGTTTGGGTCCTGCAGAATACCCATACACTCTGCAACCTATTCTCCACCCCTCAAGCCAGCGATGTGTGAGATTATACATTTTGCTGGCTGGCCCTGGCTACCCAGCATGTCATGAACTGACAGCCTCTGCTATAAACCTGAAGAGGTGTTGCTGGACCATGGAAGCTTTGAGCCCAGGCACACACCACAACCCAGTCAGCACACTGGTAAGGCAATGTCCATCCTCACAGCAGAAGAGGAGTAACTGCTGGCCTCATCTTTTTGTTCATTAATTCCCTGGTTACGTACAATGCTTAGGCACAATGTGAAAGACCATAGCTAAAATACTCCTCTTCTACCTGCAGTAATTTGAATCATAATTTCTCACTTCCCAGAAAAATGTCTTAATTATTTTGAGGAACACTGTTCTAGAAAAGGAATTTCTAAACCTTTGCATGGAATCACCAATTTTTTTTTTCACAGAATAACTCACTATTGACTAAACAAAATAAAGAATGTGTAGACTAACAGCACACACAGCTGTGATGTAGGAAAACTTAGGTTCAAACCTTGCTTCAAAGAGTATTGAAGTATTTTATGTAATTAATGTTTTGAAGCAGAGTGTGGAATTCAGGTCCCCCTTGCCCTTACTTGGTCAGACTACAGCAACATGACGTCTCTGTATTATCTTGTAAAGTGAAAGATAATAGGTTTCTCAAGCTCTGAAGAGGTACCCAGCACATCTGTGGGACTTGTTTCTCCTTCCCACAGCTTATGCAGTTCCTTCTCTTCCACTCACTTTATCTATCCCCCTTCATGGGAAGGGCATAGAGCTTAACAACCAAATTGGCTGAGAACACATACACATACATATGTCTCAAGCTGTCCTCGTGCAAGCCAGCCTGCCTTTGGATGCAGTACACCTGCATTTACGGGGCACTTAATCCATCACTAGCCCAAACTAACAAAGCCTTGTAGTCAACTGACCTCTTCAACAAAGTTATGTTTTGTACTACTGTGTTTTTTTCCAACCCTCCATTATCCTGGATAGTTAAAATTAAGTATATTGGGCGGTAAGTGATGGGCACATACCACTGGTTTGAGTGATGTAACTGTATCTTTAAAGATACACTGAAAAGCAGTACTTTGGCTTTCCATTTCCCCAAGTATTGTTGGTTGCTATAACACTTTTAATGTCATTTAAAATAATAGCAAGTTAATGAGCTGTTAGGCTCATACAGTGATTTTACAATACTGAGAGTATATCCCTCACAGAAGTGTCTGGAAAATGATCCACTAGACCGTGACATAACCTTTGGAACAGTTACGACCTGCTGCATATTTATGGTGATTTTCATTTTTATAAATATTTAGAGAAATTTAAAATAACCTGGTGGACGAATAGCTTCTCTGAAACAATTATGCCTTGCTTTCTAAGGATCTATTTAAACTTGTTCCAGGCTGTCAGTTGACACTTTTTTTAAATACAGTTTCTTTCATGCAGTGATCTGAATTTTTGGCATAGGTCTCTGGAATCAAGGCTAATTCTTATTCAACTGACTCTGTAATAAATAAATAAATAAAATACTCTGTGTATGTGTATTTCTTGTATATGGATAGATGTGAGACAGACGCATACTTTTTTTTTGATTGAGACTTATCTTCTCTGTCATCATGTTTCATTGCTGCAACCCACGCAAGAGAACCTTCTTCATGAAAAATTAGTCCATTTTTTTTAAATGACCAATTTTAGTCCAGTTTCTCAAGTTATGTGGCAACAACAAATCAGAACTTGATTTATACTTTTCCCAGAGATCTTTTGTCTTTTGACCTGTGATTCCCTCTGATATCATTGGCATTGCACTGATCAGTTGATTAGTTTCTTTTAAATGTGAAAATCTGAGATATAACTTTCTAATTTAATTATTCTTACTGTCCTCTGGCCATCTTTTATTTTGTGTTTTGTCAGTCCAGTCTTATCCATTGCTTTGAAGGCATCACTAGATTTTATTGTCACTGCAAACAGTCTTGCCTGTAATTTCTGTGGAACCAATGGCACGTAAGAGCAGATTTACCTCCAGCTTGTTTTTCTAACATTTCCCAGTAACTATATGTTAACTAGAGATAAAATTATTTTGAGGCAATCTGTGGCCCTATACACACATCAAATATCTGAACTGATATAGCTGAGCCTTCAGGTCTACTGCCTTTTTCTTTTCAGGCACATTATTATTTCAGTCTTTCTAAATCTGAAGTAACTTTCTTTACTGTCTGTACGACTTCATTTCCAGCTGCATTGTTGTGAGGCAGCGGGCTGATGAGGTGGTAGAATTTGCCTATATATTCAAATGTATCATTGTTAATGCATACCAACTCAACACGTTTTCCACAGGGGAAAGGTGAAATGCAATCTCTGTTTTCTTCATGCTGATTTTCTGGCTGAAGCATAATCAAAACCATCAGTAGTAATGTGCTGTTCTTCTTCCGATATACACTTGCATCCAACGTTCATTCAGGTTGTCAAAGACAAGGCAGGGACTACTTGCTGTGTGGCCTGAGATTTAAAACGAAGTCTGGGCAGATTGAGAATTCTGCCATTTAAATTATACTGAATGACAATGAGTTTATACGTATTGTACAGCACCCCAGTCTTAAACTGCCAAGAATTACATATATTGCGTTATCTGACAAAAATACAAGGTGAAGGAGCAATGAAGTATACAGAAAATCCAACCTTTAAGAACTTAATTTCAGGTCTTTAATATAATCTTGCCTTTTTTGTTTTGTGTGCTATAAACAATTAAACTGCATAAAAAATAATAAATTATTTTCAAGAAGAAGTTTATTTTGATAATATTTTTAAACGTGAGAAAATTCTCATAAATTCTCTTTTTTTGATTCAGAAAATGTGACCATTTTCTTACTGTTTTAACTGAATGTTTGTTTTAATGAATGTATTAATGACGTAAATCTTGGTTTTAACACACTTTGAAAGGTGCCTAACCAACAGTTAAAATCACTTGAGAATATGTCAATCAGAAGATAAAACTCAGTGAGAGGTAAAATAATTGGGATCCTTTTGAAAAACAATCCAAATTAATAAGAGATATTTGTTGTTAGCAGAAATAAACACCAAAACCTGCAACCTAGAAAAAAATCCAGTTTACCAGTACGATAGATACCACATCCATCTCAGTGAGTCTCTATTAAACTGCCTTTGAAAGAGATAAGTATGGTTATATGTATTGAATGTTTTTCTTCCCAAAATGAGGGCTTAAGTGTACTGGAAAATGTCCCATGACTTCTTTTACATTCTTTTGTTTTTATGAATCAGTTCTTTGATGCCTATTTAAGGACACCATTATTTAAACTATCTGTTATTCAGAAAATTAGATAGATAGTTTATTTTCAAAAGCACAAGCTGGACATTCTTGCAGTGATATTATTTAAACAGTAAAATGCCTATTTCCAAAATAATGGCTGATAGGGTTTGCCGTCTAAGCCACAATATTTGTTGCTCTCTTGAAATTGAGGTCTCCTTCCATTAAGTGGGAGGCAAGTATCTCCTTTTGAAGAACTGAGCCTTAGTATTCTGAATGTTCATCATAAACTTTTGAGAAAAGAGCCTTTAATAGACATGTTGAGTCAACAATTCATCTTCTACACATAGCTGAAGCTTTTCTTCACTTGAAACTACTTACAGAATGCTTTTTCCACTGGACAGTGTATTTGGAGTAAACACAAAGCAAATGTTCTGCAACTAGAGATACCTCAAAGCTATGATTGATGCAATGAAAATAAAATTTTCTGGTTTCTCAGAAGAGGAACTAGAACATTATATGAAGAGCCTGGACCCTTCAGGTGCCAATGGGATGATATAATCTTTATAAAATATCCTTTTAACAACTTTTGAAGAAGCATCTGAAAAGGATTACTCGTTTATAGAGAAACACCTCTTTTATATAAATGTTGACATAGCCATTCTTGTACTGTCAGGGAGACGCTGTACCATTTGTCACTTGATAGTTTCTTGCAGAAAGAAGGCGGCACATGAATTTGTTTGTTAAGAGAGAGTCTGTTGGGGTGTGCTGGTAGCTAGAGAGCTTTTTATGTTACAGTGAAATATAATAGAGCGATCACTTATACGGATAAAAAATTACTTTCCAAGAGTCATTTCCCACAGGTGTTGGTACACTTGTTCCCATTCATACTGAGCAGTGTGAATGATCAGTTCAAAGGACAAGAATTAAAATATGTTCTTTGGGGTTTTTCCACTGTGCTGCTTGATAGAAAAGACATTCACACCCTTCTGCGCTGCCACTCAGCAGCACATAAAGAATGTTACAGCTTGTGTAAGTGTCAATTAGAGATAATTACAACCTCAGTGACCTGTCTTGCCACTAAAACACTTAGCAGACTTTATTCTGGCTTTACAACATGGAGACCGAGGGCACAATCCTGATCCCAGTGACACTGTTGCAAATCAGGAGACACTGCACTCAAGCCAGCCGAGTTACACTCTCATAAATGTGATGTAAGGCAGGAAAGGAAATCAGATCCTTTGCTTATATGTTGGCTCTGTTTTTGCAAATCTTTTAGTTTTGTATCTTACTTTTGAGAGTATTTAAATACAATGATAACTAGAGATAACTCAGCCAATAGATGTAATAGGATTCCATTGTTCTTCATGACAGACAATGGGAGGAAACTAACAGGAGACAATCCTGTGGGAAATACTTGTAATTTCCAAGCATAAGAACTTTAAACAAATACATCTACTTGTGTCATCTGAAGTTGTCCTGAGCTCTGGCTCGTGCTTGAGCTTTCAGCAGTGCCACAGTGCAACACATCCTATTGTTCCACAGCCTCAGGAACCAGGACTTTCTACAAAAGCAACAACCTAAATTTTCACTTAGTTTGGGTCCTGTACCTCAGTGAAAGATTTCAGTACCCAATTCAGGCATCTACGATCAAAAATGTGTCCTAGTTTCATTTTTTATTCTCTGCAAGTCTGTCACAGATTTCTAATTCTCTCTTCCAATACCTCCTAGTTTAAAATTTTCTATGCAGCAGTCAGTCCTTTTCCCAAATCGGCGAGCAACCATGTTCGCTGCCATTCTTAATTTCAGGCAGTTTATTTAGTATTTCTTTCCTTGAACCCCAGCGGATGTTTTTTTCACTATAAATTAAACCAAGTGAATTCCCCAGCAGGTATAGTATAGTTCTTGTGAATGTTAACTGCCTACCATTATTAGCATGCCCGTTATATTAACTACTGCATTTTTTCCCATTTGCGTTTCAGACAGGAACAACTTCCTTAACTGGAGGTATAATGCACAGATTATTTTAGAGAAGCAGTTTGGGCTTCTTTAGCCATTTAACGTACATATTTGTGAAAATTGCCCTTCTACTCCTAAAAAATAAATAAAATAAAATGAAGGACATTACCAGGTTCATGTACTCTTTCATATGTATTATCACCTTCCTCCACCAGCGCTTGCTATTGTGTTTTGCAAACCAGCAGGTAGGGCACCTAATTTACACAGTTGTGTCACATAAGCATTCAGATGTCTCTGGCAAATGGCTCTGAGCATTTTCACACTTCCATTGATGTCACTTTTCTGCAAGCCCAAGCTCTAGGTAATGAAAAGTCCCCACGACTAGAAGGCATCGTACAGGGCTGCCAAAGATTCATTGTATAATGTTGTCTAGTTTTAGAATTAGTAATGGAGCAGTGTCCACTGATAGCTAAAGGTTACGAACCTGAGATCCTCAGTTCTTAGATCTTTTATATGCTTCTGAATCTCCCTTTTGGTTTTGGTCATGTCATTTTAAGATCTGATCACCTAGTTTCATGCCATCCAGGAGCCTTTCTGCGCTCGGCTTTATATTCCTGCGACCTCATTTTCACACATTGTAACTGACTTCCCCCTGACTTTGATCTGAGTTACAAGCCATTAGTACCACAGAAAATCAGGAACCCAGCATTTAGAAATGCACACTGCGAGCAACATTTCTGAAGTCAGTGGACATTCAGCTATTATTAACTTTCCTGAGCTCCTGCAATAGTTTCTTTAGGTAAAAGAAAGATATGGTCTACTTCATATGAATGTTCCACAGATTAATTAATGTTGTAGGCACCTGGAAGATTATAAGGACTCAGTTATGGCTATCAATGTCACTATACCCGTGTAGTAACAACAAAGCGATTTAAAACCGATTTATAAAACCTTCCCTTGCAAAGTGCAGCAGACATCCAGTTCAAGTACCCTTCAGACACACCATCATAGCTTGATGCTCAACATTTTCAGCATCAAAGAAAGCCACAGTTTAATACTTTAGTCCTCTTATAGAAGTATTTATATTTACGAGTATGGGTGAAAATGAGGGTTTTTTTCTAGGTAATGGACACTTCTTGATGCTGAATGGGCAACCTGTATAGTTGTATAGGTGACAGGAACATAAAAGAAAATAAAGCCAGGCATGCCTGCTGTTAAAAGAGTGTGGCTACGGTTTTCTAAAGTGAGGCAGCCAGGATTCATATTAAATCTGCATTTTAAGCCCAGGGTTTCTGGTTCTCTTCCTAATTCTGATATTGAATTGTTCTGTGGCTACACACTCAGCTTTCTGCACCTCTGTTTCAGCTCCTTAACTGCTCACAGGAGTTAATCACTAAAATGGAACTCACTACACCTGCAAAACACTTTTGGGATACTTCAGTGAAAGACATCTGAGAAAGACATAAAATTACTGTGAAGTATCACACACATTTTCTACATGATACTGAGCTGAAAGTCTAAAATTTTGGCTCAGACTTCAGTCAGAGCATCAAATTTTCCCACAGAAAGATTGTAGGAGGAGGGTCACAGCTAGATGATGAATTCAGAAAAGCAACTAAAGAGAAAAAGTACTTTAAAAATTGTATTTTTATGTTGTCTCTCTGGTCAGCAGTGACTATCATGTTTTTTTCTTAATTCTTCTCCTTCCATTATCCCTTTCCCACTTTTTCATTTCAAGTTACCTCTAATAAATAATATCAATATGCAATATGAATTCCAGCTTACATTAATATATGAGAAGACATGTCTTTGCCATAGGGTAGGTCTGAACAAAGAGTCCCTGAACATGGTGAACAGTGTTTGTCATATTCAACTGCATTTTACAGCCTCTCAGTTAACGACATATAACCCTGTTCTAACTGTATTTGTATACTTTTTGTTGAAATTACAGAAAAAAAATGTAGCTACCTGAACAAGCATGCTGAAGAAAAACAATAAATACCATCCTGGATGAAAATAGTTGATAAGAAAAAAAAAATTTCAATCATCTCAATGAAAGCAGGATCCTTTTCTTCCCCAAATTATAGTACTCTGATAATTTGGCAAGTTAACTTCAATGACGCACACACTGACTGCTTATACTTGCACTAGAAGATGCAAATTGTCCTAAAAGTAGTGGGCAGCTGTCAGGTGAAGTCATGGGAAAAGTGGTAACCAGATTTCCTTCAGAGGAAGGGTACACTGGCCATTAAAAAAGACTCTGATTAAATAAAAATATGTATGGGAGCTTGTCATAGGAACTTTGTAAAGAGCAGGCGGTTATTGAGTAGAGAGGGACTGGCCCTGCACTGGCCAAAATTCCAAGAGCTGATACTTATTTCTTAGTTGCTTTTGCTTAGTATTTTATCAGCTTGTGAATAATGTCTTTTAAGACTGCTCAGACAGATCTAGAACACTTGAGTATATCGCAACTAATCTGGATAAAGAAACAACTCCAATATTAATTTTAAACTTAAACTGAATCTATTTTTTCATTCACCACTGTTCAAATGATTTTAAAATATATTTTCCCTAATTTTATTCCTTCACCTGCCGGTTTTGGATAACAACAAGCAAAATACTAAGGTAAAGAATACTCCTTTGCAGTTTCCAGCCCTCTTAACACCAGAAAGGAGAAATAAGGCTGATACTTATATAGGAATTTCTAGAGATCTCAGTATGATGAACAAGCTCTTACGGTAATGATTGCTAACACTTAAAAACCAAGACATAAACAAACAAAAGATTTAAGAACTCTCAACAACAAAAAGAGAGTGCTCATTAGGGAAGCCATTATAAAATGGTTTGTCCACGATTGTTGCAGTTC
>NW_009646966.1:1081784-1086747 GCF_000708025.1 Charadrius vociferus | reverse complement strand
TTCCAAGGCATGCTGTCTGGGGTCTCTGTAAATAGGCAGCCCTTCTCTGGATGCAAATTAACAGGATATAGCTAGTGTCAGAGAAGCTTGTATAGTTAAGTACTGCTTCATATCAAAGAGCTGCTTCTCTGGGTGCTGAAATGAAGGCATCAAGAATTAAATTAAGGTTTTACACAGAATGCAATAGCAGAGAAGATGAAGAAGAAAACTGAAAACAAAACCAGTGTTGCAAACAGTGCAAACACTTAGATCCAAAATGGTTGCCAAAATTGCTGCAGAACTTTCAATAAGTATAAATTTAGCCATCTTATTAAATCAAGGGTATTAGAAGCATGGTTTCTAACTTGAACAGTTTCAAAAAGCATATACAGTTTACTAGTTTGGGACCATGTGATTTTGGCTCAATCCTTGGTACAACTTTATCTAACCTACTTTGTTCCTTTTACTTTGATATTGGATACCACAACAAATTTGGACTAAGTGTGATTTCAAAACCTCGTAAAACTGAGAACTATGATCATCTGTGATTATTCTCAGGGAATAAGCTTGACTTATTCTTTCAGTATCAAGATATTTCTTTCAAGGTCTTCTACAGTAAGTTCACCATATGTGCCAACCTGAGCACAAAAAATTGTTCTGAAATTTTGAGAGAAAGTAAGTTTATAAAGTGGCCACTTTTCAGCTTAAAATTCTCAATAACTCACTGGTCTCAGACTATCCCTCAAGAAACCCGTTTTAAAAGAAGGGATTTTATTGTTGTTGTTGTTGTTGTTATTATTATTATAAAATAGTATTGTTATTCAAACAGTAATAATATGTTTGAGTTGTAGAGAGGCATAGAATATGAAACCAAGTAGCTGTATTAATTGACAATGGAATCATGAGCTTTAACTGATGAAAAAGACATTTTCATTTTTGTTTTGTTAATTTATCAGAAAATTATGTGTATGGAAGAATTTTCTTTTATTGTAATAGTTTTGGGACATTAGGAAGAGAGCAGCTTTATGTCATGGAGATCCTCCTTTCTGAAGCTCATTTCTACCTCTTTCAGTTAGGCTACTAATTCTCTCAATTGTCTGTAGCTGAGGTACCACATAAACCTCACATTCTAATTTGTTCTGCTCATATTTATTACTTGTGAACTTAGCAGTGATAGTCAGCGTTGAATGCAATACTACCTTAAAAAATGAAATTTCTCTTCTGCCTTTAAAAAAATTAAGTAGGACTGACATTTAAGGTTATTAATAACATTAGATAATCAGGGTGTATAGGGAAATACCTCATTAGAAATAAAATGTTGTTTAACCTAAAAGAAGCAGTCATGTAGACAAATTTTCTTGCAATGCTGGCAATCTTTTAGAGTTAGCATCAGGGTAAATACTTTCAAATGCTGGCTAAATACTTTCAAACATACTAGTTATTTGAAGGAATTCATCATTTACTCGGCCAAACTCTGCTTACAACCTAAGGTTGCTGTGGATGATAAAAGTCATATTGAATCTGATGGGCACAAGAATAGTGGAAGATTAGGCAACATAGCATGAAATTAAGCTGAGTTTGGTTGAGACAGAGATCCTCCATACTGACATACTTTAAACTTTTCATTTCTTTGACTGACTCTCAGTGTGTGGGGTCTTCTGAGAATTTTGTCACTTAACACCACAGGGGCAGGTGGCAAGCCAAAAAGGGATACATTGTAGTCTAGAGAAAGTGACGAGTTAGAAAGAGTTTGGTTCAACCATGTAAATCCTCTGAATTTAAGAATACTGACCTTAGCAAAGCCGATAATCAAGGACATAACAGCAATGAAGTGAGAGGGAAATTAGAAGGGTAAAAATGGATTTTGAAGAAAAAAATTAGAGTTCTAAAACCAATACACAGAAACCATGAAGATAAATTTGGAAGAAGACAACTGCAATAGAACCGACAGATCTAAATCCCCACAAAGCAGTGAGGGAAGATAAGAATACTGCTGAGAAGTTAAATGACTTTTTGCATTAAATTTCACGTAAGAATTTTTGGAAGATTACTATGAAACCTGCTGTTTTCTGATGTTACAAAAAGTTTCCTGTAACTTCATGCGTAACAAACAAGACGTATGAAACTTCAAAACTGCAAATCCCCAATTCTTTTCCTAGAAGTATTTGCTATTCCATAGAAACAGAGGGGAAAAAAGCAGTGCCTCATATATTTAAAGAAATGGAATTGGAGATCATTAAGTTTTTTGCATATTTTTAGAAGCTTGTCTGAAGTGGATGATTAAAAATATAAGAAGTAGTGAGAAATTTCACAATTTAAAGGTTTCCTGATTGTAATATTTTAAAAAGAAAAACAAAGCTTCATAAATCAATCACATGCTAAAATGGTTAATAAAATAAAAAAGTAAAAAAACATAATTTCTTTAGACTTTTAGAAGTTCTGATTCCTCAGGAAAGGAAATGAAATAGTTTCCTATATGTATGGGACAAGGTAGGATCAAAAAGCACCTAGCAGGAAAAAAAAATAGTAGTTTAGGATAATACAGGCTACCTTCATTGTGGAAAAATATATAAAATGTTTGACTGAACATCCTCATTATGGTTTCACTTATTCTTACTAGTGAACTGGAAGGGAGGGCAATAAAACTGAAATCTGAAAAGTAAAAGCAAAAAATTCTGTTATTCAGGTATGAGGAAGACCATGAAGAATTTCAGAGGGAGAAAATGAACTAGATGAACAAGTAGCTCGACAGCAAAATTTATCAATGCTGATCATGCTGGAGGGAGCTACCTGAAAAATGCAGTGCACAATGCAGCTTTCTAAATTAACCGTATCTAAATTAACCAATGGAACACTAACCATCCTACAGGTTTCTTAGCAGAGGTCATTGTTAATGTGCTACTGCAATCATACAAAGTAATATGTTACACTGCAATATGTTACAAGAACTTGAATGATGGAATGGGCAATATAACACCTTTATTTAAATCAATAGCCTTTCCCAGGCTACTAGCCATAATAAAAGTATACTTTAAAAGAGGATATGACAAGCATGATGAAAGCAAAGTAAAAAGTCAGTTCTAAAGATTGGAAAGATCGGTAGAGTTGCATTCAAAAGCAGGTGAATAGCAGAAAGAATCAACGTAAAATAACAAATAGGTGTAGATGCATTTGTCATAAGTAGTAATGTTCAACTGAAAACCTCTGTTTCTTCTGATATAATTCAAGAATGAAGAGGCACTCAGTTTCTAAGTGAGAGAGTCTGAATTTGAAAAAGTAAACACTTCTTCATAAACTGTAAGCAAAACCATAAAATGCTTTGCCAATGAAAAATCGACAACTCAACAAAAATTTAAAAAATATAGGAAATACGTGCTAATCAAGATTACTTAATGTTGCTAGCAATTTTTAAAGGGATATTTATTCTTTCCTTCTTGTTTTAATTCAGACTGTAATTCTTAGAGATCAATGAGAATAGGAGGCTCTTAGGTAGATTAGTATACCTCAGAGGTATTTTTAATTTCTCTCAAGTGTCTTGAGCCAGCCACATCTGGAGATGTGTATGACCTTCCATGGTCATTCCTATGTTCTGGTGTTTCATTCTAGCATATGAATAAAAAGCAACAGACAAGAAAATCAGAGAAAGGAAACAGAAAATAGGGCAGAAATATATTGAAGAGTAGTATCTTTCATTTTACTGAGGGGAGGCTAGTTCCTCTTTTGCAGAACACCATGATAGTTAGTGTCTTTCATCGTGAAGAACAGAGGAATTGAGGTGTGACAAATTAAGTATGAGAACAGAGGTGAAGCTTATCATGGTCATAAGGAAAAAATTCAATTTGATTTAGTTGATATTTAATTGTGGTACACTTTTTACACTACATTTTTGTTTATGTTAATGATATTTTTTACAGCATTCAAACCCACACATATTAAAATATATAATCATTCATGTATTAAGTCCAAACCTACCTAACCTTCACTGCTGTCCTCCCGTTGTATAAGCAAAATAGTCTTTGCATCCAAGAGCACATGAGCATATCCACTAACAGGAACTTTTCTTTCCAGATAAGAGCTTTGAAAGTACAAATTCTTGATTCCACATCCTGTGACTTTTTGTGTAGTTGGTATCTGAAGACCCAATCTGAGATCCAAGCCTTTTTGAAAATTAGGCCTGTAAGGCACTCCTAGATTCTGAAATGTACCAGTTTTGCGATTAGTTTTGCACCGTAATGAAGAGCTTCACATCTTCTTTAAGATCAGCTCATTCACATCTGCATGGATTGCTAAAAAGTCCATACACCCAAAAAACCCTTCTGCAAATTTGAGAGTTTTAAGGCATAACTGTAAGTATGTAGTAGTTTTATCTTCAAAAATGCCAGCTGAATTAATTTAAATTATTTTTTTTTCTGTTTCACTAGTTATTAATCTAAGTTTTGATAATAAATCAGATTGGTCTTATTGGGGTGAGTAACGAGGAGCTACTTACAGTTTCTAAACCTGCTGTTTGTACACTATAGGTGTACAAAATATGTGTGATAAAATAGGAAATAGAAGTCTGGTCAAGAGCTTATTGCAGACATTTTATTTTGTGTCATAAAGCACCATTGCTCTGCCTGCACAACACATTTTCAAAATATTGAAGCAAATAGGCTGCTCTCATCACTTAAGGAATTCCTCGAGCATAGAGGGTAAAAAAAAGAATAATTTTTATCAGGGTCTGCAAATCACATATAATGGTGTGAAGTGGATCTATGGTCTCTTACCTAAAGAAATGGACTCAGAAGAAATTAGAAGTATAATCTGATGGTTTATCTCTAATTCTCACTTTCAAGTTTTCAATATAAACATTCTATTTAGTATACAGAAGATTAGTGTTTTCTCCACTGGCACAGAAATGAGGGTGCTCACACCCATGAGCCCTCTGTTTTGTTGTTAAGAGTGAACTATGAATAGTTAAGTATTTGCTGTGTTTTAGCTAAGG
>NW_009646966.1:997046-1081755 GCF_000708025.1 Charadrius vociferus | reverse complement strand
TTTTAAGCCTTTTTTCTTCATTTTATATTGCTAAAGCTGCCTCTGGAGAAATAAAGAGGCTTTTTCTCTTATTTCTTATAATGGGAATCTAATGAGAACTTTAATTAGTATCATGAATTTTTCCCTTACTTTCTTGATTGTAAAGCGATCATTCAATATTTCTCAATCATGATTTTCTATTGTACCCCTGTCATGTTATTTCTTTAAAATAATTTACACAGTACTGTCTTATTTTAGATTTTGGTTAACCTATTTTATTACCATAATAAGCAGAATCAAAATAACCAAGAATCATCAGATTCTTGTTAGCAGTTAGATCAGTCAGTCACTGAGTGGAATATTTCCTCAGTGACAACTGTGTGTAAAGATGCCAGTAGAGATGTCTTGTTCCTATTCAATGGATACCTGAAATGGCCATTGCAAGACAGTCTATTCCTGTTCCCTTTAGTTATTCCTTGGATTTTTCTCCTGAAATAACTATTTTGGAAAGAATGGTTTTAACTTTCTCCCTGCATTTTTTTTCTAAAACATGTGGCATTTCTTTTGAGAGCAGAATAAAACCTTTCTACCAGAAAACGTAACACATTGAACTTTCTGACGCAGACCCCGCTCAAGTTAACTTCTTGATATTTATAAAAATCCACAATTGATGGACCTTGTCCTGTAGGTTCCGCACACTTTTCTGACAGTCTGGAATATCTTTCCTGGGAGATAGGAGCCAGACCCGGTATTTCCATGTTTTGTGCTGTGAATTTCACAATGCTTTTGCAAACATTGTACTGCACATCAAAGCCCTTGCTTTCCCAGAAGATACTTTCATTCATTTTGCTTGTTTGTTCCTTTGTTTGTTTTTGTTATTATCTTTCTGGCACAGGACAACATTGAGTAAGAAACTTCAGTATGGAAACTCTGCAAAGGTGTGTGTGTGTCTCTGTTAATAAGATTCAAACAGACCATGACTCTGACCACGGTTCTTAGCTCCAATATTGGCGTTCTGAAAGATTTTAATTCATGTCCTCTGCTTCCCTAGCTGCAAAATGAGGGCAAGCATATTGATTGCTTATGGTGAGCACTTGAGATTTAGTTAAGAAAAATCACTGTTCAAATGGTGCTTGATGATGATGATGATAAACTCTACAAAGACTGCCAGCGCATTGGGGCTCATATACCTGACAAATAAGCTTTACATTTTTGTTGTTACTTTTCTGGAATATATGTTCCATAGTCAGTACAAAATGAGATGCCATTACTAGTAAGTCCACAAAAAACAGTACAGGGAAGCAGACTTTCCAGTGTTTTATTGCGATTTTAGAAATGCTGGGTACTATTTTCCACAGGGAGGCTAGCAAATACGAAATAAACCAAAGTTGGCAATCAGAGAAATTTAGCTGAAACATGTTCAGCTTATTAAGCATTTAATTTTGTATATAAAGCAAGAAATCATTAGCACTTTTATTATCCTGAATGTGAAAAGAAAAAAATAACTTCTGGAAAGGAGGCTGTAGGACTGTCTTTAAAAGATTTGGTGTTCCTGTGCTTTCCTGAAATGTTTCTATAGCCCGACTAAACCTGTAGTTTGACTTCATAATAAGACTACCAATTGGTGAGAGCAATTGCACAGGTGGTTTAAAAAAAACCCAACAAGTTGTTCCTCACTGTTCACTAGAAAACAAGGCTTCTGCTTCAATTTCGAAGGTTGGACTGACTCTGCTGGAAAAGGTTTTCTGGTGAAATTCTTTAATGGAAGAGCAGAGAGGTCCAAATCAACGGGCATCCTCCAATGAGGAGGATTTGCACTTGCCAAATGATGCCAACCTCACTGCCACATTGGCCTCCTGAGAGACTGACTTTGCCTTCTATGCACGACAGGCTGACCTGATCTGGGCACCACTGGGTTGGAGCAGCTTTGCATTAAGGTGGGAGTGTATGTTATCAACCCAACTACACACAGGTCATATAGACCACTTAGCCACAAAACAAAAATCAGAAGACGTAATTTCTTTTTAAAGCATACTAAAACCTTCAAAACAAAGTCAAAATACGTGAAAAATGTTAAGTTTGAATAGATGTGTTGAGGGTTTGAATTAAATTATAGCTTAAGCCATTTCAAGTAGATGTGTTTTAAGAACATAAGAATGATGGTATAAAGACTGGAGTTTCTTCTCTTGCTAAAAGGCGTTTGTCATTTGAACGGCAGAGAGGAGCAAGCTCGTTGTTAAGTGTGTGCATTTCTCACCATTACTCTGCAACTCCCGAAGTCACACAGCGAATCAGTTGCTCAGATAGAAATAGCTCCCATGTCTCCTGATGCAGAGTCTGGTGTCCTAGCTGAAAAAAAAAACAAAAACCCCAAAACAAACCCAACCAAAAAACTTCTGTTAATAAGCTGTCTACAGCAGTTTATTCCTTCAGGCCAGAAGTTTGAACCTAGTCCAAGCTACTAATACTCAGAAGTTGCCAAACCTGACTCTGCATGGGTCAGTTTTATTCAAGTATAACTCTTGTTTCTCACAGAGGAAATGAAAGGAATATTGGGTGAGCTGCTATTTCCAAATGTACTAAACTGAGCTTACAGTGACTCTTTTAGATATGTCAGCAAAAAGAAAAAGGAGTTCAGATATGCACAGCTGTTTTGAGGAGGTAAATATTGACAAAATAGGGTTGTCTTAGGGAAGCTGTGTTTTATCAATGTCTCTCTTCCTCACTGCGTAAGGCCCTTCTTACCTAAGGCTGTCATGGAGGCATCTCCAGTTAGCACACATTTCACCTTAAAGGGGAAAAATCAACCATGCTAAAAGCTTTTCCTTCAGGTATTTCACTCTGTTGTTTAGAAGCAACAGCTCACTAATGATTTCTTACTGTGGCCACATTCATGGCCGTTGCAAAATCGCACCAGGAGCTGCAATTTGCAGCTTCAGCAGATTGTGACAGGGGCAGTTTTGGTAGTCACATGAGAATGTATTTTCACTTGATAGCCACATGTGAATCCCTGCTTGCCATCGAGACAACACTTAAAAGCATTGCTGGCAGAAGGAGGAAGGAACGTCAGAACATTGTATATACTGATGGTGAAACTGTGATAAGACCACCTCCCTCTCAGTTTACACTTATTTCTCCTAATGAGTTTTCTGTTTGTTAATTCCAATTTTCAGTGTGCATGAGCCTCAATCTCTCCTTGTAAAGAGATTATTCCACCACTAAGTGCACTTTGCAGTCAGAATTTCATCCTATTTTTCCTCTTTAAAATCCGAAATTTATTCTTTTTATCTTGATTGTCTTCTTTGTTATTAAGCAGCTATATTTATGTAATCACACAGTATACATCCTTTCTTAGAGCATCTGTAATTCTGCATGGGAGTTTTTCCTCAATTTATGTCCAGCATATTATATCTTTCAGCTAACAAGTGGCCAACAACAGCGTAAAAAGTTATTCACAGATCTCAAAAGTCATTGTATGGACACTTACTGATTTCAGAGAATTTTACATGGAGTCAGCCCTTAGAGAAGTTGACCCTCCTCTCACAGAAATTAGCAGCAAGACTGATGTGTGACGGGGTCAAGCCAACAAGCATATTATTTTGGTGCTCCACAGCTCCAATGCTTTTGCAGACGAAAAATGACTAATGTATTTTTTTCTTGTTCATAGTACATTACAATCTCATATCTAATCTGTGATCCATCCCATCTCTAAATGTCTTCCAGCACACCTGCCTACTAGAAATCTCTCCTCTATTGACTATTTGTATGTTTGAAATATCTTCCCATGGATGTATTATACTGAATATGTCCAATCTAAATTCTATTTTCCTTTTTTTCCCTACTCTAAATCCTTCTTGGCATTTCTTTTCCTTCATTGCCACTCACAACCTTTCACAGTGATCAGGAGGACTATTTTGTGGTATTGCTTTATAGAGTATTCAACTAAAATCACAACCAATTATTATACAAGAAAGTATTTTAATTTATTAGCCTTTAGGAACAATTTTTAGGCTTTTGTGTGCTTTATGATGTTCCATAATTCACTGACTTTTAACATTTCCCTCCTGAAGGAATCTGGTCTACTCGACAGGAAGCTTTAATTGGAGAAGAAGAGTCTGCAGAGCTAAAAAAGCTGGTTCTAATAGGAGTCAGATTTTACAATGAGAAGGTTGAAATATTGCAGGGAGAAAGCTGCTCATTACCAGAAAAATGTCTGAATCCCAAAGGGTATGTATTTCACTGAAAAAATGAATGTTATCAGAGAGGAAAACTTATAATTTATTAGCTACTAATTGTAAATTAACAGCTAATAGTAGTTTTCCTTTGAAAGAGTTAGTGGGAACATAGAAAAACATATTTACTTTCCATAATGTTACTAAACTACAAAATTTTCAGGCTGCAGATAAAATTATTATCATTCAAAAAGGTTAAATTATTATCATTGAAAAAGGTTGGCAAAGGCTTAATTTTTTGCATTATTATGCATATGTGTAACTTCAAAAACATTGAATAATACCACTGACTTCCCTGGCACTGGTGGTGTTGTATGAGGTTCAGAGACAGTGCAATGTTTTCCACAATTGCCAGCCTTAGATTTCTATTTGGATGCCTGAGATTTCTACTTGGATGCCTGAAGCCTGATTTCACTTATTTTGTCTAATTTAAATGTAACTTGCCGCGTAGTCTAAATATTCATTATAACAACAGGAACTCCTGCTGTATTGATTGCGGAGTAATGTAATATTTTCAGAACATCAATTTAAAGAGAAGTGGCATGTTAATTTTTTTCAAGTCTTATTTTTAGTGCTTCCTAGAAAATATTTGCATTCTAGGATGTACTGGGCTAATGGTACTATCTTATCCATCCCAGAAGCCACAAGTCTTCCACAGAGTTTTTTTAATGTCTCCCACGTGATGTTTTTAATTAGATCATCTTAGTCAGGAATGTTAATTTTGCTCCATTACACCAAAGAATCCATTTGGTTCAATTGTAAAGAATAAAATGCAATTCTTATTACCAAGAACAGTTACTGCAGCAGGACAGAAGGGATATGAGTCTTCATTGCCTGTGTGTTATCTGACCTTCCCTCTCATTCTAGCTTGTTTGGTTTATCACTCTTTTTGTCTTCTGTGCCTCAGATGAACAGCAGCATCTTTGGGACTGGAGCCATCATTCACTATGGGCAGTGACCAGCACACTGGGATTCTCATTTATTTATGGCCTCTTGGCGCTTCAGCAAATAAACAGCACATGCTGATAGGGCTGCGCTTTCAAAGTACCTGCATGAAGGTGCAGGAATCAAGAGCTGAGGCAAGCACTGGAGTCCTGAATAGAGAACATTTTTAACAAGGCAAGGGCCTGGTCGTTCAGAGAGCATTTCTCAGAAACTGAGGAAAACAAGGACAGAAACAGGGGAACCTCTGCACCAAAAAATTAGATGCAGGCAAAATGAAAAAGATTAAATGGCCGCTATTGATGGCACTTATGTAAATGCTGTCATTAAAAGGCTCAGAATCAGAGAATTCTGTTCCCTCCATAAGGGGGTACAAGGAGGAATCAACTGCAGCAAGTCTCCGTGAATTATTATGTTGCCTACCTACACTTCCATATTGTCTTAGCTATGGTCTGCCTGCTTTCTGAATGTATTAGTGAACAGAACAGGACCATATCTATTAAAGGAAAGCAATGAAACCAACTAAAAAAGCCACTCCACACAAAACCCAATGACCCCCCTGCCGCCCCATCCCCAGGAAATTGATTGTCCTGAGTTTACAAGGCAAGAACTAGATATATAACCACCAAGGTGAGGTCAGGAGGCCATTCCAAATTTTATCTTTGAGACTTTTCCCTCAGGCAAAACCTTTCTTTTCCATGCACGATCCCATGAGTGGAATTTTTTAAGGGTTTAGATCATCCTACTCTACCTCGCACTATAGTTTCCATATGCGTCCCAGCAAGCCTGCAGAAGACCAGGATGAGGGATGCTGACAAATATGTTTTCTTCACAGTATCAAGAGCCAATTCAAATGGATGTTTGTGCTACCGGAAACATGTGCTAAGAAGTGTACATTTACTAATAAAAACAAAACCTAAGACTGTTATTATTTAATAATAAAGAATAGTTTGTTCTGGATAGTCTGGTAATTCCTCTACAAACATGCTCTTTTCCCTTTTCTGTAGGTACAAGAAGGTATTTTCTTACAGGAGTTTTGGGGGGCTCTTAACTCCTATCAGGCACCGCTTCCAATTTACCTACTGTAGATATTTTGTCATACTTCATTCCTGTTCTGAAGTAAAAGAGAAATTTAACTAGACAGATAGACTGGTTAAATTAAGAAACATTCATAATTCATCATTAACATTTATTCTCAGGGCTGAGTAAATTGAATTATTATTAGAACAGGCATTCCAGGTAGATTTGCACAATTTTTTTTTTAATGGGTGGAAGGTCTGTTGTTTCATTTACACTTCTCCCCTTTCAGAGCAACAGTACCTAAAATCCTCTGTTTCTAATGGCATAAGTCTGTAACACTTTGTGAGTGTACTGGGACTGCTACAAAACTTTGTCAGCATAAATCCCACAAAAAAAAATTTAAAAGAAAGTTGTTAATCTCATTCAGAAGGAAGGGATATGCTCATTTTTAGAAATTTTTCTATGTTTATTGAGCCTCAGATATAAACATTTTTCAAGATTCACCCAAAGGTGAAATTTCCTACCCTCTTCCTGCAATAAAAACAAGAAAAGGGGAATAATTTATGTTGGTTTCTGTTTAAGAGAAACTCTTTAAAATACATGTAAGATCATTCTTACTATTTTCTGTAGGCTTTCTGAAATCTTTTACTTCACATGACTCCATTCTTCACTGAGCAACAACTAGCTTTTTCTCAATGCTACATTGCATTTTAAGTTGTTGGTGGCTCTTTTCACATGCTCTTTTCCTTATCCTTATATTGTGCACAAGCTGCCTTCTGCAGAGCAGTTGATACAAAAGGGAACAACAGATCTGAGAAGACAGTTAATTGTGCCCTGAACAGATCAATTAATTCTGACTGAATAGAAAAAGAGCTGGTAAGTCTTCTGCTTTAAATAGATGGCTTTGCAAGATGTTTGCTGGGTAAATAAGTAACTAGACAGTCTCTGCCTTTTTATATATTAAAATCCTTAGTTTTCACTGTAACACAAGCAAACAGGAATGGGTAAAAACATTTAAATAGTAATATGATAACTGATACTAATTCTAAAAGGAGAAATATATGATGGACAAATAGAAAAACATTCATTTGAAATATCTGTTTACCCTTTGGACTATTATGGAATGGCCACTGAAAATTAGATTCTTGCTTCTTTAGCCTGTTATTACAGGCTAAACAGTTATGCATTTTATCTTAATCTGTTTTGCCATTCTGGGGTTTTTATTTTTTATCAGTAATAAAACAATTTATTTCATATTCTAGTCTCATTATTCCTGCTTTACAAATGTAGGATTTCTGTTTCAAAATATATAAAAGTACAGGGTAGAACAACAAAGAAGGTGTTAATTTATGTACACATGTAAAATGTTTGCTTTGTTTTCTATGGGTTTCTGTGGATTATGTTTCAATCTCAGGCACACTGGATTTCATTTACCCCTTAAGCTACTTCTGAATCACTTCTGAATTTCTGTTTAACAACCTTATATTGAATCTGGATTTCTGATAGTTGTTAGTGTAGATACACTTCTCCAAAACACAGGCTGAGTGATGCTGTATCACAGTTGTTATTTTATGAATGTGAAAACACAGCTTTGGGCATGGATTCAAGCCATTCAGTTGCACAATTAGACATTGGCTGCTGTGTGACGCATTCTAAACATGAACAGTTGGCCATACAATTCCGAAGTATCTGCATGCAAACCAGTAAATTAATTCCGATTTATTGGTAGATGCTTCTGCCAGCCTCCAGAGCAAAGTCCATTATCGTTTTCAAAAGGAGAGAAAGGGTTAGGGGATGGGGAGGAACATCTAAAAAGTGAGAGTGGAATAAATAAGCATTGTATTGAAATACTTAACTGAATAAAATTACCATGATTATTGCAGAAAGCACTCTCCTTTACAACAGTTCCCTCTGGCAAGTTTGCGAAGTCAGGTATAGTCTTAAAGTTAACTGTACCACTGAGGCATAGCTCTAGGAGAAAGTATGATTCTGATGTTCTTATGAATCACAGTTGTTTGGAGGTTTTTTTCATTGTTTTCTCTTGTCCGGAGGAAGGAGTAACTTAGTTCCCATTTTCTGTGGAATGCTTTTCTTTTTTCTCCACTGAACTCCAAATTACTTCTTGTCAAGCCATGTCTCCTTTTGGTCTCCAACTACCCCATTTGCACTGGAAATTACCTAATGAATTGTCCCAGCTGCTTGAAAAAATCTCTGAATAGGGGACTGCAGTCCAGTTCTTACTTTCTATATAACCATACAGAAGCTAGAGTAAGAAAAATGGTATTGTGAAAATAAACAAAAGTAATTATTTCAACTTTGTTTGAATTGAGTTGGCACAGCTGTAACAAGACCCAAATAAGGAACATGCAATAAATCAGAAATCCTGTAAGTATTTCAATCAGGGCCACATACAATGTCCTCTGTCTTGTTTCTTTTCCCCAAAACCTGCTGGAGGTGTGGTATTCATGCAAATCATAGCTGATATATGTCCACAGTACTTGGGAGACCTGCTGAAAAGGAACTGAATGAAGTGGGAAGTGGGATCTTTGTAAATTATCTAGATTCATGGTAGTGACTAGAGTAATTGAACTTTTTGACTGCAAAGGCATTGACTATAGCTATTCAGTAAAGCCTCTGATAACCAACCAGAATCGGAAAAAAAAAAAAAATGGTGAAAAGGACTTTTGAGATATTGATGTTGAAAGTGGGGTAGAGTTCTTTATGGAAAGGCAGGTAGATGATTAACTGAACAAAAGAACTATCTTGCATACAGCCCTGTATTTCAGCAGTGAGGGGAAAACTGACACATCAAATTTGTACAACAAAAGGAAAAGGTTTATCAGCATTTAAATGAATTATATAACAACTATTGTTAATGCTTGGAAAAACTACAGTGGTTACAGGAAAAACAGTCATAGCATAAAGAGTCTAAAAATGGCCAAGTTCAGCCAGATAAAGCATTCAGAGAAAATGAAAAGCAGAAGAAGGATGTTCAAAGAATAAGACAGTTTTCTTTCTTCTGCTTGTATGTGTATAAGACGTATACTAAGATTTGTATGTATTATTTGTGACAGTTTAGTATTATTTCCAGTTGAAATATTGCTGCAAATATTTAGACTCTTGCTATATATAATAGCCTACAGGAAATTGTTTTAAACTCACCATTAGTTGCACACAGAAAAGGATAATACTCATAGAAAGGGAATCTAACTTCTATTTCTGTGTTTCCTTTAACACATGGGATCTGGGACTTGAGATCATCTTCTGTAATGGCCTACAGCTTAGAGCACTTACCCATTAGGCAGGAGATACGGCTTTTCTTCCTCTGGGACAATATCCGTATTGCACACAAAGTTGTCTATTCATGAGATTGCATTCTTCTCTCCAGCCACTATTAAATGTTAGATACGAAACACATTCTCTGAAAAAGGATGAGAATACCCAACCCTCCCATTTGCAAGCCCTAAGCACTGCAATGCAGTTTTCCATCAGGGCTGTTCCTCCCGCTCCAGCCAGCGCAGAATATGGCTTGTGAACTAAGGCATTTCCTGGGAAGTGACAGGTCTGCACCTGTATTTCCCAGAATAGAAGGGGTTTATGGAAACAAGTCTCCTTCTTTGTTGATGATTGCTTTTGTGTAGAATTATCACCATTTTATCTTCCTTCTTTAAAAAAAAAAAAGAATCAAAAAATGCATCTGTAATTTCTTACACTTCAAACTATGGAACAAGCATAAAATCATAGAACAGTTTGGATTGGAAGGGACCTTTAAAGGTCATCTAGTCCAACCCTGGCTGCCTTTTTGTGGTGGGTTGACCTTGGTTGGCTACCAGATTGCCAACAAGCCACTCTTATCACTCTTCTTTCTCAGCAGGACAGGGGGAGAAAATATCATTAAAAGCTCATGGGTCGAGATAAGGATGGAGAGATCACTTAGCAGTTACCATCATGGGCAAAACAGGCTTGATTTAGGGAAAAAAAAATTAATTTATTGCCAGTTAATTGTAACAGAGTAGGATAGAGAGAAATGAGAACAAAAACTAAAACCACCTTCCCCTCACCTTTCCCTTCTTCCCAGGGTCAGCTTCACTCCTGTCATGGTTTAACCCCAGCTGGCAGCTCTGACCATACAGCCGCTCATGCAGTTCTCCTCCTTGCCCCAGGAGGGCAGGGAGAAGAGGGAGAAAAGGAGGAGAAAGGGAAAGGAAAAAAAAACTCGTGTGTTGAGATAAAGACAGTTTAATAGAATAATAACAGAAAAGGAAAAATAACAATAACAACAACAGCAGCAACAACAACAACAATAATAATAATGATAAAAGAATATACAAGACACTCTCACCGCCTGATAAATTAGTGAAATAGAATCGTCCTGAGAAGTGGTCTGAGTACCGTTCCCTCCCCCCCAGTTAACCCATTTCTACGCTAATCCTGATATCTATGGTACAGAATATTCCATTGACCATTCCATCATTCTGTCTGTGTTCCTTCTCAGCTTCTACAGGAAGCCGAAAAAAATCCCTGAAAAATATAAACATCACCTGACAACAACTGAAATAATGTGCATTATTGATATTCCTGTCATACTCAATCTGAAACACAGCAACCACAAGAAAAAAAAAAAAAAAACTCTATCCCAGCTGAAACCAGCACAACTCCCAATTTCTCTGCCTCCTCCCTCTAAGTGGTGCAGGGGGACAGGGAATAGGGATTGTAATCAGTTCGTAATGCTTTCTCGCTGCTGCTCCTTCCTCCTCACTCTCTTTCTCTGCTCCAGTGTGGGATCCCACTCACAGGATACAGTCCTTCATGAACTTCTCCAACATGGGTCCTTCCCATGGACTGCAGCTCTTCATCAACTGATCCAGCATGGGTCCTTTCCATGGGGTGCAGTCCTTCAGGAATGGACTGCTCCAGCACGGGTTCCCGGGGGCCACAAGTCCTGACAGCAAACCTACTCTGTTGTGGGTTCCTCTCTCCACAGGGTCATGGGTCCTGCTAGGAGCCTGTTCGAGCGCAGGCTCACCATGGGGTCAGAGGGCACATCCACCTGCTCCACCATGGGGTCCTCCACAGACTGCAGGGTGGATATTTGCTCCACTGTGGACGTCCATGGGCTGCAGAAGGACAATCTGCACCACCATGGTCTTCACTACAGGCTGCAGGGGAATCTGCTCTGGTGACTGGAGCACGTCCTTCCCCTCCTTCTTCACTGACCTTGGTGTCTGCAGAGTTGTTGCTTTCACATATTCTCCCTTCTATCTCACAGGTGCCACACAGTGTTTTTTACCCCTTCTTAAATACGTTATGACAGAGGTACTACCAACATTGCTCATTGGCTCAGCTTTGGCCAGCAGCAGGTCTGCCTTGGAGCCAGCTGGAACTGGCTCTGACATAGGGGCAGCTTCTGGTACTTCTTCATGGAAGCCACCCCTGCAGCTCCGCCTGCTATCAAAACCTTGCCACGTAAACCCAATACATTGTTAAAATAACAACTCTAAGGACTATGCTTACTTTCTTGAACTTAGGCTGCTCTAAGTACCGACGTGTTTGGACTGGGACAATAGTGTTTTAGAGCAGATTCACAGATGCATGGGGATTTTTTTTAATGGAAAAGGTAGAAGCAGCTAGTACAGTGACTTCAAAGTAGGCAACCACAGTGTGATTGTAGTCTGGCGAATTTCTGTTGAAAAGAAAGATTTTTTTTTTAATATAACCCTTATAGTAAGGAACTCATCCTAGTTAGAAGAAGAAGAAAAGAATCAATAAAACCTGCAAGTAAAGGGCAAAGAAAGAGGAAAGGAAATGGCATTGCCTTACCTATGCTTTACCCTGTGTTTCTTTCCCCTTCTTCTTTCAGGTTTTCTCCCCTTCTCTTTAACTCTAGCCCCGATCTCCTCTTTAACTCTAGCCCTGATCTCCTTTCTGTTTTGGGTTTGTTTTCTTTTGTTGTTGTTGGTTTGTTGTTTTTTTTTCTGCCAGATTTCTGTTTGTGTTAGAGCCTCTACAACCTTTGTCTTTTTCTTCACATTCAACTCTTTTCCAACCCACCAACAGTGCTCTGCAAAATGCCTTAAGCTTGAGGGACACCAACAAACATTTGGACTTCTCCCCTCTAGTAGCTTCTCCACAGGAGCATAGCTCAGAACCCTCTTCATGCTTCTCAGCAATACAGTATTTATTAAAAAAAAAAAAACAAATTCAACTTGAAGACTAAATACATTTTCTGTGTCATATAGATAGAAGAAGAGAGATGAGCTTGACATAAAGGTGATTGAAAAGTACCCAAGGTGATTAAGGCTCAGTAGTGCTTGAATGTTTCCAAGCAGCTCTGACCCATAAAGGAGATTTGGTCCTTCACAAAACTTCATGGAAGGCAGATGACTTTAGTGCTGAGTGAAACCTGTAAAATACAGTACGTGCTTATCCAGGCTGCTAGTGATTTCAATAGCTAGCTGGATTTAAAAAGGAAATGATAAAATCATGTAAAGGTAGCCACTGAAAACAAAGACATTCCTATTTTCAGATATGAATTGCTCATAATAAAGAGTTATATAGGAACCTGCCAAAACAAAATTTGTACAGTTCAGTGAAGTATGAATAGAAACTTGGAGGGGAAAGCAAGGACAGAACTGGGTAAAAAATATTTCCAGACCAGAGGAAAAAAAAAAGGGTAAAGGCTTTTCCTAACACCTGTTATCCAAAGACAAAATCTATTTTTGAAGAAAGGGGAGAGGAGGGGAGGGGAGGGGAGGGGAGGAGAGGAGAGGAGAGGAGAGGAGAGGAGAGGAGAGGAGAGGAGAGGAGAGGAAAAAGGGCTTGTTTTACTTTGAATATATATTAGAGGAAATAATATAATTTAAATCCTAGATTAAAAAGACAGTTCCTATTCCATCTGTTTTCCTTTAAACACATTACCATCACCACAAATGGCACAAAGAGCAAAGGTTACACACAGTTATTAAACAGACACTTGATTTTCATGGTGCACTTCATTATCACCTCATTACTAACATAACTTTATTTTTGTTTCTAATTATCCTTTTAACTGAGTGAGAATTTAGGAAGTGCTAAAATAGCAGGATTTATTGTATTGAGGATCACAACGGGGAACTGTGTATTATTTCTAGTATTTGTTTTCATTTTTGATTCTTTACTTTGTATTGCTTTCTAAGATTTTTTTTTTTGTTTTGAATAGTTTTCTCATTATAAATAGGTACTTTCATCTTCACCAGTCTTTTTCAGAACAAATATGAGATACAACACTCTGCACCTGGGATACTAGAAATCCAGAATACAGTTTTCAGAATGTTTATTAAAGAAGTGATTTGCTTTAGTTGCATCAAAAAATATACCAAGCATACAAAAAAAAATAAAAATCTGAGCCTGTCTGCAGAAGATGCATAGCCTGCCTTGTCTGGGGGGTGATGGAATACATTCAGAATATTTAGGTTGTCAAGTGACTAGACAATACCTGCGAGAGTCCTTGAATGCCATGGCATGCATTTGTAATGGGGCTGATTCCAGCCTGGGGGTTTCACCTCAAAACCATGATTATGTTTGAACAAGTCTATTTACTAGTATAATGGAAAATAAAGTATCTTTGGCTAATGCTGTCTGGTGTTAGCAAGCTGTCTAAATTTTCTGATTGACCGATTTATTACCGTTGTTTTCTCTGGCACTAAATTTAAATCATCAGAAGTTAGCTGATATGGAAAGAAACATGGAGCTATCTTCTGTTCTTAAAGAAAATGGCTATTCTGGTCCGAGAAAGCTGATTTATGTGTCAACATCTCTATAGTAGATGCTGCAGCACCTATAATACACTGGCTTTTCCACTGCAAAATTGTAGTGTTCCATTTGTCTTCCCCAGGTGGTCACAACTACTGTGGCTTACATAGTATTGACTATTTTTTATTTCAAATGCCTCATCTTAGGCTGACTGACACTGCACTCCAAGGACGTGGGAAACAAACATATGTTCTTTGCTGCTTCAAAAACAAACCTCTGGGAAAAAAAAATGCTGTTAATATTCCAATACTTAAAGCTTAGCTTTTTCCTTCGTGTGTGAGAAGAAAGTAGGTGGAGGGATTGCATGTATTTTCTGATTAGTGTATTTTAGCTTGAGTAAGGTTGCCTAATACACATTTAACATGAGTCAGAAACAAAGCTTTTGCTAATTCCCTTCAGATTCTCTTACTATGGCAACCCAGCAAGATAAAGATGAAAAGAATTCACTGTCTTCCACTGTTGCTTTACAAGTCTGTATGCAGTTTGCTTTTAAACGAATTCAATTAAAACACCTTGACAGGTATTTGAAAACTTGGTGCAAAAAAGCTCAGAAAGTGAGATTGTAAAGATTACTGTCGATGAAAAGAAAAAAAAAGCAGGTTTTACCTCTCCTTTCCACCTTCTGTCAGTCCCTTTTCACTCCCGCTCTCCTGTTCATTAATATTTTGCTATTTAGCATGTTGGTTACAGTAACTAAGTGTTAATTTGCTCTTTGGCATGTTGCACCGAGATGAACCTGATTAATTAAAACAGGAAGCACCATCCCTGAAGCACCATGACTGGTGCATTGGTGTTGATGCCTCGGGTTCAGTATATAATGAGACTCCTAGCTGCAGGCAAAGGGAGACTGCATGCTTTCCCATCTCTGGCGTGGAACAGAATTAAGCATTAACTCTGTAGCAGACCCCTGCTTATCAGCAACCTTGCTATTACTACACCGACCCTGATGTGCATAAGCAATATTTTCATCCACTTCCCGAGAGATTTATCTAGCTGTTGAAGTAGAAAATGAATATTTTACAGTTCACTTGTCTGATCAATTACCTACAAGCTGCTGCAGTATTTTATAGCCAGTGGGAGAGCTGTGTAGGTGATGATAGAGAAATCTGGAGGGAATCTGTTAGCCAACTACAAAAAGGGGACTAAAACTGTGAATGAGCCATCAGTAACAGTCCTTTTGTTCGTAAGGATCTAGCCAGAAATTACAGTGCAACCAATTAAAGTACATAAATGATAATCAGCAGAATGTGAATTCCAGAGGTGAAGAAATTTGATTGCTTGATTGGAGGATAATGAAGTGCAGAGATGATTCAAAGCCAACCCCTTTTCAGTGAAACATCTCCCTCAGTACTTTATTTGCCATTTTTGTCTTTCAGATAATTGGAAGAAACTCTTTCCTAGAGACACTTTGGAAATTAAATGAACTCAAAGTTAAATTGTGTACACTTTCTAGACAAGGCATTACTGATCATAATACAGAAAGTTTCAACGACCTAAGTTCCCAGAGGTTTATGTTAATAGAAAAAGTTTGTGTTGGCAATTCATTTTAAGAATGTTATACATGAAATCTTGAATAAGTTAGTGAAATCTCTCTCTTAACCAAATGCATATGAATTATGTTTTCTCTCTAAAAAACTGTAAAGAATATTATGCTGTTATTTACAGAATGAACAGTGACAACTTCAAATTCTTACTTAAAAATGGTGAAAGCATAAAGAAGCAACCTGGAAGATTCACAAGGTAGTTTGTGTTTGCCTGTTTAAAATTCCTCCAGTTTGGCCGAAGAGCTTTAAACATATCTTCGTTCTTTAATTTACAGACAACGCTGTATGAGAGATAAGTTTGTATTTGTAACAAGAAAATCAAATCTGATTTGTTTAGTGATAACAACAAATATCACTTAGATTAAAATGTGTTTCAGGCCTTCAAATCTAAAGCAGAAATAAATCTGGGTTCAGTTAAAATTCAGATATAGCACTGTATGTCTGGCCCTTTTTTACTTATTCTACAACATCACCAAGAAGTAAACACTGTAAATATATGTTGCTGCCTGAGTACAGAATACTGGCCTCATATTACACACTTGATTAACTGCAGCTTTTAGGTTATACTGTGCTTTTATATTTTAGGAGAATGTGTCTTCCCATTGCAAGCTTTTGATAAAGCTTTTCTTTATTGTGCTTTTATCAGTGTTTATTAAATATGGGAAAACAGACTGAGGAATGAATTTTATTTTTCTATAATAAGTCCCTTTTTAACTAGTCTTTGAAAATGAAGTATTCAAAATACAGAAAAAATAATCACTTTTTAGATATAGAAAAGAATTTAACGTGTGAAGAGATACATTTATTAATACTATCTTTCACTATTTTTTATTCTCAAAAATTTGCTTACATTACTTCAATGATGCAGATTTTATCCAAAGTAAAGAACAAAATCATCTTCTACTTCTATTATATGTCTGTTATTAAAATGTCTTGTATCCATTTTACCAAGTCTTCAAAGCCAACTGTTACTGTGTTGGCCCAAGTACACATGATAATCCACCACTGCAGAATTTTAAAATCTCTTTGAGAAGCATGTTACCTCTGTTTCTGAAGCAAAGCACCTGAGACAGGACAGAATATTCTCCGTGCACTATGTTTTCTGGTAGAACAATTGGTCTGTTAATATTTTACTTGCATTAAGTGTTTTAGTGTATCTAATATCAGTAAAGATCCAAGAGTAGCAATTATTTAAATAATTGATAAAAACTTGTCTTGACACTCAATTTTAATGTAAATGATTTGTATCTTTAATTGCATTGGTGGTATAACCATTAATTATGCAGATAGAAGCTTGCAATAGCCAACAGAAATTCAGTTACCATTTTAAATGTATAGTGCTACCTACCCGATTTAACATCGAATTCTTATTCCACAGCTCTGTTTTGTGGCTGTCTTTGTTGGAATAGTGTGGCACTGTATAAATGAACTTGCCTATGGGATTTAGTCTACCTAAGTCCCCCTTCAGCTGCCAAGTGGGCACCAAAACATAGTGTTGTCACAGATGGCTGCTTTTTCCAGTCTGTCTGCTTTCCAGACCTGTTCAGCTCTGAGTTGAGTAAATTCATGGGGCTTCGGTCATATCTTGAAAATTCTTTTGCTCCTTTAAATATGTTTTCTTGTGCATACTCTGAAAACGTTGAGTTTGGGCAGCTATACTTATGCCTCCTGCTCAAAGTCCCCCATATTTATGGAAAAATCTGCCTAAAGGGCTTGAAAGAGTTAGTCATGGTCACTGGAAAATGGCTCTCATCTGACATGGTAGACAAGGTTCTTGTAATGGCCATTGAGCTGAGTAGATTCCAGATTGGCTTAATGCAACATGCCCAAGCTGCGTGGTCCCAAACAACAGTGAACGCAGAGTGAGGGAACACATGGCCCTCACTCCTCCTCCAGCTAAGCCACGAAGCAGCCAGGAGCTCAGGGTCAGCTGGGACAGTTGGGCAGTGGGCAGGAGGGACCATCGCTCTATCCTGTTGCTTGGAGCAGACCATTAGCAGGTTGATAGCTAGAGGCCAAAATTTATGGTCCCTCTCACCAGGCCTGTTCCTGCTTTTTCTGCAGTGAGATTTGAATGTGGAATGCACAGAGAGTCCAGCAAGGAGCACAAGGCCAGGCTTGTCCAGAGCACCAAATCCAGACAAACCAGACATCTAAACCGGGGGGGATGGATTCTAGTTCCAAGTTTCATCTTTTATCAGTCTAACCAGAGTGTTCTAGGAAGCTACCATATAGTCAAAAACTAGTTAACACTATTCTATTGGGCCAAAACAAGAGAAACCTCATATCTTTTACATTACAGAAAGAAACACATTTTATATTTTTAGATGTAAATTGTACTTCATATGCAGATAGTAAAGTGTTTCCAAACTGAATTCCTTTGAAGTGTTAGCCATCTGAGAAAAAACAAGATGAAAGGACATACTGTTATGTGGGGTACTCAACATCACAGAGGAAGTCAGTGGAATGGGACAATAAAATAAATAATAAAAAAAAAAAAAGACAGAGAGAGAATGATATTTCCTAGAATCAGTCAACTACATTTCCTACCTGATAGGTAAAAGAAAATAGGGAGAAAAAAAAATAGTGTCTTCCAGGACTGGATGGAGACTGAATGTTACAACCTTTACATAGGTTTTAAGAATCCTTTGCTATATTTATTTCAATGTTTCAGTCCAATAAATATCTGAAGCCCTTTTTTTTTGCTCTTGGAAAAAGTTTCAGTTAGTGGTATAGCACATTATAGAACTTGACTGTGTTGTTATTGTGCTGCTAATATTTTATTGCTACTTTATGTTAATTTTTTAGACTAGCAGTAGTCTAGACTAGCAGTTAAACTACATCATGAAACTGGGTGGTTCTGTGGACAGACCACACACTGCAAATTGAGACGATTCTGTCATTCCCAGGGTCCACTTCTCTGATTCCTTTGTGTGTAATCTTCAAAAGGACCTGCTTCTGGACTGTGCATTATAAATGGAAACAATGGCAAAAGCCCCGAACCTTGTGGTTTTTCCCACTTTTGAGAGAATGTAGGGCTCAGGCTTTCACAGAATATGGCTTTTCCTGGCAACAAATCCATGTCCACATAGACAGTGAAGGAAAAGTCTGTTTACCTCCTTTACCAGAAGTAAAAACTTACCACACACAGATCTGTAAATGATTTAGGAAAAAATGAAGTGAGTGCTTTTATAGAGATCTATAAGCACATAAATGACATAAATCAAGTGAATAAAAAAAGTTTATTCACTATCGCAATAAAGGAACAAGGAGCACACAGTAGAACTACCAGCAATTTGAAAAGAACAAATATAAAGACCATTTTCATATGACATCTAATGAAATTGTGATCTCTTTGCTACAGGGTGTATTAGAGGCCAAAGGTTTAAAGATGAATTAGAAAAATTCATGCAGGATAGGTGGTATCAATAGCTATTAAACACAATGACCTGGATGCAACTAGTGGCCCAGGAAATCCTTAAATTACATACAGATTGAGTAATATTCTGTGGAAAGGATCCTTACCTACCTCTATCCTGCTTCTTTAGCATCACCTATCGTCCACCATTAAAGATGGGATTCTGGGAGAGACGCTTTCGATGTAAGTTATCCTGTGAGTTCTTAAAAATGAAGTGATATGTAATGGTAAAAATCTCTTTGTTCTTCAGGGTATTGCAAGAACTGCTGCTCTGAGCACACCTTTTTTTTCCCAATATAGTTCTGCACCTGTAATAGCAGACCCAGTGTTCAAAATTAATCCAATGTGTGTTCCACTCCAGATTAAAAAATGCTTATATAATATTTGCTTGACCTATAAAACAGAAAATAGAAATAGTCTGCAGTTGTGATGCAGTAAAAATGTATTTTCAGACAGTTTTTTTCTATTTCACTATAGATAGTCTTTGGACCAAACATACTACATGTTGGTATTTTCCAGAGATGCTCCAGCTATGGCTAAAGTACTATTATAGGAACTTGGGTTCCAATTTTATGCTTTTTGGACTTCCCACCTCCTACCTTTCTCTACTTGCACCATTCTCAGGACTTCCACGATTCTTATTTCTGCAGTAGAAAGCTTAGCAGCAGTAGTAGTAGTAATAATAGTTATGCATCTGGCATTAAAACAGTTGCAGATAAGGTAAAATTGCTTTATCTAGGTACTGCTGTTGCAGCAGCTGCCATTGTTGTGTGCATTCACCATACAGCATCCATCCCGGTAAGTTCATACAAAGAAAACCAGAATTCTTTTACCTGTCCGCAGTATCTAAAGAAGAATCACAAGAAGAGCAGTGCCAAAGTTAGTCCTGCATCTTGTCCACAACAATGCCAAATGACTAAGAAATACATAGAAAAAGTTAATGAGAGCTCATTTATTCTGACTTCTGATAATTCATTATTTTGGTTACACTGTAACAGAAGAAAATTACTAAAAATAAAATAAAATATATACAAAAAAAGGACAACAAACCTGTATTCAAGGCCAGGTTGGATGGGGCTTTGAGAAACCTAGTCTAGCGGATGGAGTCCCTGCCCATCGCAGGGGCATTGGGACTAGATCATCTTTAGGTCCTTTCAAATTCTAACCATTCTATGATTCTATGATTTCTCTGTGTCTTTGTGGATTCATTGGATGGTGGGCTTTTGACATACTTACAGATACATCTACATTGGAATCTTATTTGAAAGCAGTGGTGCAGTTTGGAAGCAAATAACCTCAGCATACGTACTGTTTAGGCTTTTGTTTGATGAGTGGTCTTAAGGAGCACAAACGAGGTTCCTGCTGGTGGAAACTTAACTGGAAGCTCAAGTCTAGATTTCTACCAAATGCACACCAAATGCTGCCCAAACCATAGAAGAGATGCAAAGGTGGAAAAAGCGACTGGACATTTGAATAGCTTCAAACCAGGAGTGTGGTCTAGTAAATCAGGCAAAATTTGTAAAAATTAAACTTTTTTTTCCCCAAACTGCACATAAACTAGGGGTCTGTGCAGCCACTGGTGTACTGATTTGGTCTAATGCATAGCTATTATAGTATACATATTTGGGATGATTTTATTAGCACCATACATTCATATGCTTTCATTATCACTATCATTTTTACAAATACAATATAAAAATGTTTTTGCAATCAACATAGTATTGTTACTGAAAGCTTTACACTGGAATATTGAACAGTATACTGTAGGACAGATGATAGTGCTGACTCTCAGCTCAGCTTGGCTCGTCATGCTCTCAGCAACGCTTTGACTGGACTCAGTATCACAGAATTTACAAGTGCTGTGTCCAAGTCTAAGGGCTGAATCCAGCTGCTGATATGCAGGTGGCCCAGTGAAACTTCAGACTCCATGACATATCTTTATTAGTTTCCAGCTCCCATTCAGAAGGCCAGTCGCATGCTATGTTTGATTGTACATATCTACTAGGTGCACGCTGTGGTTTTATATACCTTAGAGCATCTCAGACTGCCCTTAGATATTAACCTTTTAAGGCAATTCAGTTAATAACCACACTTCGACAAGACAGTCAAACTGGATTTATGGTGCCATAAGTATATGACATACAGCACTGACATACTTCAACCCTCTTTGCCATTTCACAGTTGCTCAGATGAAAAAATGTATGGAGGTCCTAGCACACCCTATTTTGGACCAGATATGATCCAGTCACTAAATGTTGTATCTATCTTCTCATAAACACATAGCTTGCTTAAATACTGCTGTATATTCTGGCTAATTTAATACAAGTGAGATAGCATGCTCATATCTGTTCTGGATTAGCTGTGCATGGATTTTTATTTTGTAGTCCACACAGTGAGCATTAAAAATAATCATTTAGGTTTGAAAATGCCTTTAAAATTATCAAGCCCACCCATTAACCAACCACAGCCAAATCCTCCACTAAACCATGCACCTAAGCCCCACATCTACATATCTTTTAAATACCTCCAGGGATGGTGACTCAACCACTTCCCTGGGCAGCCTCTTCCAATGTTGCACAACCTTTTTGGTTAAGAAATTTTTCCCACCATCCAACCAAATCTTCCCCTGCTGCAACTTGAGGCCATTTCCTCTTGTCCTATTGCTTGTCGCTTGTTGCTGACCCCCACCTTGCTACAACCTCCTTTCAGGTCATAGAGAGCAATAAGGTCTCCCCAAGCCTCCTTGTTGCCAGGTTGAAGAACCCCAGTTCCCTCAGCTGCTCCTCATAATACTTATGCTCTAAACCCTTCACCAAAACTTCACATTCAGTTTCACCATCATAGAACCTTATTTTCAAGCAAAATACAACCCATTTTGACCATAGCTGTCTCAGTAAAAAGGTAACATTACTCATTCACCCAGATTATCCTGGTATATTTGCCATTTTGACAAGGTATCAGTCATCAGTTTCTTCACTGTTGCTGAAGAAAGAGCCAAAGGCTCTTTCAACCTTTTTTTTCACTCTGAATTCATACATACAATACTTTCTCCCACTTTTGATAAGTCTTAGTGCCAAAAGTTTCCCACCTGAGCGTCCCAGATATATGCAGAAATATCTTCTCAGAAACAATCATATTTCAAGTATTTTTCATAGAAAAATATCAGGTACAAATGTTCAGTTTGAGTTTAAAAAGAATTTTGGCTCCCAGACAGGTATGAACTCAGTGACTTTGTTTCATTCACCAAGAGTTACATCACACAGAACAAATATTTTTAAGCATTTACTATTGCTCCTTGGAATATACACAGAACAGCAACCTTCCTACAGCTCTACATTATCCAAAAAGTAACTTTTATTCAGTGAATTTAGATTCTTTCTCTAATTGTGAAACATCTGTAAGTAGGCTGCTGTATTATCCAAATTATTGGAATAGGCAATTCTCTGGGTTTTTTTGTTTGTTATTTGGGATGTTTTATAATATGTATAAATATTTTGGTTCAGTAGTTTGACCTGTATATTTGCCTAGGTACTACCATATTACTTGCAATTATTTGGAGAAGATAAATGTTATACAGCTATTATACAGCTAGCATCTCTGAGATGCTGAGAGTATAAGAGTTTTCACTGAACACCCACAGCAACTTACAATCAAATTTCCAGAAATATTGTCACTCAATGAAATTCAACTCCTACAAGCCTATCTGTGAAAATTCAGGTAAAATGAGCCAAAAAAAGTATTGATATGGCAGTATACAATTTATTTAGAAAGCCAAAGTCATATGCAGAGTAAAGTGATCCAAAAGTTAAGTTATTAACCTTACAATAAGTCATTGTAGACTCTGGCACTGTTTCTAAGTACACTGCCTATTGAACCTGATCGCTGTGTGAAGTTTGTCTTATTGCTTGATTTTTCTCTTCTTATTCTACTCTCTCTCCCTCATTTCTACTTAAACTGTAAGCAATTAATGGCTGGTACTTTCTTCCAGAATAGATTTTGCACATTTCCTTGCACAGTGAGGTCTTCATCTCTGTAGGCACTCTATGAGATAGTCTAACGTATCTAAGAAGACTAAGGGAAGCCCAGAAGTCTTTGTCAGCCAAATATATCTCTAAAATCCTGATGTTTAACTGCACCAAGTTCTTTCACAGTTTCTGAAGCTCATGATAGTTATCAAAAAGTCTTGACACCTTTGAATGATTAAATGTAGGCACAGCTCCAGGCATACATTTTCTTCATTACAGAAAATATGATTTTTCTATTGGCTGGCTCTGTCCAGGTTCCAAAATTGCGCCTGATATGAGAATTCATAAAGTTTCACCTTGCTCATTACTTCTGAAACTTTTTTTTTCCTGCTCCAGTCTTTTGCATTATGAGCGAATGCCCTTTGGACTGAATTCATCCCCTGGTTTCTGCCAGGAATGATTATGGATACCTCCATCCTGGCTGTTATCCCAGGAGCAGTGCTTGATGACATTGCTGTGCATGCCTTCTCTATTAGTCTGAGCTTCTGCTTTCACAGTTATTTCAACAACTTTTATAGCAATCACTGCAATCATTAGTTAAAGCTGTTGAGACACCTCCCACCCCAAAGAGACTTTGATCATTTCAGTGTCTTAGGGCAAAACCTCTGCACTATAATTTCCACAGAGGTCCAATCTTTGAGATACAACTAGCTACTTCTTTTCTAAAGAGAAAAGGATACATCAGAGCCTCATCTTACAACTTGATATGGATCATTATCTACCACTTGTGATGATGCACCTGTGCATGGTGTATCAGGGCATACCCTAGCTGTCTTTAAGTCCAAAGCTTAGATGGTACCTGAGAAAAATGGTTAGACAAGAAGATGTCTCATTGATTTGAGGCATTCTGGCTTTGAGTCTCTCCCTGGTCTGGGACAGTGACACAAAAGGGTAAATCAGACTAACAATCTTCCTGAAAGAAAAAAAGTGAATGGGGAATGTTATAGTAGAAGTCTATAAAATCACAGCAGTTATAGGAAGGGGAAACAATGATTGCTCAATGTTTCAAGAGCTAGACAGCATAAAATAGCAGGTGGCAAGTTCAAAACAAAAAAGAAGGAAGCTTTTCACAGAAGAAAAACATTTCACAGCTTCATAAGTGGGCTTTGAAATATCTTGCTACAGAAAAATAAGAATGTTAACGTGAACAAAGTGTTCAGAAACTACCAAATTCATGCAATAACAATCTACTAATGGTTGCTAAAAAACCATGAAAACCTCAACACTTCTGCAAAGCTGTGGAGGCTGGGAGAGTTTCATGGTAAAACACGCTTACCCTGTTTGTACACCTTTTCTAAAATGTTCTTTCTGTCTCCCTCTTGGAGACATAATTCTTGATGAGACAGACCTTTGATGTACAGAAGTGTATCCACTTTTAGGTAGAGAATGATAGCTTTTAGGAACCTCACAAAGCTGCCCTTCCATCACTCAGTACCTGCTGAGCAAGAACTCCATTTTTGCCATTAGTGCAAAGTACATTATAGTTTGTGACAGATCAGGTGGAAGGTAATGACTTAGAACTGGAGTGCTAATACATCTTATCATCCCTCCAATGTGCTCCTGATATTTGCCCTTTGTTATCACAGATTGTCAGATAGATCAGTAAAGTGAAGAGAGGAATATGGATTATTTCCTCAGAGTCTTTTTTTTATTTTGCAGTGCAATAATTTTGATTATAGAAAATTAGTGGAGGAATCTCCAACAGTTTGGCTCACTGTACAAAGTGATACATAGGCCAATCATCTATTGACCCACAAATGAAATACCTTTTTGAAAGGCTGTGATTGCACAATGGAAGTTGGGACATTCTTGGCCGTATCTGTTCATCAGTACTACAACCACCTAGAAAGCGAAAGGAAAGAGAGTGAAAAGACAGAGAAATAATCACGAGAGAAATCATACAAGCTGTGAAACTGCATTTACTGCAGGGTCAAGTTTCAGAATTATTAACACTGCCTCCTGATATGTAAACCTATGACATTCAGAGAATAATATAATCATAGAAGGTTATCAGGGTGGTCAAGCACGGCTTTCCCTTGGTGAATTCATGCTGACTACTCCCATTCGCCTTCCTGTCTTTCATGTGTCTGGAAACAGTTTCCAGGGATAGTTGTTCCATCATCTTCCCAGGGATTGAGATGAGGCTGACCAGCTCATAGTTCTCTAGGTCTTCCTGCTTGCCCTTTTTAAAGATAGGAGTGACATTTGCTTTCTTCCAGTCCTGAGCGACTTATCCCGGTCACCATGATTGTTCAAAGATTGTTGAGAGTGGCCACAAAATTGCCTCAGCCAGCTCCCTCACTACTCATGAATTACCTTTGTTCATGCTTTTCCACAAAGGAGATGCAAACCACCTTGCCTCACAGTAACTTGTTCGTGCAGCCTGTCAAGCAGCCATCTTCTACACTTTTGAAAATTATAAAAAACACTTCGCATCCCTAGTTAACCTAACAACATATAGTGATGTTGTAACTGGAGCTATAAATGTTCTGAAACTGCATAAACTAATTCACTCTGACTTAGGAGCTCATTGAAAAGCTTGAGAATCTTGATCAATATTTGCTGGTGGGTTTTGGGAAAGATGACATTTACTTAGCAACAGTAGAGACTTTATACTGTATACTTTATCTATTGAAAGTACTTGTAACTGTACAATGGTGTTTGCCCTTACAATAATTTCAATATAATGTTGACCATAGAAAATGAGAAAAGCAAGTAGAGAAGATAGTCATATAGTCATAATTCCAGTGCATTACACTCACAGCATGAGAGTGAAAACAGACTATTTCTGTAGCACCCCTTATTTAACTTCTTAGTCTGTTCCCTGTGTTTATACTGCTTCATTTCTTTATAGTCTGATGATTTATGAATTTTATTTAAAAATGTAAAAGAGCACAGATTTAAAAGTAAGATTCCTGTGGTATATGGTCTTTATAATGCATACTTTTTTTTTAACTTCAGTTATCATTAATAGGAATTACAATACAGAGTGTAAAATATATAAACCCTTTTCTGTATAAAATGGATGATACATACAAATGTAATTTGAATTTTTGCACCTAGCTTTGAAATGCTCCTCAAATATCCAGTTATTAAAATCTGCTGTACTTAATTGTGAATGAGAATAAAAATGGAGAGTTCATCCCAGCTATTCCTCTTTTCTTTAACAAAGTTTGTGGACCAGAAATTTAATAATCTTAGTACTACTGTAGCAGCAATATTCTTGAAGGAAGATTGCTTTACTTATGAAAACGTCTTATGCAACCACATTCCTCCTGTACGGTTGTGAACCCTTTTGAGAAAAGACATTCTCACTGCAGCGTATCAAGACATAACTTATGTGTCTGTTGGTGGTCATATGTTGGCCCATCGTAAATAACCTTTTTCAAAAGCTTATTGTCTTTAGTATATTTGCCTTTAAAAGTAGAATGTGTGGGATAGAAAGGTGATACCAACCCACATTGTCAGGGATATTCAGAGATATTCAGAGATATGCAGAGAAATGGAGGTCCTGACCCAGGAAAGGGATTGAGCAACACCCAGGTCAGTTAGGTACTGTAAAACCTAAAAATTATGAGCTTACATTTACAGATTGTAAGTGAAATGCCCAGTTTGCTTACAGATAACAGAGAAAAATTTGTATCTCTGTACCTGAAGGAAAACTCTGAGTGTTCTCTAGAGTTGCCTTGCTCTGTGTCTTCAATATGCCACTGGGTAGTGTGCTTAAGCATGTATCAGACATGAAGCTTCACGCCAGCAGCCACTTGCTGAGTAAAAAACCCCAGTTCTGAAAGGCAATGCTGAAGAGAGGAGAAGGAAGCAGAGCATGTTTTGCACAATTATCTTGCAGTTCAGGTATTCACTCAAGACAGGAGAGCTCTCAGCTAACTTCCTTTTCTTTGAGATTCATCCCAGAAGCTAGTCCTCATCACGCTTCACTAGAACTTATTTTGGAGTTTAAAGGCATAGCACAGAACATCCCAGGTTGGAAGGGACCTCAACCGGTTCCTTCCACCTGGCAAAAAGGCATGTCCTCTTTGTAGCCGGACTGTAAGTACTGGAAAACTGTGATGGGATTCCCCTTGAGCTTTCTCTTCTCCAGGGCAAAATGACCTACCTCCTTCAGTCCTCATAGGGTAGGTTTTGTGCCCTGTCCATGAACCTCATTTGGACCATTTCCAGTCTGTCTGCTTCTTTTTTGAATTGTGGGGGCTAGAACTGGACACAGTACTCTGGGTGCAACCTGATATTCCCATCTCCATCTATCCAAATAATTGATCTTCATGAAGAATTAAATATTAACCCTCCAGCCAATTAGTTAGGACTTCCATTTTAAAGGCAAAGATGGGAAATAGCTATCCCTGTTCACTAGTGAAGGCTCCAATCGGTAGACCATGTTCTTTCTTCGCAGAGGCCTAAGGAATATTTTTCTTTTTCCTTTTTTTGAGGCAACAGCATCAAGAGAAGTTAAAAGCCTTCTTTCCTTTCTTACCCACTCTTTGCTAAATAAGATAACTCTTTTCACAGGAATGCACTATGTGGGTAGGAGTGTTTTAAGCAGATAAAGACACTGAACTAGAATCTCCCCCTCTTTGTACAAAGTGCAAAGTGGAAAGGGTGCAGGAAGCAATCTTTTAACAGAAATGAGAAACTTGTTCATCCTTTAATAGAAATGTTCAAGAAAAGGGTGAGGACAGCACATCCCAAGCACAGGTCAAGGCCGCATTCCAGGTAACCTGAGCACTCTTTTGCCTGGAAGATGTGGCATTTGAGATCAACCCATTTCTTCCCTGTTGTGTCCTTCAGCTAATCCGTGTGCAGCCGTGACTCTCATTTTGGAGTGATTAATTTGCCCACACCGTTACAGTGGGGTATGTGATGTTCATTCTACTCTCTGAGCTGCAGACCTTAAAGATAAGTGCTGGAAAACACACTGCAACTACTAAATTCTTCCATTAATGTAGTCTCAGAAGACAAAAAAAAATAGTTGTAAGAATGTTTGTATTCCATTGCAAATCCTGGAGAGTGATATGCCTGCACTAACTTTGGATTATGAAATTGAACTTAGGTGCCCATTATCCAAAACTATTGATCTAGCCAAAATATTTTTCCACATAATTTGTTTTGTTCTCCTGCCTTGTCAAACCTCATTTTGAAAACCTGAAGAGAAAGAAACCCAAACTCTTCTAAGGGGGGATATATTTACAACATTATGTTTTGAACATCAGGCCTGTCAGTTCTGATAGTTAATAGTTTCTTATAGCATCCCAAAACAAATTTGGTTCACTCATCCTTGATACACACCTACACACAAAGTACCCTTGCAAAATGTGCCTTTTATCTTGTCTATAATCAAGCCACTGTTATTACAGGTAGTTACATTGAGATTGTTTTGAGGAATGAGTAAGTTTATGATCATTCACCCAGTGCTTTTCAAACTGTACTTCCACCAGCTCCAAATTAACTTCACTCCTGGATGTTTTTTTACACTGATGATTTTTCCTTGCTACTTCTAGCTATAATTAGTCACTGAAAATTCTCTCTCTATGCCTGGAAAATGTTTTATACTCCAGCCACAGTTCTTTTTTCTTGCTAGAGAAAATCTTCAGCTGATGAAATCTCAGTAATCTAATGATCAGAAACCCATTCAGGAGCATCCATGAACATTCATCCTCTTAAAAAACCCTATAATTGAGACACAGCAGTCAAATTATTTTTTTTTTCTTTTTTTCAGAAAAGCATCTTCAAAAGTAAGGAATAAGTAGCAAGTATGAAAAATGCGTGTTCATGCAATTTTACTAACAGCTCAGTTGTCATAAATAGAATGCAATAATTTATTTTAATAAGTATTTCTGGCTCATATGCAGTTGTAAAACTAACAAGCAACTAAGTATGATAAAATCAAAGATAGCAATCTGAAAAACTTTTACAGTTACATTACTGCTTATTTCCGCCAGCTGGTCCAATTAATCTGTTAATGTTTGGTCTTTCAAATTTAAGAGAAAATGCTGAATCAGTTTTACATAATTTCAAAGGATAACTGCAATTATATTGCTAATGTGAAGCCATAAAATGTCTAAATGTGAAAGCCATAAAACCAAAATTGTTCAAATTATCTTCTCGCCTTTGATTTTTGATACTTTCTTGTGACTTAGAACTAATCTAATACAGACTGGACTTTGTCAGTAGTAAAAATCTCACTGAACTTCAGAGGCCACAATAGAACCATACTTTGTTTCTCTGTCCTGAAGAGCTTTGCAGGAAGGTCATAGCACAGAAAATAGTGGCAAAGCTCATGAAGAAGAATAAGTTGCACAAGGTAATACATGGTACGATGGGAAAGTCAAGAAAAAAAGTCACATCATCCAGTGCTTTATTCACAGATATCTACATATATTTTTCTCCTGATGTTCATTCTTTACATTCACTTATTAGAATTTTGACCTTACTCATATTATTCCTTAATTACTTTATCCAAAAAAAAAGGCAGAATATTTAGCAAGTAAAAGCAAGTTATTTCTTCTTTTAGGCATGAATAAATATCAAGAAGAAAGTTCAAATGTCCAACATTTTGACTGTGTTACTACCTTGTTAAAATCCAGAACTCCAATGTTACTTGGAAATAAAATACACACCAAGAAGAATGGAATCCTAAGCTCTCAAGAGCTTCTTCAATAATTGTCTTGTAAATATTTTATGGATAACCTTTACTATAATGGTTTACAATACACTTTACAGGAGGCTTTATGGGTCAGATTTTGAACCTAGATAGCAAAGGCTGGTAAAACAAGTGTTAAAAAAGATGGTTACTTTTGCCTTGAAACTGTGCTTCTACTTACAAAGCAGACATTTGTAAAAGTAAAAGAACAGAAAATTCAAACGATCAGAATCAAGAGCCGTGTTTTCTTCCTGAGGTTATGAAATGAACCCTAATTTTACAAACTTAGTGGAAAACCTAGGTAAGCTGGTGAGGGTACATGGCACAGCACACTGGAGCAGCATTTCTAGTTCCAGTGGCAATATGGCTGCAGTAAGTGAGAAGCATAGCGTAGCGCTATCCCAAGCTGTGCTGTTTCTAGTTCTTGTCCCAGCTCAGTAAGAGCTAGTTCAGCTGTTTTCACCCAGCTCTGTTCAAGCCTGGGTTCTCTGATGGACGTTTTTCAGAAGCTAAGATAATTAACTGGGGGCATGGTTTGTGCCATTGTAGGCATATCAGAAGTCAAACATTAGTTCTAAGTGAATCAGTTTGTACCTCTTCATCCTCTCAGTTTGAGCATCACAGAGGTAGTATGTACTTTAAAAGCAAAGCTGGAGAAGAGACAAGAAAACAGGGAAAATGGAATAAATTACCCAGAGTAATTTATTATTAACCAGGATCAGTATGATGTGCTTTCCCAGTGCTAACAGCCCAACACCTACCACTACAGGAATCAATCCAAACATCCATTCCACAGGGACCAAGAGACATTTTTCCATATAGAGACTGTAGGAGATGAGGGAGGCATCTGAGTGAAACCCCTAGACTTCTCACCAAGGTGTCTTCTCAGGACTCAAACCTCCCATGCACTTGAAATGTTCCAGTTCAAAGGCTTTAAAGTTTTGTTGCCTATTAGTTAACTACTGTTGTTTATACCAGCAAGGACAAAAGAAAACAAAACGTATCACATGAATTCAGCTGAGTCAGACACTTAACATGGAAATTTAAGGCCAGGTGTTTGTTTGGCAAAACAGAAGGAGAAATCTGGGCAAAAGTCACCTTGATTTGTCTTTAGCTGCATTTTACATGGCAGTTTGCTAAGTGCTTTAATTGCTTGAATGTTTGAAAAGGTGGGGGCAACAGCCTATTTACTTATGTGTTTTGGGGAGTAAGTCCGCTATGTTTAAAGGACAAATGTAGCAACAGTAGAGATATGCAGAGATTATGACAGGAGTGATGCAGAATGGCTAAATAGTGAAACAGCTCTGGATAAAAACAAAGACAAAACAAGGAAGAATACCGAGAAAGAGCACATAAAAGACAGAAAACACACCAAAAATAATAATAATTGAAAAAAAGCAAACACAGAAAAGCAGCTAAAACTATCCTGATTAATCAGAAAGAAGTGGCAGCATGGCACTATGCTACCTTGGCTGACCAGGAAGAACACTTTCACATAGCCCATGTGAGCCGCCCACCTGCAGCAACAGACCGGGAAAAAAAGTTCAACTTCATATCTGCAAAGGCAAGGTCTATTTGTAAGACTTCATATGCCTCCTGTTGTGTTTCCCCACTGCTGCTGTGCTTCATTCAAACATTCAGAGCTTATAAAGATTGGGTAAAAATCCTACTGCAGAAAACATCATTATTATGTACCATGGGACTCTGGAAATCCATGTACCAATCTACTTAAAACATTGTCGTTAAATTCAGCTTTTAGAAAAACCTTCAATACTTCCTACCCCATGCCAGTTTTGCAAAAGTAGCTATGTTACTGTTGATTTTTCTTGATAATGTACTATTTCTTTTTTTTTTCTTGACAAGCATACAAATGTGCTTAATTCAGTAGTCTATATAAGAAAAATAACAAGTTTTAAAAAACAAAAGATTCTGTTCTTCAAGTTTAGTTTCCAGTAGCAAAACACAGGCTTCTCTGACAGTAAGTATGGCTTACTGGTAAACTTATTAGTACACATGGCATTTTTTACATTGAGTTTGATAAGCTGGCACAGGGTTGTATAGAATTTATGAGACATTTTATCTCTGCCAAGACATTTTTCTTTTGGTGAAGATATGCATTAAATGGTCAGACATGGTCCAGTAGCTAATAAGGTACAAAGACATCTACACTTCCATTGACTTCACTGACGTCAACAAGGACAAATGCCGTTATCTCTGGCAGATAATGAGTTTATTACTACAATCCACTTATTTATAAGTTACGCAAATAGTTTTTAAATGGTTATGGGATGAGATCATTTTTGAGCAACCAAACAGTGCATGTAGCCTATGCAAGGGTAATTCCTTTGATGCAAACAGATCTGTGCCTTCTTGCTTTTTTATTGAGTTTGGGAATTTTGCCACCTATGTAACCAATTGAAAATATATGGCAAATCATACAGTGTTTCTGTAGAGTATTTGGCAGTGAAACTCATAGGGTTTTCAATCTCAAATGTATTTTTCAGTTTAGTGGAAAAATCCTGAGCTTATGTGGGATTTCAGACTACTGAACGAAAGGAATGAGGGAAAAGAGTAGAATTTCATTTTCCAGGTACTGCAGGACTGTAGTATTTGTACCATTTCTAACAGAAAGGTCTTACACTGGGTCATGTTGCCATAGTGTTTTATTTAGAACAAGACTAGAGCAAGACCCATAACTGTCTCATCAAGTCAATAGAGTTCGCCTGTTCTTTCACTAAGGCAACGTGCCATTACTTACAAAGGGCATTACAGCTGCAACAGAAAAAATCCTGTCCCAACCCCAGTATAACCATGAATAAAGTATAGCCATTAATAATCAGTGATCTTTTCTGCAGCTGGCATCCAACACTGCTTTTGACTAGAAATTCTACCCTGAAGTGTAAATGTGCAGGAAAAGCAGCAGCGAAGTTCTGAAAAATCAGTGTTATCTGATGAAAAATATTCTGTTGAAGTTCTCTTTCTGCTCTGGTCCTGGGAATATGTAAAATCTATATGGCCTAAGACATTTAAATACTTTGACAGGAATCATGCATCCAGTCTATCAAGTTCACATAAGTCTTTACCATCTTTGTTTTTAATTCTGTTAGCTGATCCTGTTTGAGGGAACCGAATAGGGAAAAGAAAGCAAAAAAAAGAAACAGAATTTCTTTTCTCACAAAAGGAATCATTTGTTATGAATGCTGAAAAGTCAAGGCTTTCTTTTTCCTTTTTCTTCCTCATTTCTATTTTTCTTGTGAGATATCTTATAATTTGAAATGAAGCAGCAAGGAAGCCGAGCGTCCCACAGGTTATTTAAAACATTATTTGGAAGAAGACAGCAAGAAAGTCAGTGGACAGAGAATGTCAATACATATTGTGGAAGCAATCAGAAAATATTCTGAGTGTTCTGGATGGATCTGATCTCATCAATGTGTGTGTATGTAAAGCCGTCATAGGAACCGTGCTTGCTGTGCAGCGTGGAATTAAGGCAGGATTCCGCTTTTCCTTTCACGTGCAATGTTTTAAATCTCCTGCATCCATTCCAACCAGTCAGCCCCAATCCCGAAGGCAGAAAAGTAAATGCAAAATTTTAAAAAAGTTATTTTAAAGTTTGTTAATGGCACTTAGGTTCTGTCACAGATTTTATTTCATCTGCAGATTGCACTGGTATAGAAAGTTACTTGATCTAACATTTTTAAACAGAATAAATAAGTAAGTTTTAATCACAGTTTTTCAACCATTCTTAGGAACACTGTTTTACTGGGAACACGGCTTATGCTTAATTGTAAGTTCAAACCTCTGCTACTTGATTAAGAGAAAATTATCTTTTGGAGTTTAGACAGGAAAAACAAGCATTATCACAAATATGGAGTTACATCTGTGAGTTTTTATGCACTGTAGGTTCCATTGTTAATACCTCATAACCACAAGCCCTTCATATACAAAGATTAAGGGAGACAAATATGGTTTCTTGTGGTTCTGGAGTGTCTTTGGCACCATACCCGCTCAGATAGCTCTCACCTCCCACAGTTTGCTGTGCCGTTGGAGAACTGCAGAAGCTGGCAGGAAGATGAACTCTCTGAAATCCTGAAGCTGTTCCTCTGAAGCTGAAGAGACAGACGTTTCTGTTTTTAAAGCAGTTTAGAGGTGATGTTACACAACCATTAATTAGAATACCCTTCAGACACCCTAGAGAACAGATACTGACCTGTTCATCATCTAGCAATTACCTTCCTCCTACTTGTAAACTAAGAATCAGGTTGTCAGCTGAATGTCAAAAGATTAGCTTCAGTCCTTTTCATCTTTTAATCCTATTCTGAATGATACCTAATCGGCCTCCATATTACTTTGCTCCACCCAGTCCGTAGCCTGATATATAACTTCCTTCTCAGAAATGTCAAATATATGGTAAACTTACATTTAAACAGTGATATTCCCTTGCTGTTCAGTAATGTCTAGATTTGGGATAAAATGTCAAGCTTATATGCCCAAAAATATATACTTTTTGGATTTCTGAGTTAATAACCTCTAGAAAACCAACACATACTCTATAAAAGAAATGGTTACCCCTTGTTGAAATAATTAGAGAATATGTCACTTCAGCCACTTAGGGTTGCTTTCTTGACAGTGATACTTTAAGTCTGATGTAACAAGGGAATTTGGACACTGAGTGATGTGATTTCCTATTGATCTCTTATTTTTGTGCTTGTCTTTTAATCCATTCTGAACTGTAGAGGACAGAAGAAAGAAGGTGGTGTGCAGGTTAGGAAGTATGTGCTTCATTTCATATGTGATTGATTTCCTATTAGTACATGATTTTCTCATTGTTAGGTAGTTCCCTACTTATGAATTGTGTTGGGATTGACTACTTCTGCATCTGCTGGAGTGGCATTTTGAATCTCATTTGGGAGATGGCTCGCTCATTTCCACCATGTTATGTCATGCTCTTACAATGTGCATTTGGGGTTTTTAGTAACTGCTGTCTTCCTAAGAGCTGTGAAATTATCCCTTAGTTTTAAATTATGCTTCTGCTAGCATCATATAGAATGTTTTCTGCAAGAAGACCAGGCAAGGCCAGAAAGCTATGCTCCTACTATCTCTTGCTCATAAAATATTCAGATTCAATTAAAAGACAACAGTGATCAAGGTGGAAAGGAGGGTCTGTGTGTTACTACAGCTCAAGGGTAATGATAATTGTCACCTATTAAGTTGGACAGCATAACATGGTGTTATTTCATTTCAAAAATAATGAGATTTCTACAGCTGTATGTGAGATTTGGGTTCGCTTCTGCTTTGTTTTGTTTTCTTTCACTGAAATGCAGAACATCTGGTCTAAAAAGCTCACACCAATGTCAGATGAAGATTTATAGAATTACAGTGATTAAAAAGGAAAATTGTTTTACAATAAACTGACACATCTGCTAAGTGTCAATATTTACTTACAGGCAGCTTTTGATGTCTTATAGAAAAATAGATTATCCTTCTTCCCCTGCCTTCTTTTTGACTTAAATCAATATTGGAAAAATAAAAAGGAGAGAAATTGCGTTTGGCTGTTCTCTATCAAGACATTGTTGCACTGGTTCTATGTAGCGGTAAAAGAAAATGATGACCTTTTACTATTTATTTCAATATTGATCTATCTACGCTTCATCTGCTCTTTCTATGGGCAGTTTTTAGCTGTCAATAAGGCATTGTCTCCATAGCTGCATTTGATTGCTGTGTGTATACAGCTGTGCTTGTTTAAACCGTGTTGGCATGCACTACATATCTGTAGAAATTAGATTTTGCCTTTAAATTAACCAAAAAGCTGTTCCACCACTCATTCTCTAATCTATGTTTTCAAAGGATATAACCATTTATTCTGGCACAAGTATAGAATTCCCTTCAACGCAAACTGCATGAGCAATCACATTACATCAGTTTTTAAAGTTGTGAATCTCAACTTTTATTTTGTCTTCTTCCTTTCCTTTAGAAATTATGCCAGGTTAAAATAAAAACAGAATGAACAGTGGTAATAATATTCCTTGGAAGAATATATGTAAATATTCTACTTTTTAAAGAACGGTTTTGGGTTTTTTTTAGCAATCTCAGAATAGGATATTTTCTCAGGTAAAAAACCCACATATGTTATTGAGTATCTAATTTTAAAGAATTGAATAGATTGGATGCTGAAGACGTCCTAGATTAGCTTAAAGTTTACAGTGATCTCTGTTCAAGGTGTCCCTACTGGGGAGCTCCCAGATGGAGGATGATAGAATGGAATGATACAGATTGCTTGAAAAGCAGGATTGCTGTCAACTCACCTTCTAGTTACACCTTAAGAGAACATTTTATTTAAAAAAAAAAAAAAAAAGGAATTCTAGGGGAAACTTTCAATAACTTCATTACAAAGTATAAAAAAAACATTCACTTATATACTTGGAATAAATGCATATAAGACTTGCGTAGTTCTGAAGATCAGAATATCTTAGCCAGCTTTTGGATGTGTCATGATTTTGTGTGCCACACCATAAGCCTGTCAAACTTCCCTGAAATCCCTTGCATCTTCAAAATACTCTTTCTCTCTGAGGAGATATTGACATATCTCTCCCCTGTATGCAGTCTCCTATTTTCATCAAAATTGTAGTGAGGTAATCTTGGGGGTTTTTACATCTCTTGTTCAGCTGAAGAAGTTCTCTGATGAGTCAAAGGCAAGAGAACAGACAGAACAACAGACTGACTGGCACACAGACAAACAGTGTGACTGGACATTCTTCCTTTGCATGAAATCAGTTGAAAGATGCAGTTTCTTCACCAAGGATATAATTAAGCTACTCGGGAGAGAAAACAGTGCTAGAAGACTTTGTATTCTGAAAACATCAGAGAAGAAATTGTATGTGAACTTACGAATGCAATCTGGAAAAAAGTGTAGGTAGCACATGGAGAAAAAAAAGCAGAAGAAAAATGCACAGAATTTAATGTAGTGATTGTACTTTTAAAGTTCCCAGGCAGTGATTTGCCATAGATCCCATTTTAAAGGATTAAATATATTGGCTTACTTGAGAATATCCAATTTAACCTAAGGAAAAAAGGGTCCTAGATTACTGCTTTTCCAGGAACAACTTTGAGGAATATTAATGTATAGCAGACAGGAGAGGACAAAGTAGCCATCATACAATATCGTTAAGTTTTGAACTTGCTGGAAAGATCAGGTATAAAAAAGTCAGAGCAACCCTAATGCACTGAGTACTCTTGCTGCAATAAAAAAAAGGCAAGGATTGTATTGCCAGAGGGCATACAGTATAAATCAAAGTACTTGATATTGTATCCATGTAAGCTATAAGTTGAATATTACTTAGAATGGTGTATATAGTTCTGTCACCATATTTTAGCAAGGGTATAACTATGCCTGACGGAAGACTGTATATTATATTAACACATAGACTAAAGCCGTGTGCTAAAGATTTATGTAATAATTAGAATTGCAGAAATAAACTTTACTAAGCTTCTTTAATTAAAGACTATTCTTTTACAGGCTGGTCTTACAAATGAACTGTTGGCAGCAGCTGTAAAATCTACTGCAAGTTAAACTTGCACTTCTGTTAAATATGAGGACTCCAAGTCTGCTATTTACCAGACCATATTAAAAGACACAATTCAGACTCTCAGCAGTTTTCAATTTTATGATTCAGGTCTTGGAGAAGGTAGCTCAGCTCAATAAAAAATCATACAATAGTCCAGGCAGAGAGTGTGATCATAGGTCCAAAGCAACACCCAAAACTAACTGACAGTATAGACCTATGCCAAGATTCCTCACAGGGTATCTCTGGATAGGATAAAATTGATGGAGTGGGATATTCTAAATAATTTTACAGTATATGCACCTATCTTCCTTATGGAAATGGAATTAGATGGGATTTGTTATACCTTAAAGGCAAAAACTCAGTGTTAGTCTTGCTTTGTGATTTGAAAGAAAGTCTTCAAACAGAGCATCAGGAAATACTGCATTCACTGTTTTTCTGGGAGAAAGCTTCTATATATGAGGAAAAAAAAAAGAAAAAAAAGAACTGTTTTTTTACTCTCCCTTGCCAATGAACATCAAGCTGTTTTGATGTCTTGCGTTTATTATGTTTTTGCTTTGGGAATTTAAAACTGAAATCCACTTCAATATTATCTTATTTTGTGAAATAAATTGTTTCATTCCCCCATCCATCAAGTAAAGCACACAGCACTGGATTAATTTAGATTAAGGGAAACAACAAGAAAAAAAAAGAAGACAAAGAGAAAACTTCAATGAGACAATGTTCGAAGTGCCTTTTCTATAGAGGTGATAGCAATTCTTCCAATCAAAATAGCCTGAGAACTCTATCTGGAAGGGAAGCTCTGAAATTTAAGGGTGTAACAGGTAAGTAAATGAGTGTCATTTTACAGCATGAACTGCACATTTACACTTGCTATTTGTTTCTTGTTGGCTTGAGTAACAGTGCATGAACTATTAACCATTATCCACCTTTATATTTTCCTTTTCTCTTGAAATTAATTTAAATGTACATGTAGTAGGAGAACTACATAGATTTGTGTAATTGGTGAAAATATAGAAAAAAGGATGGCAGCTTATGTTGCATGGCAGTGACATTGACAATGACCTTTTCCCCTTAAATCTGTCTCTGCCTCAAACTATTTGTTGATAGCAGTTTAACATGACTTTCTGATTGTGGATCCTCTACTTTCAAGTATGAGACCATTCTGAAGTATCTGTCTTCCTTTAGTTTTGGCAGCAGGGAAAATCAGTGTTTCCATAGGTCATTTGAGCAACATATAAATATCTAATTGGTGTGAGAGAAAGTGATAAAGTTAACATTGGAATCATACAAGCAACAGGCAAGCATACACTGTAGAGCTTTTTTTTTTTTCCTTTTCTATAGGTTCTTTCAACAGGATATAGTTCTGTTAAGCTCCTGCAGTATTATTGCTACTGTCAACTCACATACAATCTACACTCACAGGAATTTGGCAAATATTACCTCAAAAGACTAGTTCCTATGGCACAGGTATCTTAAAATACTTGTACAAAATGATGACTTTACACAAAGGGCTTGCTGCAGCCTTCTAAAGGACATTGATCTAACATGCTGTTTTCAGTGTGATATTTTAGATGATTGAAATATTAATGTAGGACATTATAAAGGGTCCCACAACTGGGAGTACCAAGCTTTTCTGATCAACGTCTTGAATTTATTAATTTCTATTTTGTATGAGAGTGATGTTGCAGAGTAGTTATTTTTCCCAGTATAAGTTGACACTTAAGAGAAAAAACCCCACACATTAGATATATAACAAATACATTGTTTTACCAGTTGCAAAACCCACATGCTACAATGATGAGAAAAATAGTCTGATACTATAGCAGATAACCAGAATAACTGACAGATAATTACTTCGCTCACAATAAAACTCAGTTCGCCATATGACATGCTTTCGGTTTCCCCTTTTCGTTGATGATTTGGAATTGCTAACGTATTGCTAACATTGATACTTGTGCTTTTCTATGGGTTCCTGGTAAATTTTTGTGATCTTAAAAAAAGCACACTTTCGTGCAATACAATGCAGATAATGTGTGAAAAATGCATAAATATACAGCAGGTGTCTGTTTTTTTCACAAGTCTCATTTTCTTTTAACAATTAAGCTGTTTGCAAAGCTGCAGTGAAGGTTATTGCAACTACATTTATCACATTCTGGTGTACTTGGTGCTCTATTTCTAACTAAGAATTTACAAAGGCGTAAATTCTGAAAGTAAGAAAATCCTTTTGCAACCTTGTATCTCAAAGAAACAACACAAACAAGGAAAAAAAGGAATGCTCAGTGCACTGTCCAGGAAAGCAAGACTTGCAGCTAAGGAAGAAAAGGAAATTATCACAAGAAATGATCAGTTCCATTTGAGAATGAGTGTGTCTAACTTATTATAACTATTTGTGAATGAGCTATCTTATCTTTTGTAACTTATTAAGAAAACTTTTAGAGAAAAATCTTGATCTAAATAGATGAACTTTCAGTGTGTCACATTTGAATCTAAAAGAGAAGGGAGATCGGACTGGGTAAGGAAAAGGTGTTTATCCTTTCTGTGATGAATGTTGGTCTGTTTGTTCAAATAAGGTTATCCCTCATTTTCAGTCTCTGGGGGTGGCAGGAGTTTGGCAAACAGAGATGAGCAGGAAAGCTTAGGCAGTCAGTCTTGCATTTTCTGTTATCCAAGAGCTAAGTTTAATTCACAATCAAGTAGAATTGGGAAGGAAATACTAAACTAGTCCTAGTCGAGTCAACAGAAAATAAGTCTGTGAATCTCAGAACTAGACTCAGTACACTTGCAATGTAACCATGAAGCAATACCAGGACCTTACTTTCCACGGATATTTTGAAAGAATTCTTCTTTTTTGGCTCCTCTCAACATCTCTTTTTGCAGCTGTGGCCTACAGTGTCCACCACTGGATTGAGGTCAGTGTTTAATTACCAGGTGTAAACAGTTTGAGCCCTGTCCCTTAAAAGTTACAGCATATAAACCATTCATGATGCTGTGCTATATTAAAAGTTGCAGCACATAAACCATTCATGATGCTGTGCTATATACTGCATAAACTAGTGTTAACCATTAAGCAGCAGCATCTATTATGAAATATTTTCTTCTAATATTTTTTTTTCCTTAAGGGTAAAGGAATTCAGCTTTCACTTGGGAACAAACACACATCAAAATTAGGATTTTAGAACTTTTTCAGTTACTGTAGCTCTAAAAATTTCTATGAAATATATCTTATCCTTATTTTTTTAGGAAAAATACCCTGTCGATATCTCACTTTCACTTTAAGGAAAAATTATGAAACTTGAAACTGAGATGAAGCATGAGCAGCTTCATTTCCACTGCAAGCTACTAAAAACTAAGTGGCTAATGATCAAAATGCCACGTTCACTATAAGCTTAACTTAATTCAATATTATAATCACCACATCAAAGTTATTGTAAAGCCCAAAAGTTCTATGCACTATATTAGATGAAAAGGCTTTTGTAGCCAAGATGAGCAGTGATTCCTTGTTGCTGTAGGAGATTCTATGTATTGTATCACGTAGGAGTTTAGATTAGATTATTTTAATAACTCCTTACAGAATACCACTGATGAAATTACCATACAGTCTTCATTTTATCAGAAATTTTCTTTTGAAATTATCTTCAGAATACTGCAGCTTTTTGTAAAATCAGCTGATATCAGAAGTATCTTCAATCTGTAATATTTAATAATACCTTACTGTCAAACAGCAAAATACTGTACAATAGCTTGTGAACATTCACATGCAATTTCCCAGAAAACATGTATTCTAAAGCACAGAAGTATTAAACTATTAAATTCAAGTTTATACTTCATGAGGATTTTCTGTATTTCTTCTGTGAATGGTTGGTGTCACTTCTTTATTGCCTCTTTTTGAAAGATTCCCTTTATGACATTTTCAATTGCATGTGTGGTCTTCAATCCTTAAATCTTATTACCACATTTATTGAAAGAAATCAAATCCCAACAAACAATTAGAAATGGAAGGCAACTGATGGGTTACTGCTGTATCTGTAGATTTCAGTTCCCCAAACAGTCATCGTTCAAACTTCTAAGATTTTCTTGGATCCAAATGCTACCAACTGGCCCCTTCAAGTCTAACAACACATTTGGGACAAATTAATTTTTATGAAAGCTTCTTTTTCTTTCTTATAAAAAGCATCTGAGACACATAAAAGGCATCTGAGAGCATCTATACACATGATTACCCAAGAGAGCCCGGTACTTTTAGCGTATATGTAATAAAATATCTGTCTCTCTTGGGTAATTATGTGTATACCAAAATGTTCACTGATAATTGGGAAATCTGACCCACCACCTACTTAAAGTGTTGGGATTTTGTTCGGTACAGGAGGAAATTATGTGGAAAAAAAAAAGATTGCCAAGGGTTACAGAGAATGTTCTTTCATCATCATTCATTGCAGAAGCAGGATGGAGGAAAAACACAGAAACATAAGGAGATGAGATGAAAGGAGGGTTGCAAAGGAAGCCAGACTCCTAAACTGAGCTCTGTGATCTCTCTGTCTTTCTCTCTAATGGGTGTCCTCCCTGACTGGCCCAATGTTATGTTAAGTAGCAAGCATGTGGCATTTTCTGCAGCCAGAATGCAGAGAATGGCAAAGAAAGCACTGTACTATCCATTAGGATGAATCAGCTCATGAACTAAAAATCAACTCCAACTTTCATCTATGACTTAAAGCAAACCAAACTTTTTCGAGGACTGTGTGTATATATACACACACACATATATACCCATGTGCGCATTTGTATAAATATATATCAATATATATAAATACATATGTACACACTAATATAATGCTTCTGAAAAAGCTGTGAAGGCTAATGCCACAGGTTTTTATGCTTACCTCCTCAGGTGTCCATTTTATGTGGATCTGACTAGGACAGAGATGTCTTCAGTCAATAACCTCATTCATCACAGTTGACAAACGCAACAGCAGTTTTGATGGGAACATTTGAGTCATAAAAGGACGCCTTCCAGCGCTCTAGATTCCTTCTGGGTTATTTTCACAAAAAACTCATCAGTATTAATGTAGCATTAAGTATGGATGTCTTCACCAGATAACAGCAATGAAAAACTGCCGGAAGATTTGCCCCTACTCTTCTGGTTGCCTGCTTCCCTTGCTTCCTCTGGTCACGTCGGGCAGAGGTGGATTTCAACTATTCGTCTTAGACCCCAAGTGTGAGGGGACTTCACCCTTCCAGGATGAGGCTGAGACTGTGGCACTGTGGTGTAGGTTTTCTCCCCGCCTTGCGACATGCACACGTTGCATGCAGCTGCCTACCCTCAGGCCCCCATCCTACCCATACCAGACACAGCAAGGTAGTGACAGCTGCCATGGCTCTGCTTTCTCAGGGTGCAATATTCATACTCCTATGAGTCGGAAGTGTCCCTTGTATAATTACTTTTTCTACCTGCCGTTTTAGTAGCCTTTCTGCCGTGGCTGGTGGTTTAGTTATGACTGTCAGTATTACCCAGGACACCCATTTGATGGTGGTGGGAATTTTATGTCTTTCATGGCATGATCCTCGGCAGGGTTTTTAAATACAAGTCCGCCTGCAACACAGCAGTCCGTTGAGAACAAAGAGGATAGCAGAGAGAAAGCTGCTTGGTGGATAATGATGAGGAATTAAGGTGTCTCTGACCCACCCCACTGCGCCTGGCAGTGTCAAACATGTGTGTGAGCTTATCGCACTCTGCATTTTACTTCCCTGTGGTTTTATATTGTGCACATCAGGATGCTTTCCAGATAAAATAAACTGTTGTAGCACAGTTCCCAGGAAAATCTTGCTGTTACATCTATGCTGTAATCTACAGAGGGCCAGAGTATGGGCTTGAGCTTTACTATGTGAGTATTAATACTGTTTAATTGTGAACAGACTACCAAGCTCCATGTTGGTTTTGCTCACTTGCGCTCTGCAGACAGTACTTGGATACATTTCAAGGATTGCACAGAAGAAAGACGGTTCCAAGTAGGCAGCCACCCTGTTTTGGAGGGGAAGGAAATTTTCCTGCATATCAGGGAACCTTTCCATTTCATACTTTCCTTCGGGACCAAAGAATGGACTGTGGCCCTTTTCCTTTAATCCACTTGGCTTCTGGAGTTCTCAGGAATTATTTTTCAAATATAGAAGGCAACACTCGAACATAAGGCTCAGTGCCCACGATATAAGTGGAAAATCTCCATCGTTATTCAAGTGCAATTCTCAGTTGCCCTCTCGGAGACTGTTGAGGCTTTTAATCACCTCAGTTTCTGCCTGCGGTCATGCAAAATGCACTACACATAAGTTACTCTGAGTGTTTCTTCTGAACCATAAAAGAGAGGTCTCCTATCCTGAGCAGTTGCATCATCCTCTTCAGTGCGTTGTGGGATCTGAATTCAGTCTCCAGACCTGCAAGGAGAAGGACCCAGGTCTTTCTAGCACATACCCTTCTCTCACTGCTAAGATATTCAAAATTCTGTGATGGGTTGAATTCTCACCACGGGTTTTTGCTGTGAAAGTGTAAATGTATGTTAGCAAAAATCACTTGGCTCATGGCCGTGAACAAAAGTCTCTGTCTCTTTCTCTAGCCAGGCATTCATGCATAAATCCAATTATCTTTCATTCAGTCCTTCACTTAACTTTTCTTCATCTCATTTCTAAACTGTGATAGTTTGTTGTATAGACATCCAGCATCGGAACTAGTGAGCATTATACAAACTGCTGGAGCACCTCGGAATTTACTGTTGTGTAGGCCTTAAATTATTGACCAGTGTTGATAAAAACCTTTTAAATTTAATTTTTTTGAGGAATATTCGTGAAGAAAGAAGGTTGAAAAATGAAACTAGCAGAATCTCCAGTAATCACAAGCCAACACAAACATCTCAGATTTTTTTTTTGTCTTCATTTTTCTTCCTTTTCTAAGGTTGTGTATATAAAATAGAAAAAGAAGACATAAATTGAGGCCACAGAATCCGTCAAGTTTTAAATCCAGAAGCACAGTGGGCGTGATTTTTAATTTTTAAAAAATTCTTTTAGAGGGAAGTTCAGAGCCTGATTTTCCAAGATATATTTTGTAGCATTGTGCCTTGCACCTATGAGAAGGCAGAATCAGCTCTGTTGGCTTTATTGACTTTAATTTGAGCTTCTTTTTTTACAGCTGAGATAATCTTGCTATCTCTTCCCCATAGATCTGGCTGTAATTTCTTCTTACTTAGTGGACAAAATTGGTGCTTTGATGAAATGAGTATTTCTTATTCTTGCAGTCTCAGCAGTGCTGTCTTTATAGTTACGGGAATGGTAAATCTTCTTTCAGACCATCAGCAGTAGCATTAGGTTGTACTCAAATGCAGTTGAAGCAAATCTCCCATCCTTGTAACTTCAAGTCCAGTTTTTAACAGTTTACCAAGAAATTGTATATGCTGTTTTCATAAATCATCAGGATAAGTTGCAAAATTAAACTAGTTGAAATAAACAGCTTGGAAAAATACTACCAGCTATTTATTATGTATATGTGTTATGCTGTCATATTCTGAAGTACAGTTTGATAGTTGCTGTACTTTGATTCACTGTTGGAAAACTATGAAGGGTATTGTCGTAGCTCCATTTTTTTTTGAAAGAGTTCGATCTATGACACTTAGGCACTACTGTGATGAGAACTTTAGCAGAATTTTGATGGATAATAGGAGATAGCTGGAAGGAATATGGGTGAGCACAAAAAAAGATTTCTTTTTCAAGTCCATGTTTTATTTTCAATGGATGTATTTCTTGTGGTTTGGGTGTTTTGTTTTTTTTTTTGGGGGGGGGGGCAGAAGTATATACAGGGACATCTATTTAAGGCAAATGATGTGAAGAAACTGCTTCTTCAGAAAGCCAGCAATTAGCTGTATTCAGAAGGAGGGAAGCCCACAGTTCTGTAGCACTGTCCCCAGTGCTGTATCAGTTCTTCCACCAAATGAAAGAATTGAGGAGGGAGAGATGAGAGAAGGCTGCACAGCCACAAACATTTTCCTGTGTTTAACAACAACATTGAGAGCTTTCTGCCCTGACAGTAACATAATCCATCAGTGGAAAAATGAAGTATTACTGACAGGGTACAGCCTCATGCAGGACCATCAGTACCAAGAGAGGAGACGTTGCTTCCTACAGAAAAGAGTTCCTGGGATTTGGAGCCATTTCCCTGTGTCAATGCTGTTATGTTGGTGAGGCTGATGGAAAGCCAGTCGGGGTCAGAAATCCTTAAAGGTGAAGGCATGAAGTATGGTAATACTCTGACAGCACATTCAGAGAACAAAGGTGCCACCATAGGGAAAAAGCAAAGAGGCTCTGGATTTATGTAAGATGAAAGTTTGACACTGTAGCTCTTAAGCAGATTGTTTTCAAAACAAGCTTCACTGGCTACAGACCATGTGAGATTTTGGTGAAGATATATTCCTGCTTTCTCCTTGGGAGGTCAGGTGTTAGACTCATTGTAAAAGCAGCTCCAATTTTCTAAAAAGTCAGTGTGCCAGTCTCTGCAAGCAGCTGGGAGCACGTGACCATTAGTGCTGATTGCAACATACCCCAGCATATGATTTAAGGTTCCATGGATTCCTTTCTCACCAAAGAGTGCCAAAATAAGAATAATTCACCCCAGAAATAGACAGGCAGATGTAATGAGAGAAATCAGTGTTTCACAAATGTGACTGCTTTGGGGATTTTTCAAGTGAACTACTTTTGCAAGTGGACTTGCCCGTTCACTGAGAAATTTTCTCCAGAATAAAATTAATGATCAAAATATATAAAGACAAAAGAAAAAGTCACAGAGCTTCAGGTGTCGTCTCTGAACAAGTATCAGCAGGACCCTGAATGTGATTTACTGTAATTTATACGATTTTCTGTATCACTCTAAAAGTAACAGTTTCATTCCAGTCCAGACCAAAAACAACTTCCAAAACATCAAAAACTCACACAAAATGGAAATCTTATTTTCTTGCTATGTCTATTCACAACAGAGTTTGGTTTTTGTTCAATTCTAAGGTCTTTTCTTTTAATTAATTCAAAACATGTATCTGAAATAATCCTCCATAAAATATTGAAATTGCATCTTACTTGCCAAAAAGGCGTTTCCTTATCCTCATGGATTGTTTTCAATGAATATTTATCACTTTCTCTCCCGCCATTAAATTCCTTACGCATCATTTTCGTACCATGCTTTATCTCAGAGACGATGTAAAGTCCCAAGTTTTTCATTCAGTAGACAATAAATAGATTTGCTCTCCTGACTGCAGCCCACATAGCACCCATTTCTTCTGTCCCGAATGTCCATTGGTACCACTAGCCCCCTGAGGTGTACACAAGGCGTGCAAAATTGAGTGAGTACAACAACTGTAAATTAAACTTTTAATGGCATCCACTAAGTTCCACTTAGAGAAACTGCTATGTCAGTCACTGCTGCTCGTCAAAGGCATATGAAAAATGAGATTTTATGCTCCCCTTTATTCAAGTCATTTGGATATCACGACCTGTTTCTGCTTCTATTTCTGCCTACATGTTACTAATCTTCATAATCTAATGAGCTCACTATAATTTAGTTGTAGGAAGTAGAAAGGTCACAGAATGATCTTTGTTGAAAATAAGATGATTTGTGTAGGCACAACTCATGAATCCATGTTTACAGAATATCAGACTTAATAAGCCACGTGAAACTGAATTCTGGGTTTCTTGCTTGAAAAGAAAAACCTTTGGAAGCGACGATAAAACAAAGCAGATATTCCATTAACTTTTACTTCCTATTGCCTTTTCTGGAGCCAGAATTTTGCCTTGCAGCCTAACATATCTTTTATCTTGATCTGCAAATTGCTGAGTGCTTCAGGTATAGTGGTGTTCTGTAGGTGACCAAGCACTCAGCATTTCACTGGTCTAGGAGTGGATAAGTGCAAAACAGTGTCCAATTGCATATCTGCAATTAACTGTGGACCCCGAAGTCTGAATACTTATATTTAATTACTGCTGTAAAGCAACTGGTGAGAAATATAAAAGTTGTCATTTTAATTCATAATTAATTACACTGAACCCTCCCACTTAAAACTCACGTTATGCACAAAACTACAAATAAAATCAATTTATTTTCTAAGTTTTATTTTTTAATTATTCTAAGCCCTATGCCTTCTGGGCATACACTTTAGAAAAGAAAGACAAGATTTAAGGTTTGTCGTATTTTCTGATAGTGTGTATCATTAAAATACAATAAGAAAACAGAGTCCTCACAGTATTTTAGAGAAATTCAGGTGATCCAAGCTTTAAGATGATATTACTTAAATAATATATCTTAGGCACTGAAATAGTAGCATGTAAATTTCAAGTGATAATGAGAATATGGTTAAGATAGCTTTTTATACACCTTTTGTATCAAAGATACCTATGTCATAGAAACTAACCTATCTGTGTTCCTTTCTGCTGCACAATCTTAGATTGCCCCAGTATTTCATGCTACTACTGACCATTAACTACTTTCTTCTAAAATTATTCTGTATGCATCTGATTCTGATATTGAAATATATTCTGAAGTTGAAACCTACCACTTCTGTTATTTCTGCGTATTTAGAAGCTAACTGCGCACAGGACTGTAATCAGAAAGAACTTCCATAATTTTTAGGTGGTTTGGGTATCTTTGTACCAGTCAGTTTTTCAAAAAAACTGAGACAACCCCTTTATTTTACAAGTAACTCATTTCATGCGGTCCTATGAGTGAAATATTAAGTGAACGAAGCTTGTTTAATATTGGCAGTCTAAAATAAAACATTTGGCCTTGCTCAGTGTCTGCATTTTCTTGCAGAGTCAAACATCTTCAGATGGTGAATCACCCTCAGTATCTCAGACACATATTTTAGAAAGAAACTAATTGCTGTCTGAAATCCATGGCCTTAATGGTATTCAGATGCCTAACCCTCAAATAAATCAATGAGACCTGGGCACTTAGATACCTTTCAGGATCTAGATCTGGAGAGACTTTGTCCCCTAAGAAGCTGATAAGGTCCAAACATTTTACTTAGGTGCTTTGAGAATATAATAAAATATCATGATAATAAAGCATGCAGAACTCCAAACAATAACTGAAATAGCTAGAAATACATTTATATAGAAAGAAATCCATGTACAGCCAGCCCAGAATTTCTGTTTCCTTTATGTTCTGTACTACCTTAGAAGAATTAGCAAGCCTGAATATATTTATATGTGTTTTTACAGGTATAATAGCCCCCTAAAATCTTTACATAAAAAGCCATCACTTTAAACGCCTTAGTCTTAATTACTTTTTTTGAGAGCATTTGGAGGATGAATTTTTACACCAGGGAACAGAATGTTTTCCAGACTTCACATGTGAAAATTACGGATACAAAGAATAAAACTTTAAAAATGTAACTTACAGCACTGCTGGGAAAATTACTTAAGTATCTTTTAAACAGTGGGAAGGTATATATAGGCATGCCTCGCATATACATGCATGCATACTCATCTTTTGAGTACTCTTGGGTGTAGAGTTGTTTCAAAGGATAGACTAGACCAGATGTCTGTATGCAGACAACCTTTCTCCGTGTTTTTGTCACTTTGGACAGCTGCCAAACCAAGCCTTATCTAACAACTTCTTTTGTAGGGCAATTCAGAGTCTGTAAAGGAAAGATAAACTGAATCGGCTTAAGTCCTCACCTAAAGAGAAAAAGGGTCACTTTTTTGGATGTTAGCTCAGATGGCTCACTTGCCACAGCTCTATCATCTTTGATAAAATAAGATAGGAAGTAAGGAAAGCATATCCAGAGCTAACATATATAAAAGGTCTCTCATGTAGGCAAAGAATTACTGTACTTACAAAATTAATGAACAGTGCAAAAACCAGTCTAATTTGGTTTTGACTATTTAATCTTTTTTTTTCTAACATAATTATGTGCCTTGTACACAGCTTGTAAACATACTTATCACAAAAAAATGTAACTTTCGGGGTTCTTTCCACCTAAGTCTGCTGTATATGGTTAATGAACACTTCTAGAAGACAGATGATTTAAGTAAATACTGATGGCAGTGTTTTATATGTTCTTATGAAAACATTTATATTAACTTTTTGTAAAAGATCTAGGGCTCATATTCATGTCAATGGAAGTTCTGAATGCATAACAAAATGGAAGAATAAGCTTCAAATTAGATACATGAATTTCCTGAAAATACTGGACTGGTATATTTTAAAGGTATTTTTGTGAAAGAGCTTGCACTGAATTTGGTCACAACCTTTTATCTTTAGGCATCTTTTGGGCAGGAGAAAACTGATCTAGATATTAAAAAATCCCAACACATTAACGACATTAAATATTAATTGAAAAACACATTAAACATTCATGAAATAATAATAGAAAGTAAAAGATTACTTCTGTGGCTGTTATTGCAAATATTTTCTTATCCATACATCCATAGTTATGGCAATATCACTCTATGTATTTATATCATTCCCTGCCACTGTGAGACAGTAGAAATGCAGAAGCAAGCACTTGTCCAAAATCTGTCTTGTGGTATGCCATGGGAATGCAGGAATGACAAATTGTTTAAGCCTCCTTTCAGAAGGCATGAAAAAAAAAAGCCAATAAAAAAAGACGGGCCTTGTCTTTCTCTAAAAGTGTGATTTGTAGTCCCTCTGACTTTGAGAAAAGTTGTAAACCTGCCTCTCAGCCCAAGGATTTTACCAGTAACACCACCAGCTTTGCTTGTCATAATGCTACCAGAACCTCTCTAAGACAGAGGGGTAGGGAATTGGGATTTAATTTCAGGAATTAAAATTAGCAATTTAGCATGTGCCTAATTTTACTAGTGCTTGGGAACAACTGAACATGTATGTAAACGTAAACCCGTTGTACACGACAATTGCAAACACAAATACAGGCTGAGCAGAGAACGGATTGAGAGCAGCCCTGAGGAGAACGACTTGGGGGTGTTGGTTGATGAGAAACTCAACATAAGCCAGCAATGTACGCTTGCAGCCCGGAAAGTCAGCCACATCCTGGGCTGCATCAAAAGAAGTGTGGCCAGCAGGTTGAGGGACGTGATTCTGCCCCTCTGCTCCGCTCTCATGAGACCTCACCTGGAGTACTGTGTCCAGATCTGGAGCTCCCAACATAACAAAGACATGGACCTGTTGGAGCAGATCCAGAGGAGGATCACAAAAATGATCAGAGGGATGGAACACTCCTCCTATGAAGACAGGCTGAGGAGCTGGGGTTGTTCAGCCTGGAGAAGAGAAGGCTCCAGGGAGACCTTATAGCAGCCTTCCAGTACCTAAAGGGGGTCTGCAGATAAGATAGGGAGGGACTCTTTATCGGGGAGTGTAGTGATAGGATGAGGCGTAATGGTTTTAAATTGAAAGAGGGTAGATTTAGATTAGATATTAGGAAGAAATTCTTTACTTTGAGGGTGGTGAGACACTGGAACAGGTTGCCCATTGAAGTTGCGGATGACCCATCCCTGGAGATGTTCAAGGCCAGGCTGGATGGGGCTTTGAGCAACCTGGTCTAGTGGGATGTTTCCCTGCTCATGGCAGGGGGGTTGGAACTAGATCTTTACGGTCCCTTCCAACCCAAACCATTCTATCATTCCATGATTCTACGGCTGTGCCTGCCTATGCCTGTGCCATAGCAGCCGGGACATTCACTGGCAGATGAAGCGTGTTCGTGGCTGTCAGCCTGTTCAGGCCTGGGCTTGAGCCTGTGCTACACCCTCAACTGAGCACAAGTTTCTGGGTTCAGGTTCTTGCTTTTAATGCAGGCTTATCTGTTAGCAACACGGGGAGAGGACAGTTCTTTCTTGTAAGCAAGCTTTCATGCATACCCTGACTGCAGACCACAAGAGGGGACGACAGTTTAAACCCACACACCCACACACAGCACACAAAGGAAAAAAATGTCTTTTAGACATTCCTAGCTCTCGCAGACCAGAAGCATTTTCTCAGGTTCTAGATGACAGTTAATTGCAGCAAAAGAAGACTTAGGACACTTCTGATTCTAAATGGCAGAAAATCTGGTTGCTTCACAACTTGTCTGAAATATAAGAGCCACACTGAGTCTCTTTTTTTTTTTAATTTAGGCTGAACACGAAGGGAGTATGAAATAGTACCCTGCTTGAGTGTCTGATCATTTAGGTATTGACTGTTATGGATTTTTTTCCTTATTACACTCTTCTTGAATTTTCTGGTGAAACTCAGTTCATCTTTCCCTGATAAGCACAGCACTGAGCTATAGCCTTCAAAAAGATTTTCTAGGTGCACCACAACTCCTTCCATCTTGCCTGGATTATGTTTTAGACAGATCCTTTTCATTTAAGTATTAAACCTGCCAAAGAGCCCACAGAGCTGGACGAGGGTGCTGTCTGCAGACAGTAAAAAATAAAGCTGGGTGTTATCTTCATAGAGCTGAAACTGGAGTCCATGTTAATTTTATAATCTTCCCAGTTTTAATACACATAGGACTCTACAGGTAAGTAAGATCAAGGTAAAGGATTAACTGCCTGGTGGGTCCTTTGAGTTTCGTTTGAGGAGAGATGCCACTAGTTATTCAAATATTTCCACTCCAGAAACATATTTAACAGTATCTTTTTATTAAGTATGTATATTTGGAGTCTTCTCTATATATGCAGTCTCAGATTTGGTACACCTAGAGAGCTGTCTATTGATATGAAAAATTACCTCACGTCTGAAATATAAAGAAAAGGATCGATCTCCAGTCCCTATGTTCAATATTTCAAATACCTGAGAAATATCAAAGCAAAGCAGTGTAGGCATTTGTCCACTGACAACAGAACCGAGGAAAAATGTTCATAAATCAAACCATTTTTATTTCAAAGATAAAATTCCCTTATTAGGGCAGCTTAGTACCATTGCTACCATCCACTCACAGGGTCAGGTTTATTTTGGGCTGCTTTTCTGTATTCATGTAAAATGTGAACGTTCTCCCCTATGGTGCTATAAAACACTCATTTCACCTCTCCCATCAGGAACTTCAGCAGACACTAATTAACCCTCTGGAGAAAATGTTTATAAAAATAACAAGGAATTATTAGCAATGAAGCAGATTTTTTTTCCCCAAGAAAAAGTCAAACTGAGCGAGCTAATGTATTATTGCTAAATTGTGAAGTTAACTCATTGGTCAAAAACTTTAATGAGCTGAGACACATCACTAGAAAGCTTTTTGGAAGAGAGTGTGTGTGTGCGCAGATGGGAATCTCTCACTTCCGCCTAGCAATATCAGCCCATTAGAGAACAATATCAGAAATGTACACATTTGTCAAGAAATTTTGAACTTTGGCATTTATGAAGAATAATATGATTCCTAGAAGGGCGAAATCTTTTCACTTTTTTTCCCTAAAGATATAGCTAGACATGGACCAATCTTATCTGGGACACTATTGTAACACAGGGAAATAGAGGGTTTCATCTGTACAGAGACACCACTGTCCCAGCAATAGTTCTGACACAATACAGTTTTATGATGGTTTAGTTATTTTTTGAAAAATCTTTGCCCTAATTTTCCTGTCAAAAAGAATTATGTATATCTGGATTATAGAATCATAGAATCATTTAGGTTGGAAAAGACCTGTAAGATCATCAAGTCCAACCATTAACCGAACACTGCCCAGTCCACCACTAAACCATGACCCTAAGCACCACATCTACTCTTTTTTTAAATATCTCCAGGGATGGTGATTCCACCACTTCCCTGGGAAACCTGTTCCAGTGTTTGATAACCCTTTCGGTGAAGAAATTTTTCCTAATATCCTGTCTAAACATCCCCTGGTACAACTTGAGGCCATTTTCTCTTGTTCTATCACTTGTTACTTGGGAGAAGAGACCAACCTCCACATCACTACGACCTCCTTTCAGGTCATTGTAGAGATCAGTAAGGTCTCCCCTGAGCCTCCTTTTCTAAACAACCCCAGTTCCTTCAGCCACTCCTCATAAGGCTCAGGCTCTAGACCTCTCACCAGCTTTGTTGCCCTTCTCTGGACATGCTTCAGCACCTCAATGTCTTTATTGTAGTGAGGGGCCGAAATCTGAACACAGTATTCGAGGTGGGGCCTCACCAGTGCTGAGTACAGGGGGACAATCACCTCCCTAGTCCTGCTGGCCACAGTATTTCTGGTATAGGCCAGGATGCTATTGGCCTTCTTGGCCACCTGGGCACACTGCTGGCTCATATTCAACTGGCTGTCAAGCAACACCCCGAGGTTCTTTTCTGCCAGGCAGCTTCCCAGCCACGCTTCCCCAAGCCTGAGGCACTGCATGGGGTTGCTGTGACCCAAGTGCAGGACCTGGCACTTGGTCTTGTTGAACCTCATACCATTGGCCTCAGCCTATATTGATCCAGCTTGTCCAGATCTCTCTGTGGAGCCGTCCTACTGTCAAGCAGATCAACACTCCCAGCCAACTTGGTGTTGTCTGCAAACTTACTGAGGGTACACTCGATCCCCTCGTCCAGATCATTGCTAAAGATACCAAACAGAACTGGCCCCAATACCAAGCCCTGGGGAGCACCACTTTTGATTGGCCACCAACTGGATTTAACTCTATTCACCACAACTCTTTGGGCCTGGCCTTCCAGCCAATTTTTTACCCAGCAAAACGTGCACCCGTCCAAGACATGAGCAGCCAGTTTCTCCAGGAGAAATGGTGTTAAAGGCTTTATTAAACTCTAGCCTTTCCCTCATCCTCTAAGCAGGTCACCTTGTCATAGAAGGTAATCAAGTTAGTCAAGGAGGACCTGCCTTTTATAAACCCATGCTGACTAGGCCTTTCATATCAAAAGTTAAAGAAAAAATGCACCACACTTTACTTAGTTTAAAGTCCATCCAAATTTTATTCTGTATTTATTACTGATTTTTTATTTCCACTAGTCACTTTTCAGTTTAGTTCCCTCCTACACTAAGTAAAAATGACATGATATGTTTTTTTATGCCTGGGAAAATATCTAAAACATAGTTTCTGCAGGTATAGATTACAATTAGTACATAATTTCCCTTAAAAAACTGTATTTACAAGGGTAACTTTAGAAATAAAGAGTTCTATACAGTGGGACTTATAAAGTTTCCAACCTGGAGTAAAATCAATTAGTCATTGAAAAAATACTGATTTTTTGTTCAAATATCTGCTTCAGTGGCTGAGTCAACATCACTCTTACCTGATAATATCTCATAGAAAGGAGAAAAATTTAGTGAGTTTGATGACTCCATTGTTGTGCCAAAGGAGATAAGAAAGGGCACAACAACTTAAATCTGGCAGCATCATAGAGCGAGTCAATTAGAACTTCTAGTTCAGGTGATCCATGCCATTTAGGCTTACATAGATGATTAAACCCATGAGCTTCAAAAGCAAATTTTAAAGGATCTTCAAGAAAGGTTCCCAAACTGACAGCTGTCCTCCACCTCTGAAAAGACAGAGCTTGAGTGTGATAAACTTTGGTGCACCAGGTGTCATGCTAAGGCCTTAAATGTAGACCAAGCAACTAGTGGTGATTTCTTTCAATATGCATTGTTAGTGAGAACTGACAGTGGAAACCTGCAGTGTCCTGTGCCATTTAAAAGAGTTTGAAAATTTGGGTAAAAAGCAAATAAAATCATAATAACATATTGGAAGATATCTTTCAGTGACAGAGTGAGTTCTGAATTTATCGATCTTAAAGAAACAGTAATTACTTATTTCTTGAAGTTTTAGTAATGGGCAGAGCATTCCAAAGCGCTCTTTAATCCTAATGTAGAGACTTCAGTGTACAGAGAGCCACTGGGTATCCATTTAACCCAGGCAACTGAAGGGAATTAGGCACTCATATAGCTTTAAGAGTGTCAAGTCATGGACTCTTCATCCGATCTTATCTTAATTTCTAGTTTAGGTATCCTTGTAGATATTAGGATTTAGTCAAATAGAAGTTACCAGCTCAATGCAGAGAAATAGCAGTAAAATGTAATGGTTTTAAATAAGCAAATGATATTGGAAGTGATCCTGATGACTTTTATACTCTTTGACTTGTTTTCTAATAAATAGGAAGCAACCTAACAGAGATGAGATAGAGGCTGTTCTTAGAATCTGAGATTCATATCACATGTGGACATGTGAAATTCAGTTTTCTAAGTCTTGTTTCGGTTGTTTTCTTTGTTGTTTCACATAGAGGAATAAGCTTTTCTAATATTAGGTTAATTCCTCACAATTTAGTCTGGATCTGGAATTAAGTCCTTTGTATTCTGGTCTCCCAAATGTACATGCTGGGAACCAGGTGAGATATGCAATGGGTCCCACATGGGGATTATATCTGGTTTCCTTTTCCTGGGGCAATGAATCTGAGCTGATATATGCATTTTACAATTGCATCAAGTGTCTATGCTGCCCATATGCACTTTTAATTGTGGGAACCAGGATGACCAGCTAGATGCTTGTGCCTAGGGGCATGATTTAGTGGTGGTTTTGGCAGTGTTAGGTTGATGGTTGGACTCAATCTTAAAGGTCCCTCCCAACCTAGACAATTCTATGATTCCATGATTCTATGCAAAGCTGTCACATCAGTATTGAAGACTCTCCAAACTATTTTAGGATGTGTAGATGTCTGCCTTGATGCCTTTTGACTGCATGGAGAGTGTAGGCTCTATAACACCTAACTTTTAGGTATCTACAGGTATAAGAGTTGAATCTCAGTTACATGTTGTTTCTTCTTCCAGGAGGAAAGTTGCAAGTGATTTTCCCCAGTCAGCAGCAGCACACTGTGTATTCCACTGTAGTTCAACTAAATTGGTCTAACATTTTGGGAATAAGGGAGTTAAGGCTCTATGTGTTGCCCTCCCATTGGATGCAGAATAGAATAGAAGCAAGAGAGCCCCTATCCCACACCCTGTGATCTTGGTAGGTTGTACGAGAAATAAAGTAATATTTAAACAATATTCAAGAGAAATGGTCAAACAAAAAATGCAATTCTTAAAGAAATAGCATACATTGGTTTTTTGCTTGTAATTTCCTGTGAATATATTTGATTTTATTTACAAAAGAAAGGTTTAAAAGAAAGCTTTTTCTTCATTTCAGTCAACCTTTTTCCACACAGACTTAGGAATACCAGTAGCAAGTAGTACAGATATACAGTGTTGAATGACCAGCGAGTTCTTCTCTTTGAAGACACAAGATACTTGGACATTATACAACTAACTTTTTTGCATTGCCTTCTAGAAAAGATACTAAATTGGCTAAGAAGTTAAGATGCCAAGGAAATAGTTCATCTTAAAAGAAACAGAAGGCAAGGGCTGTAAGAAGAAGCAATTCGTGTTTGGAATCTCCTAAACTTTCAGTAAGTGATTTGTATATTCCTCCTTGTTTATGTATCTTCTGTGTAGCGGGATGAAATACTTAGCTTGCTTAGACTAAACTATCCATCATATTCTGAGAACCACAGTCTCACAAAGTTCAAAAGCACAGGAAACCAATTTCCAGATGGTCATTATCTGTTAAAGCAAACCATAGTAAACACTAGAGCTAAGCATTGCTGGATTTTTTTTTAATACTGCAAAAGATTTAAGGGTTGTGTGGATTGATTTCTTGTTATTTGATGCTAAAAACCAAACCCAAGATGAAATTTTATCACTTCAGGGAAAAGAATACTTATTATCTGTGATAGATTGAAATGCTAAAACATGCTTAATTCACTTAGCATTCAAAAATCATGTCTTCCAATATTTAATTTGTGTTACTCAGATGCTGTGCTATCCAATTATTTCTTTTTTCTTGTAAGGAGAGAGACAACAGGAAGAAGGAAGTACTATAAGAAGAGATCAGGAAATTGAAAACTAATAAGGGGAAACTTAAAAACAAATCCTTTTGGTTCGATGGTAGTACAAAAGAAATCTGAAAATCTTTATAGTCTAAATATTTGCCATGTTATAGAACTGAAAAACTTTTATAAAGCCCCGGTCTTAAAATTATATGTAGGAAAAATTATCATTTATAAAAGTGTTATAAGCAGTTCATATACAAAGACATTATCCGGTAAGGAAAAAAAAAAGTATTAAGGAGAACTGGACTTAAGGACAGCATTTAACGCCGTTTCACATGGTATTCTCCTGGAGAAACCAAAGACACGTAGACGTGGTGCTTAGGGACATGGTTTAGTGGTGGACTTGGCAGTGTTAAGTTAATGGTTGGACTTCATGATCTTACAGGTCTTTTCCAACTTACACAATTCTATGATTCTGTGATTCTATGAGAAAGAGGGTTTTTTTCTCCTATGAAGGGTTTTCTTCTGTTGGACCACACTCCAACTTGGAACATTGTTCTAGTCAGTGTCAAACAGAAACCAGCAGGGTGCATATGTCCCCAGGAAGTACTCAGCAGTGACTATTACAATTGTCTTTATTCAACAGCCCTCACAAATTAATTATCTGTCACCCCCCACCCCAGCACCTTCTACAGGTAGTTGCTGCTGCCTCAGTTTTCATTCTAACGCTTTTTATCCAGATTAGATCCAGAGATCTGTGAATCTCTCAACTGTTGTTACAATGCTTTATTAAACAACTTAATGTCATTTTTGATTGAAAAAAATACTAGGTGTTAAATGTTTCAGATATATACTGAATACAAATGAAAATATCTTTTCCCCTTTCTTAAAATGTATTTTGTCAAATGCCTCTCTGTAGACAAAACTTACTTCAATAATTCATAATTCATATCTTGCCACCAATTCAGCTTATGGCCTTTGATTTCAAAGTTATTCAGGAATAAGCTTTCTGCAGTCAGCTAATTAAAGTAAAATAAAACTAAAGTTATTGAGATCGTATCAGTGTCCAGTAATTCTTTATTCCCGTTAAAGCATAGCAACACTGTATGACTACATTTTCATCTTTATTTTGCCACATACTTCACGTTCAGATGGACATTCTTTAAGAAGTATTTAGTCAGTAAGAAGGAAATTCTTTAATTATTAAAGCTTATCAGTATACTGATTACTTTTTTGAACCTAACCTGAAATATATTGACTGAAATGAGTGGCAAGAAAACATTTTATGATTGAAGAAAGAACAAATATATTTTCAACCCTGAATGTAAAATCTGATGGTGCTATTGTAGAATGAGAATATTAGGTCCCAGTAAATAATATAACAGCTGAATTCTGCTGTGTGAAATACTGCTAACTTCAACAGGACTGAATGGGAACCCAGGAGAGATGAAAGAATAAATGAAAGCAGGTATTGAGCATCTGCAGTGCAAAAGCAAGTGACTGTCAGAGGTGGGTTCTGATCAAATCAGGGGGAGGTGGGGGAGATGAATTTGTATTGAGTAGCTCAACTTTTTTCTTTCCTCTCACTTTGTGTAGTTTCTGAGTTTATTGCTGCATTATGATTTTATATGAGCAACTAAGCTCATCAGAAGTTGGTATGTAAATTCATCATTCGCTGATGTTAAAAGAGACATGCCTTTGGCTAAGTGGTCACAGTGCAGTTTCTCTGAAATCAAGAAAGCTGTGGGAATTCAGGAAAACTAAGTGGCTCCTCAAAATACTGTGGCAAGTGTGTTATAGTAAGTTCAATTAATAAAGTACGGACAGTCTTAAGAATGCAAAACCGTATGCAGCTCTCCTCCCCCCCACCTTCTAAATTGTAGTGTACAATATGATTAGTCATTGACAATCTTATACCATTCAAATGTATCTGTAACTGTTATGTGTGTTCCCTCATTCCATTTCTTTTCCTAGAAATGGATTGGTCCATCTTTCACTAGTCTGTTGATGTGTCTTCTTAAGCTTCTCAAATGCAAAAATATGAGTTCATCACCATTCCTTTCTGCCCTTCTCAGTGCCTTGATGTCCTGTTACATTTGGCCATATTATTATCTTCTTTTCCCATCAAACCTTAAATCTTGACGTAATCCTTAATTTTATAGCAACAAATATATTTTGAGCCACTTTTCTTTCTGCCAAAAGCCTTAGGTTCAAGATCAGCTCACTTGATTAGACTAGATTCAATCTAACCACTGGACCACTCCCTGTTATCTTCCATTTGATTTCCTTTAACTATTTTTTCTCATTTCTTTCAATATTCACTTTTGTCCTTTCTATCTGTTCCAAAGTTGTTGTCTTTTGTGTGATCTCATTTCACTGCATACAACACTCACAATTCTTGTATTTTGAAGGCCATAAATACCTTGTCCTGTCTTAGGATCTGAACATGATCTATTTTATGTTTCCCTATTCTTGATTTTCTACTCTTTTCCTTTCCAAAAATTTGAAATCTCCTTGCAGTTTGCCAAGCAGCAATATATGCCTGTACTTACAACATTAAGTTCCCCCAAAACTCAACATTGCTATGAATGAAACAAATACCAAAGGGAAGAAAAATAGAGTCTAAGCAGCAGAATAATCATGTTCTATCCTATGTAATTTTACTGAGGCCACACACTATTTTAAATATGTTCCTTTCTTTTTACCTAATTATATATACATTATTCATTTTCCTTACATGTTTAAAACAAAACCACACTTTCTTCAGATCAAAAGACAGAAATAATAGTTTCCTAAAATATTTGGAAAGAACACTATCCTGAAAGCCATAAAAATTTTTATTCACAATCTGTGATTCCACAGACTCACTGTAATGCATGAGTTTTAAGTAGGTGTTACAAAGAGTATTCAGAGGTACAAAATTAGTCTATTTAATGTGTCTGAAGATATGGCACGAAGTAGATTTGGATGCTAATACAGAGACCTAAGTTATTATTTAATATTCTCATTTTTAAAATTCTGTATATATTTGTATGTGAAAGAATGAATAAATTGACAGGAACTAGAAATAAAAAAAACTATTACTAAAAACTAAAATAAAGAAATGGGACCGAATGAAGGAAGATGGATTAAACACACAGTTTTTTATTCCATCAATAGTTATTAAAAGAGTGGGATTTTGCACTGAGGAAGTCCCAAAAGGACTCAGGTTAGGACTTAATTCTTTTTGCGGGGGGTGCGGGTGGGGGTGGTTCTAAGAGGGACTCAAAACAAAAGCAAAGAGCACAATTTTCCACTATATTCCTTCTTGAAGAACAACCTTGCATCTGACTGAGCAAAGAAAATTACTGGCAGTTTTTTGACTGAACCAAGGTCTATCTTTTCATAATGTTCTTACATAATAAGAAAATAATATGGCTGTGCTTCATGCTTCTTCTGTATCTCAGGGGCAAAACTGGCATCATACTGTACCCATGTAGAAATCAAACCTTGTAAAGTTCTTCTCATAAACAAAGTGCTGGAGGCACTCACCATGGAGTCCATAGAGAGGGCAGGTATATCTCATAAACTGGAATGTTTCCTCACAATATCAATGAGTTGAAAGAAACTTTAAAAATATTAGCAGCCACCAAATACTCACCTGTAAAGATATATTCCTATCAGACATAATGTCAGAGTTTTTTGTATTGCTTTTAAAAGTGGATAGTATGAATTACTTCAAAACTTTGAGCAAACAGCACATAATAAACTTACATAATATTTCTGTGATGAAAGGTCCATGTGACATATTACAAAAAAACTGTAACCTATTCCTTAATGTAAAAAATGATACATTTTGGCAGGAAAAGTCTTTTTTCATAATATGCCATCTCACTTTTCCATCATTCAGAGTACATGTAAGTATGTTTTTACACTACTGATAATGGAAGGTAGAAAACCTATCAGAGTTCTCAACTAGAGTCTCATCTGGTCTTTGAAATGCATATCAGGAGTATTTAGAAAACTACTGATATCGGAGACTACGTTAATAATTTGCATACCTACATCTATAGGCTTCTATTTTCTTGATCAGTGTTAAAATTACTAATGTCTGTTACAATGAATATAGATTTTAATAAAATTTTCATCTCAAGCAAGTTGATGACAGACTGTGTGCCATCATGAAGTCTTACATTTTAACGCAGTCTCCTGTGAATTTAAGGCTTCTGCTCCAAGGTTTAAGTTATTTTGCTAACAAGCAAGAGAAAGATACACAGTTATCAAAAAGAAATATTTGTACCAAGACAACAATATTTCTATATTTCACTGCTCCATGTGCATTAGATATAGGGAAGAGCATAGCTAAAAACAGTAACAGTAGTCATTTCATGAGGTGACTCATCCCACTTCTGTCACATTTGAAAGGAATAGGGTTACCATTTGTTTTTAAACTATATTTGAAATGACAGAAACACATTTCCAACCCCATGAATGTTCTTTAGATTCTGCTTCCCTCCCCCTGAAATTTCCTCATGACGAAACATGTAAACAGGTAAAAGGGGATTAGATGTAAATGCCATATACCTGCCATTACAAAGAAACATTTCATATGATTGAATTTCTAATTCTGGTGAATACCATAATTCACCAGACTTCAGATGCATTCTGTAGTCCACTACATGCTTTTTTATATGAAGTGAAACAGCTCAAAATAAAGAGCATTTGAAAACGATTCCGAAAGAGTTTAATGAATTTTAGTCAAAATTTACATATTTCCAATAAAATACTTTCTGTTTATTTCTTTTGCCTAAGCTGTCACTTTGCAGGAAGAGATTGGTATAGAGGACTATTTTGGTTTGGTTTGGTTTGGTTTTGCTGACATCATTGTGAATAAAACAGTTTACAAAATTACCAACTAGTTCTAGTTTTCTTCCTTTCCTTGCCCAATTTAGATTTTTGGACACACACCTTAATAAAATATGCTTTTTGTTGTCATATTTCCAAAGCAGGAAAAAATATTATGGACTAATGCAACATTTGTTATGATCCTACCAGTAATGGAAGTTATGTAAAAGCATTGTGCTCTAGAGGTTTGAAGGATAAATGAGTAGGCTTTACTAAGTACATTTATTCATTACAGTTCCTGCTATTTGTATGATATCCCTGGCCAATTTACATCCCCTTGTAACTTCTTAGTTATTAAGCCATCCCTGGAGCCCAAAGCTCTGATCATAACAATTTTAATACAGTCAGTCCTTTTTGCTCCTATAATTTTTCTCAGAAACTGAAATACATATGCACAACCACATCTCAAGTTTTCTGGAACAGCAATAAAGTTGCAAATACAAACAAACTTAATATTGTAGGATTTCTACCTTTACAATCTTAGTCACTTATCTTTAAAAGAGAACAAAAATGAGGAGAATGTATATAGTCAAATGAAACCAATCAACGTGTCTTTACTGATATGTGAGGTTCTGGACAAGGAATAGCTAGGAACTGACATGGTATGCTGAAAAGATGATCCAATATGTATGTTTCTGTGCTAGTTGAGAAGGTTGTAAAGCATAAGTGGGTGAAAAATAAAATTCTTCATCTCATTTTCACAGTATTGTGGGAAATCTGTGTGAAGAAATGTCTATGGTAAGATCAAAAGGGAAAGTCAAATGTCATAGCTCATGTGGCAGAGAGATGTTTCCTTTGATAAAATGCTGTGTACAACAAAGAAAATGTGTTAAGAAGGCATATCTGGAAAAGGAGGTGGGGAGCTACAGAAATTAATACTCAAGGAAGAAAAAGAATTAGATACACATATTAAGCAAGTTAATTTCTCTGGTTATTTTTGGACCAATGCTATTGACTCTGCTGAAAAATCCTTAAATACTAATGATTGAGTGCTTGGCATTTCCAAAAACATTTTTTGAAATACATCACTACAGAGCTGTATAATAGGGAGAACTGCATTGGTGTTTTACCTACTAAAAGGTCAGCACTTCTTTTTCAAGTTTCTAATCTATTTTATGTCATTTTTGATAGGTGGTGTGGACTGATTGCTTAGATATCCAGTTCTTTAGTAGTTTTACTAGTGTAGAATGCTTCTGTCAGCTCAGAAGTTCAAAGTAGCTGGGAATCTTGTCCACTCTAGTAACCCTGAAAGGAAAAGTTGATTCAATTTGAGAACTGTGACCAAAGACAAAAAAGTACGCAATCCATTACAAAATTCAAGTTGAAACACAAGCAATTAATATCAGACAAACAACTCTTGAATAAAAAATCTATACCACAGTGCAGTAAGAAGGAACAAGCTCCAAATTTTTCAATTTATGTTTCAATTTGTTTATTCTGAATAATAGAGAGATGGCACAATGGGAACTAAGGAGATGCTAACACAAGCAGATTACAAATGCAGCAGAGAAAGCTGCTCTACCTCTCTAACTGAATTGTATACAACAATTTCTGTTTATGTATTCATTCATTCATTATCACAGATTAAGAGATTATACAAGTTATTTAAATAACTATTGAGTTAATCAACTGCAGTAAAGATCTACCAAAAGGATTTACTTGCATGAAATCCTAATAGGAATACATTTTCTTGAATATACAGGTTCCATTTGCAGAGAGTAGCAGAGAGCTGCAGAAACATAACAAGACATGGATTTTTAGTAGTGCACATGCAGGTTGCTCACATAAAAGCAGGCTTTCCTTTCAAGGATATAACCCATATTTACAAAAGTTCTGTATTAAAAATGAGTGTCTGAAAAAATACAGGGTCAGAATTACGTGATAGATAAATGGAAGAAGAAGAAATAAAGATTAAAGTAAAAAACTTTAGGATTTGGGAGTTCATGGTCTTGACTATGAAAGGAATAGAAACAGTTCAGTTCTACCAATTACATCCACGGGTAAAGCTAAATTTTTATTCATGTCCACTTTTGAATAACTATAAATATAATTGCAGGCATATGACCTTACTCTGTCACCCTGTAGTAATATATCTGCTGAAAATCTAAGAAATATGCAGATATAAAACCAGAAGAATCCAGTCTTTTTTTCAGACACATTTGCGTGCTCTCCAGTAACTGCCTTCAATGGCTTAATAAGTTATATATTAATTAAACCAATTTCTTCATTCATTAACAACTGTTTCTGTCCTACTAAAATAAATCTTTCCGCAGCAAATGTGATTGTATAGCTTTAGCAGAGGGTAGAAATTAGCCCAATACCATTTTAAGAATATTTTTCTAAAATATGCTTTGAATGTACAATTACCTCCTCTCTATTCTTATTTAGGAAGTGACCTACTGATACTCTTCTGCTTTGTGAAGACACTGTGATCCTTGATCTTCAGGAAAGCGTATTATACACAGGTCTAGAACTGAAGTTCTTTCATTGTCCCTTGTCCCTTTTATTGCAATTGTACTTGAGGATATTCTAAGCACCTCTAATATCTTGTAAATTGGACATTTCTATGTGCTTACTGATTTTGTGTTGTAAGCACAATATCCAGATTTATACACGTATTCTAGAATAAGCATGGATAATATTTACATAAATATTTAAATTTATTCCAGGAAAACAAATCTGGAAATAATTAAGGATGGTCATTGTACTACAAATAGTTTCCCCTACAAAGACAACCAATAAAATGAGATCTAACATAGAAGGTGGATTGGAGTAGGACTAAATGTGGATTGCCAATCTCTACTGCTTTAGATGAGATCACCAAGAAGGACTCAAAAGTTGCACAGAGGATGCTGATACTGACTTAAGTGTGCAAAGAGTTATTTGTGGGTCCACGTCTGATGGCATATGTCAACTCTAAAGGTAAAGAAAAAAGAAAGAAAAAAAAAAAAAGGAACAAAAAAAAAAAAAAAGAAATCCCAGAATCACAGAATGTTCAGGGCTGGAAGGGACCTCTGGAGATCATCTAGTCCAACCCCCCCGCCAGAGCAGGGTCACCTTCAACAGGTTGCACAGGACGGCATCCAGGCAGGTTTTGATTGTCTCCAGAGTTGGAGACTCCACAACCTCTCTGGGCAGCCTGTTCCAGTGCTCCACTACCCTCAAAGTAAAGAAGTTTCTCCTCATGTTAAGATGCAATTTCCTATGTTCAAGTTTATGCCCATTACCTCTTGTCCTATCACTGGGGACCATTGAATAAAGACTGTTCCCATCCCCCTGACACCCTCCCTTCAAGTATTTGTAAGCATTAATAAGATCCCCCCTCAGTCTTCTTTTCTCTAGACTAAAAAGACCCAAATCCCTCAGACTTTCCTTATCAGTGGAAAACTCGCTCCAGTGATGAGCTGGGAAAAGAAGAAATAAGAGTATTTTCACAGTGTGCACTTCTGGACATCCACTCCAGTGTAGCAGGTGGTTCCCAGAATACTTCTTTACAATAACCATGATGTTTCATCAGGACCTGCTCAGTTGCCCTATGGGTTACTCATGCTCATTACATGAGTATTGCTTACTGGAGCACACTTTCATCAGGTGCAGATGATGCACATGATAGTTGGACATTAAGTTTTGCCAATGTATATTAGGTAATGTTTATTGGTTATTTAAATAACTATTGTTGACAAATGTTGTCTACTAAGTTCTGTTTTTCCCTGGCATAGTTGTAAACTAAGATCTACAAAGCAAAGGATGAAAAGCAGGGAGGAGTTGGGGAAGAAAGGACAATTCTCATATCAGCGGCAATTTTTCTCCACAAGAATCTCCACGTAACAGGCATGACAATGATCCACACAGAATCAAAGTTTGCCCGTGAGAGGCCACAAAGATAAGAGTGCTTGGGATTACATATCTGAGATAACCTGTGGAGAGAAAGCAAACAGGAAGAGCATGTGCATACTATTCTAATGTTAGTAAACCAGTATCTGGTATTGGGAGTAAATGGGAAGCAAAAGCCGGGCATTATATAGAAGTAGTCTGTGTACGTATTGCAAACTTGGTTTCACAATAAAGCATAAAACTTTTCCTTTCTGCTTCATGGCTCATCAATGGGAAAAGCCCTGTTTCAGAGGACTTCCCTTCTCATTTTGTCTTTACCTCTACTTGTTCTTTCTTCCTCTCTCTTCATTTCTGTTACAGTCTGTATTGTTTTAAACTATTTCTTCACCCTCCTCTTCCCCCTTCTTTGACTACTTTAGAGTTCAAGCTCTTCCCCCTTTTTTCCCTTCTCATTTCCTTTGAATTCCTCTCTTTTCATCAGACTTGATGTACGTCTCCACATTTTGATCCTCGCATCTTTGTGCTGTGCTTTGAGTTTTTCCTCTGAAATGCCACAGATTCATTTTCTCTTTGCCTTTACAAAATCCTGCCGCCTTCTGTTCCCACCTCCCTGTATGCTCTTTGCCCCCTCAACCATTTTTATCTTCATTCCGCTTGAGCAACCTTGCCCTCAGCCATCCCAGCCTTCTTTCCTTCTAGCCATTCCCTTCTTAAACATACCCTGGTATCTAAGGATGGGGCAACTCAGTTTTTGAAGTAAATTGCAGATGTTCATGTTAGACAACTAAAAGTCAAGTAAGTTTAGACTTTGAAGAGGTGAAAGTGCAGGTACCATGGAAAGGTTGTGAGCATTTCTGGAAGGGTAAAATTTTACTTTTACTTTTTTAGTCTCCTTCATAGACAGTACAGGAATACAGTAAGAATCTTCAGCTAAATTTTATTTTAAAGAGGAAGGGGTAGTATAACTAATACATATGTTTGCTTATTTAACAAATCAGGTTTTGAAGGTTGATTTTTTTTAAAATCTAGTGTGTCCCAATGGCCAAATTCCTGAGCCTTTGATTACATTATTAGGTGAAGACAGAAAAAAATAGCTGGAGGAACATATGAAAGGTGTACTAAGGACAGTCTCTCAAGCAGTCAGCTTAGCTGGCCTAGAGGTATCACTCTGCTGTATGGGTTACAAAAAAGGAGAGTTGCCAGGACAAAAGCTGAAAATGCAGTTATACAGGGACACCTCACTCTACCTAAAGCGGTTCATTGGTGCCCCTGGTATTTAGGTAAGAGCTAGGAAACGTCTGTATTATCCACACAGCCTTTTATACTCTTCCCTTCTGCACACGGCGCCACAGAACGAGGAGAAGTAGCATATAGGAGATGTGCTGCTGCACAGTGTTGCAGATTTTCCCTAACGTTGTACTTCTCAGAAAAAGACAGATATAGGACAGCTGCTTTTTTTTTTTTTTTTTTTTTTTTTAATTTCCCTTTCAGCAACCCTGGTAACTTACCATCCTACTGCAATTTCACCAGGAATCCATCTCTCTGCAGAATTATGTGTGCAGCCTCCATTAAGTTAACTCAGCGTTATGCACCTAACACAGAAGGCACATTTTTTTCCTGTAGGTTTGTGAAAACAAGTATCAGGCTGATTCTCATTCTGATGCAAATATGAAACCAGTCAAAATGGACTGAAAAGCCTGTAGGTTGCCATTGTCGAACTGAGAAGGAGGTGAAGAGCAGCCCCTTGTTGCCAGCTGTAGAGTGAGGGAAACAGTTAAAATATGGTGAGGCAGACAGTGCTGTGGTATTTCTCATTACAAAAGGTCACCGCTTTGCTAGTTTGTCACCATTTTTTGGAGAAAACGGCAGAAGGTGGTGCCAGGGAAAGAAGAGTATTATACAGGAGACAAGAAATACTGCAAAGCATTAGGGAGACAAAGAAAGCACTTAGTGACTTCAGAGGAGTTGCATGGATATAACCTGGGGCAGAGTTTGGCTCTGACTGCTTCTATCTGCATATAATTTCACAATGTCCAGTACACTCAGTGGCGGTCTCACTTGCATGGTTGTAAATCCAGAGTATCTCTACCAAAGACAACTGTCCTGAAACCAATGGAGGTAACCCAGATTGATGCTGGTGTAAATGAAATCACGCTCTGACCTTAAGAACTTGCTCTGTCTCAGGTAATATTTTTTTTTAGAGTCTTCCTGATAGTTAATCTTTCTTCACAAAATCCAGCTTTGCTGATTTGGTGGACTCACAGCGGTACACTCTAACATTATCTTGTTTCTTTTGGACTCTCTCCATTTTAAAGGAAAAAGACAGTCAAAGCCGCTTTAGCCATTTGTGTAGAGCTGAGGTGTCATGCCAAAAAGAGGGCACATTTATTTTCTCTTCCTTCTGTGCATTTCATCAGGGAATCATTCATCTTTTGCTGATACTTTTCACACATTTAAAACCCTGTTGACATGCAGTTGTCTTTAAAAGGCTGACGCATTTCTCACACTTCTCTCTCAAAACGACCCCCGAGATAACCTTCTTGGAATCCATCTCATCCCAATGGATACTCTCTCTGATGATCACAATTATATTGCTTGTTGGTCAAGCAAGATAATGAAGGAAGCAGACTCAGCACTGCAAGAATGTACTGCTGCTGTCAATAGCACTCAGAGAGTTGAGCAGGCAAAAAACAAAATAAAATCTAACCTTTTACTCCTTAAATATAACTTTTGAAATTAAGTGTCAGATCACTTAAATTCTGTCACTCTGAACAAAAATTGTTGACCTATTTGCCAAAGATGGTGGCAAGTTAGACAGAGCAAGAGCATGTCTTATTTGGGCAGGAGTAGTAACAGGTAGATGCGTCAAGTCACTCCAGCAAACAAGTCAGTGGCAAAGATATCTCTTTCCGTGCTGCCGCAACTGCTGCTTCGTGTGGTGAATATTTTACCTCTTTGGCAGCAAGAAGCCAGATGATGCTGCTTATGCAATTTATATTGCTTGTGACATACACAATAAATGACGGGCCTTCTTTCCTCCCCATTACTTTTGTTGCTCTGAAGGACTACTCCAAATCTGAAGGACCTGTTTTGTGTTTATTGCTATAAATCTGAATTGCAGTTGCTTCTAGACGGGTCAGTCAGTATTAAGTGTCCCATATAAGCAGTTTGATCCCTTTTGGAGATTAAACATGATCCTTTGGGTTTGAGTCTTTTTTTAATGTAACTCTCATTCTTACGTACAGATTCTTTCAGCTTTGTCTATGTGCCACTCATCGCCTTTGCCACTGCTTAGCTGCATGCACTGAATTGCCTTTAGCGAAAAAGCTGCTGGATTACATACCCTTTGGAAAAGCAGACTTGCCTTTCCTTTCTGTTTACAAAGCATCATGCATGTGTGGCCTTTGAGGCTATATCAATTACCATTGCAAAACACAATTCTATGCTGCCATATAATTAGGTGATGAGTACAGGTCATTACTCTACTGCTGACGCCACAGCTCCTCTCCACTTCTCTGCTTTGCAAACACGCAAGTGGAAAATGAGACAAACTTTTTTGGTGTGATCCTTATCCCACAGGTACAAATATTTTTGCTTTGTTATAACTATACATTTTTTTTGCACCATATAAATATGTCTTTTCTTCACAAACACAGTTTTTCATTCTGTTTTGTTACACCCCACTAAATTAGGAGTCCAGTCCATTAAATCTAGTGAATTTAATCCTGAATCACCACAACAGTACATTGAGTGGTCCATCCTAGGTCTCCTTTTACTAGTACCCTGAATTACTTATCGTTTAAGAACAAATTCATTCTTCTCTCTGGATACAAAATTCATTTACTGACAACTAGAATCACCTTATGACCATAGGGAAGGCAGATAGTTTCAAGGTGACACACTGTCCTCGCCAAAGACTAGCTAGGATCCCTAAGTATCTGGGAGGTATTTTCATTTCTGAATTAACAAACCTGCAGCAGGCTATTTCAGGGACTGATGCACAGACAAAGTATGTATAAACTGGAGAGGTTTGAGGAAAGAGATGATTCCGAAGAACTATGTCCCCATTTTCTTAGTGGGTAAAGAAAACACACTGGATATTATCTGTCTGAGGCATGTAAAAAAATTAAGCTAAAATTCAAAGGTTATTGACATAAAAAGATTACAACCCAAAATCATAGAGTATTTTTCAACTATCAACTAGATACTCTATATCAAAAAAAGTTGGGTGATAGGACTGGCAGCATGACCTATCCATGAAGTCAAATTCCTGTTTATGATTTGATCTGACCAGAAAAGTTGACCTACAAACACAGACTCTGCCACAGAAAATAAAAACTGAAGTACTGAGATACACAGCACCATTGGGAATCTCACTAATCTTAGAATAAACGAGAATGTAAAATGCTATGCTATTTATTTCGTTAAAAATCACATTTGTATTACATCTGCTTGACCCTTGCAATATGAATCTTATCTATGCAAATGAAAATGGTTTCCCTTGTGTTCATTATATCAATGTGCAGTATTCTTTCTTGGTACTTTTTATGTGTTAAATATTAAAACTCACATACTGAGGGCCAGAAAATTAAATCAGATAAAATTTGTAATGTTTTTATGTTTCTCCCATCCACACCATTACAGCAATGCATTAAATGTCCTTGACTTATCTTTATATATCTTTATATATATATATATCTTTATAAAAAATACACTTTTTTATACAGTTAAGCTGTATTTTGTATAGTCTTAGCAAACTTCTGATTAGTACAGCAGGTACTTTTTATAATCTTTTTTCAACAGAATTCACATCAAAACTACTTCACTATGTAGCAGCTGACATAAACCGCAAACAGTCATCCTACTTTTATCATAATTACATTCCTGCAAGAAGAAATTTGTTGAAAAATATATCAATTTTTAATTTCTTTTCTCTGTGGTCTATAAAGCCGATTTGCTTACTATTCAGATTGCCTAACACACTACCTCAATATCTGGTCCAGATCTGTGTACACCTGCAAAGTAGAATTTAATCTTGCTGTACTTTGAATGCAATAAACAGACAATATAAATAATTTTTTGATAAATCAGATTACTCAATACAACTTCAGAAGTTCCGTTGAACTAAGAGTCTTATTTTACTATTATAGATAAAATATTTTTCAAGTTTTCCATGGTTTTATTTCTCACTGAGTAGGAGTGGGAAATGAGGCTTGCTAAACAGGACTATGAAATTATAATTTATTAAATAAGACTTAACGAGTCTAGACACTATAGATGATAATTATAGGTAAATAGGAAATTTTAATTTGAAGGTGTATTCCTTCTCTGTGTAAGCAGTTAGACCACTAAGATGAAGCTTGCTCAGTACAATGCAGGTTTGGGTTATGGGTGGCAAGTCGCCTGCAGTACAGACTCCACCTTCCACCACGGCTAAATTGCTAAAATTGGGACTGACTTTTTCCCCATATTGCCATTAATCTATCCTTTGAAAATCATTTAGCCAATCAGTTCCTCATATTACAGGGTTTATACACTGTATATACAGGTTATATTGAGAAGCTTTAAGAAGAGAACGCTGAAGGAAGATCTTGTTGCAGTCTTTAGTTACATATGGGAGAGTAGAGAGAAGACAGAACCAGACTTTTCTAGAGGTGTACAGTGACAGGAAAAGAGGTAACAGACACAATTTGCAACAAAGAAAATTACAGTTATGTATAAGGACAAATTTTTAATGATAGGCATTCTTAAATAATGGAACAGGTACCCAGAAGGTGGTGGGTGTCCATCCTTGAAGGTCCTTGGATCTGGTTTGAGTGGAGGAGTTGGACTGGATAACTTTCCAATATACTTGATTCCCTGATTTTACTCTGCAAGGGAAATATCTTCCAATCATTAATCTTAGTATTTGTATGAATGAATACTGCTTTTTAATTGGACCTGAGACATAAACACTGAATCTGTATCCCTACTTGCTGTTAGACACTGTTTTGGCAAAATCTCCGTAGTCTCACATCCCTCACATATATACCAAAGCCTTTTCACATGAGTTTAACCAGGTATTTTCCCTTTCTCCTGAATCTTAGCTCTGGGTCAAAACTGAATAAGATTTGTAAGTGGGCAGGTACACTGTACACTTTGTGATACACATTAGGGATTAGAGCAAATTCTTTAATTCAATTTTTTTTTTTTTAATGAGAAAATGTAATATTTTCCTGACTTAAATTTAGTGGGTAAAATTAGTAAATTAGTGGGTAAAAGAAATATTTTAGTTCCATAATTATTCATTATGACAGAACCTTCACCTTACCACAATATCACCAATCTTAACACACACCAAAAAACCACAGGAACAAATGAAACTTCTCAGCTAAGTTAACCTGGCAGCTCAGAGCTTGACATTCACTATGCAATGGAGACATACTCTACCTTTGAAATGATTATCCAATGAACTGCACAGAATCCCTACAGTGATAGGGATTCCTCCTTTTCTTTGTATGTCTCTTATATTACACATGGGCTGGATTCCAAGTGCTCCTATTATTGGAAATAATAAAGATTGCCTCTATATAGACTTGAATAGAAATGAAGTTTGTAATTATCTTTGCCTTTAAGATGTTCAAGCATTTCTGGCCACAGAAATATACTGCTGAAGAACAACCCAGTATTTTCTGAAAAGGCCGAAGAGAGACAGGAGGTAACACCACAAGTTCAACAGCAGCTGCTTAGTTCAGGATCAACAAACTACATCACTTAATCTAAAGAAATATCATATTGACCAAAGTTAGATTTGCTTATTAATAGAAATGTGAGATGAAACTTGACCAATAACTTGAAAGAGACCTTGTAGGCCAATCCCCGTTCCTTGAGGCAAGATTAAAAATACACAAACAATTCCAGACATATCTAAGTTGACCCAATTTCTGAAAATGCCAGTGGATTTCCAGTCTGTTCTTGTCTAGTCTTATACTTAACTAATATTACACTCAGAAGTTGTACAAATCTCTTATGTGATTATTTTATGTTCCACACACAACGTAAAAACATGGAGACGAATGTATTCTCTTCCTTTTGCCCAGCTCATATGTCAGGGCTTACTAGGAAAAAAACTTGGAAGCAACCATCATGTTGGTGCCAGAATAAGTACAGAACAACTTTCTACTGGTAGAAGATAAAGACTTTCTTTTGCATCACGTACTTCCCTATGGCATATCAAATAGTCAGGAACACCAGGCATTCCTTGAAACTCACAGAGATTCTTGGTTTGGTTTTTTTTAGACATTCTGATTAGAGCAATAAGGCAAGGAAACGCACAAACACAACTTTTCTTCCAGCTTTGGAAACTTACTCTGTGATTTCCCCAACAAACAGCATAGTTTCTTTTTTTTTTTCCTTTTTTTTTCTTTTTGCTTTAACTTCCGTTCTTTCCATTTCCTTATGTTATGGAAATATAATATATCACATAAAAATCTGTGCAATTACATTTGATCACAGGACAAACATCACCCCTTGAAATCTTATAGTAATGTATCTATATGGATAAGATTTTTAGACATTTGACTATATATATGTATCAGACTATAACTTCTGCTCTGCTAGTTACAACGCTAGCTCAATGGCTGTAGTTTTTGTCTCTGTTCAGCAGTTTATTTAAAATCTGACTTTCCATTACTGTATTCAGACTTTATATGCTTAAGAATGTCTTTTTTTAATTAAAGTTCTTCATAATTGAGTCTTGAAGACTAAAAATACATCTTTCTTTATAATAGAGTATTTTCCCTATCCTCAACTTTCTCGTCAAAGAAAGTCTGTTAATGACATGTTAACTCAACTGGCCCCTGCCCTCCGAGTGGCTACACAAGTAACTTGTAGCCACAGCAAATGTGTGGAGGCCTTACCCTGCTGGGCAGAGTTTCCAGCTCTTACTCCAGAAAACAGCTGCTTATTTAAGTTTTAATGTGCTCTGCATTAGGTGGTAGATTTTGATCAGTGCAGCTGGTTTGCACAATATCAAAGCCCGCGTATTCATTCATTAACATCTTCCTCATGCTGACCTTTCCTCTCCTCCTGTCCCCAAATAGGAACGGTATCAGCACTTACTTTCTTACAGCTAGGTTGTCTGCAGTCTAGGTTGTGTTTATTATGCGTGGTGTATACCTTGCTGCCCTCAAATTAGAGTACAAATTTCAATATGAGTGTCCAGAGGCTTGAAACAGAGCATGAAAACCGAACACCGGTAGGGCAAATTTTTATGATAAAAATGTCTATTTACACCCTTAAGCAAAACCTGATAATTTTCACTCCATTGGAATCCCACTTTCCTATTTGCCTATATACATTTGAGATTTTTAATGACTGCTAAAAGTTGCCAAGAAGGATATAAAACGTAAAAGTGTGAAAGCAATTTTAGGAAGAAAAAGGGATTGTTTTTTAAATGTTAAAATGTAGATAATTCAAATGCAAATTTGTGAATCATACAAATGCATAGTCTTACTGCAGAGGAGGCCATGTGGGGCCATGTGAAGCTAAGTGCTTAATTTTTAAGCCAGAAACATGCAAAGGTCCTGAAGCATTTAAAACTTCAATGGGGAAGTCTTTAAAGGTGGAGGACAAACAATAGAAATTATAAAAATACATTCAAACCACAGCAATATCTCAAGACAAGATACTCATCATTTCTGAGTATGCTGCGTCCTGTTGACAATCAGAGTTGACTATGACTTCAGGAACAGATAGACGAATGGCCTTTGCAGCACATGTCTGCCAAATGGTGTCCTGTTTTTACAACTAACCTGAGGGTTATTTCAACATGAGGAAATCAGTGATTTTTATACATTCACATCACAAAGCTTCCTGATACAGGTACATGTGAAGGTCAAATTTGTAAAATTACATGAGCCACCACTTTTTTTTTTCCAACATTTATTGTAATTACAAATTACCATAGAATAGAAGCTTTGCCTCATGGCTGAAGTTCACATGAGCTCAGTCTTCCTCAAATCTACAAATGCTCAAAGACCAGCCATCAGTGTGCAGTTGGTAGGTTTCAGAGTAAATTCCTGGTTATTCCAGAACTGTCCTTGGAAATGCTTCTTGCATATTCTTTTGCAGCAAATGTGATTGGTGATCACCAAAATTTGGATGGTGGCAGAGATGAGTCACAAGGTTCATAGCTTCTGTCAAATGTAGATCGCTATTTGTTCTGAGGATCTGCAAGCTAGTGCAGGTGTAAAATAAAAGACAAAAAAGAAAAATGGAGAAGTTAGCAATCATGTTTTACTTTCTTCCACTAAGAACTGTGCTAGGTGGGAGCTGAATATTTTCATTTTCCTGTAGTGACTTTAAAAGTACTGCTGGATTTTGCCCTGTTCCCTCTCCAGGAACATGAACCAGTCCATATTGAAATAATTAACACGACCTGACCTGTGTTTCTTTTTTCCATCTCACCATAGTCTTGAGTCCTTGCTCAGATCATTTAATGAAAGATAATAAACATATATTCAGTGTTATTGGTCAAAAGGACTGCATCCTAAGGTTCACAGTAATGAAAGGTTTATAAACAAAGGGAAGAAAAAATAAGATACAGCTCTGGAAGACAAAAAAAAAATATATTAAAAGAAACAATCCAACTAAGGAAAGAACAAGTTTGAAAGGTATTAAATTATGTAAAGTAGCTGATTGAGCCTGACTTTTGATTCTCCCCCCAAAAAAGGAGACTACAATAAGGCATCAGTATCATACTCAAATTTAGACTGCTAAAAGCACAAAGCCATTGATCTTCAAAAAGCACTGCAATTATTTGAGCTTCTAAAGAAGACAAGACATTTCCCCTTCCAGAGAGATTATTGGCACAAATAGCACAAAAGAATGGAGGAGACTTGAGGGGAGAAGAAGTGAAGGAATTAATAGGGAAAACATCTGTGGGAAAAAGCATCTGTGGAAAAACATTTTACATCTATTGGGATGTTGTTTGAAGTAGAGTTCAAGGGACTGTGTGCAGGTAAGAAGGGGTAGATGACAGCAAGGGAGAGATTTATACATAAACACGTGATAGATATTACAGTGGTGAATCAAATACTTAACAAGTACAAAATGAGAGAACTGAACAGTCTTTGCAGCCCTCTTTCTTTTCCCTTGAGGATATCCATTATGACACAGGCTTTTAATATATAATCGCACACTGTATTTTTTTCTGCACAGGACCCTTACCCCATTGAGTGAACAGAATGGATGGTGATCAATTAAAAAAGAACAGCTATTCAATGTTTTGTTTTACCCTCATTGTTCATTTTGTGGACTTAAACCTTATCTACTGCACACTATTCAGAGGCTGCAATGAAGACAGAATTATTAATTTCCTCATGGGCTTTTCTCTGGCACTCAGCACTGTGATGCTCCACAAGCATTAATTTATCTTCACAAAGTGCAACGTGATGTGAGGGGTTACCGTTATCCCCACATTACAGATAGTAAGCTGAACCGGAGAGACAGTGAAAGTAGAAGTACCTGCTTGTTTACAGTACATAATTTAGGCCTTAACAACTGATTTCTCAAATTGCATAAAGTAGCACTTAGCTACTTAGCTACTTAGACAGTACTCCCATAGACTTCAGCTGTATCTGAGAATGGCCAGAACAACTCAGACCAACAGAAATCAGAAAAGGGAGAGCAGTGATTAGCTACTTCTACTATAGCACTAAACTAGACCTGCAGCAGAGAAAAAAAATCTAAGTTTTTGTTTCATTCACATCCCAACTTCAGCAGTAAAGACAGGTCATACGAAAAGCACTCCAGATTCACATCCACAGAAGGTCCAGATAATGCTCTGAATAAAGCACGGGCTCCCATGGAAGATGTGCTAAGTGTCCATTGAATCAAAGTGTCTATGCACACGCAAGAGAATTTGGAACTGAAGTTACAAGGTAGTATGCCATTCTGTGACTTTATAATGGTTGGTTTTGCAACTACATCAATGCTTTGTAAAGTACGGCATGTGGCTGTTACAATGTTATTTCCCGCGCTTTTAAAATTAAAAAGGAAACAAACAGGCCTTGTTTTATGTGATGCTATCACATTGTCCTTTGGCAGGTCTTGGAGGTTTGCGTGGTCTTTGGCCACTTCTGCTCATGGTATATGTGCTAGCAACGGTAGGATGTTGAAGATGCCAGCATTAGAGGAATGAATCAGAGCTATACTGCTTGTCTCAGACCTAATGTCTGCTCATCTTACTGCCTTAGCCAACCCAATAACAACGAAGTACCCACACACCCTTGGAACTTTATGTATTGGGTTTGTGTGGCAAGGTGAGAAACTGCTAGAAGCTTTCACCATGTCCAATACAGCCAATGCCAGACAGCTCCAAGACAGACCCGCTGCTGGCCATGGCCAAGACAGTCAGTGATGCTGTTAGCACCTCTGCGATAACATGTATAAGAAGGGGGGGAAAAAACCTGCATGGCAGCAGCCAGAAGAGAGGAGTGAGAGTATGTGAGAGCAACAATTCTGCAGATACCGAGGTCAGTGAAAAAGGAGGGGGAGGAGGTGCTTCAGGCACAGGAGCAGAGATTCCCCCGCAGCCTGTGGTGAAGACCATGGTGAGGCAAGGTGTCACACTGCAGCCCATGGAGGTCCATGGTGGAGCAGATATCCACCTGCAGCCCATGGAGAACCCCACACCAGATAAGGCAGATGCCCAAAGGAGGCTGTGACCCTATGGAGAACCTGAACTGGAGCAGGCTCCTGGCAGGACCTGTAGACCTGTGGAGAGAGGTATACACACTGGAGCAGGTTTGCTGGCAGGACTTACCTCCCTGGGGTATCCACGCTGGAGCAGTCTGTTCCTGAAGGACTGCACCCCATGGAAGGACTCACGTTTAAGAAGTACTTGGAGGACCGTCTTTAATGGGAAGGACCTCCTGCTGGAGCAGGGGAAGAGTGTGAGGAGTCCTCCCCCTGAGGAGCAGCAGAAACAACATGTGATGAACAGACCACAAGCCCCATTCCCTGTCTGCCCTCTGCTGAGAAAATTGGGAGTGAATCTGAGCCTGGGAAGAAGGGAGGGGTAGGGGGAAAGTGGTTTAAAATTTATTTTTTATTTCTCCTCTGATTTGATTGGTAATAAGTTAATTTTTCCCCAAGTTGAGTCTATTTTGCCCATGATGGTAATTGGTGAATGATCTCTTCCCTGTCCTTAACTCGAAACACGAGCTTTTCATTAGATCTTCTCTCCCCTGTCTAGCTGAGGAGGGGAGTGACAAAGCAGCCTCAGTGGGCACCTGGCAGCCAGCCAGGGTCAACCCACCACACGTTATTGAATCAATGACTTATTTCTTTGTGTTAGGCCTAACAAGAGAGTCCTGAAGACCATACAAGAGGCAGACTTCAGCTCTGTGGTCAGCCTCAGCTCAGGCTTCTGTAGAGAAGTTCAGTACAAAGTCCTGCTTCATCCCTTCAGCCTTGAACTGGAAAATGATCACTTTTGCGGTGATTATCAGATGTTCTGAGGGGCTGGACTAAACTCAGTAAGAACAGGATCTTCTTAGACTTAGCAGCTTGAATTTTCATATTTATTTGTGGGCTGTTTATCCGTTTGTTAACCAGAGTTCTGGATTATAAAAATTAATGGTTTTATCAAATTTTATATAAATTGAGAGCAATCAACAGGGAAAATTAAATTTAAATTATTACAGTCTGATGAAAAATTACAGCTGAAAAGATCTTTTTATGAGAAAGTTGTACAGCTCTAACATTAGATAGAGCTCTCCATTCTTATTTTAATACACTTTCAAGAGTAAAAAGATAAAGAGTTAGAAATATTGCAGGCATTAATCAATTTTAAGATATATAAGCAAAAGAGAGGTGATAGTTCTGGACAATTTCCAAAAGATATTGTTCAAATGCTGTCTGTCCCATAAACACACATTATTCTAAATCAAGAAAGTATTTTAGGATAACCTGGATGCTAATACATTTTCTGTAATCAAATAGAAAAAGATCAATAATGTAGTGGCAAATTTGTGTCCTCTTTGTCCTAATACCATGTTTAAAGGAATCATTTCTCTACTTTCCGTGTGAACTAAACAGTATCAGCCAGATCTGTACAAACACAATTTTAGAAGGGGCCCCTAACGACCGAGCTATATAAGTATTACATTACTTCACCTTCTGCTCTCCCCTTCCACCTCTCCAGGACACAAAAGAAAAAAGAAAGCAGCAAAATGAATATTCAGAAGTGGAGTTCTATAATCAAGATGACAGAAAATGTAGTGAAAACCGCAGATAACAGTTGGGAAACTGAACTGATTACAGAAGTACTATTAATAACTACAGAACATATCTACTTTTCAATGTATAGAATACTTAGACATATAGAATACTCTTAGGTAGTCCCCTTTCCCTTCTACTTATCTAGGGATACAGATTATCCAAACCCTAAATTTTTAAGGAGCAGTACTTTTAAGAGTATGTTAGTTGGGCTGATGTTTATATATAAGAAGATAGGGTAAGACAAAATCTTGCATTTATGGCACTTGTGAAACATACTTATCCTGAGCCACATCTAACCTTAGTTAGTGTGCAGGGGGGTAATGTGGACATAATATTTTTTTACATTTTGTTGTCTTCTCTGCATAATTTTTTGAGAGTGAATATTACAAAACTGCAAATATGAATAGGAGAAATATATGGTAGTAAGGAATTTTTTTAAAAAAAACAGTATGACACTATATGTTGTTGTCCAGATGCAAAAAAAACCCCACCCAGAACAGCCGAGCAATATCTTTACAATTATTTAAAGACAGAGAAGGTTTAGAGTACGTTCACTAGGTGTTTTCAAAGTAAATCAGTAATAAAGTCAGACTGATAATTTTATACTGTGTTTCTCCAATAATCATTAGCATTTGTATTCCACTGTATAAGATCATGCATCCATCTGCCTCTCATACCGCCCACCTGCTGCTCTAAACAGCAACAAAGCTGAGTATCAGTATATTTCTAATCACATCACAAAACCATGTAACAGAGGAATGGCGAAAATGTATCCCATTTTGAAAACATATGGGTGCAATTTAATATAAAAGGCAGAATATGACAGCCAGGTATATTTATAGCAGCTTTTCTTTGGATGAGGTGCTTTCAGGTGAATGCGTTCTATACTTGTGGCTTTCACTGACTTCCTTGTATATATGAGTGAGATAAGAAGAGTTTAAAACTTTTTTTTAATCTCAAGTACATTTCAATGATGAGAAACCAATGCCATAGTCAGCTCAGATGTAATCAGAAGAGATTTTAGAAGGTGAAACTGACAGTGAGAAAGTAGAGGTTAAGTGCAGGACTTAGCTCTGTTGGCACTGTTGAACACCAGAGAATAGGAGACTCATTTTTATCAGCAAACTTCAGTGTGGGGTCAAAAGTAACAGAGTAACTCATTCACTTAAAACTCTCTTCATTCTAAATGTAGAGACCATTGATCTTCAAACAGTTCAGGGACAAATCCTCACTCAAAATCCAGTCTCTAAAATAACTGCTTCCCATAGAAAGAAGATGAGCACCCAGAAACACTATCTGAGTTTTACTTCATTAGAGAAAATACTTAACAGAAACCTCAGGCCACCGGTCCCCTGGCACAGCAGTTGAAGAATGAAGGCCATATTTTCAGCGGTTGCTCCAGAAGTGTCCTGATAACTACATAACCTCTGCTGGTGAAATCCTAAGGCACCCTCACAGCCTCCCGTTTTAACACCTCTCTGCTTATCTCTCCATATTCTGTGATACTTGAAGAGACAAAGAGTACCTTAGACTAGCTGAGAAGATGAATGAATATATACTCCTCCTATGAGTTTGGACTCCACTTAGTGCACAGGAGACCACTTCAAATACATTGAGCCATTTTGTCAGTTTTTATTGAGTTAATCTCCTGTTGAAGACAAAAGTAAGAATGATTTAGGATGTCAAGATCTCTAGTTCCTCACCAGACAAGGAAGAGCCTCAGACTTCCTTCCTGTCTTCAGTTTTGCTTTAAATGGAGAGGATCAATGAAAAATACCTACACTTCTTTCTAAAACAGTGGAGTACACAATTTGTGAAGTACACAAATTTTCCATGTTGATGAAATACACTCCGTCTAAGGACAAGAGTGTGTGAAGGCTTGGTAAGTCTTCTGATTGTGTATTATTACACAAGACCAGAGGTATGAATTTTAATTAAATTCATTTGGCGCATCCTTTGGTGAACAAAAGCTCATATACAGGTTTGCCTGTGTACTGGCCATGCTTTTCAAATTACAGTAGAGGTTGTCCACCTTATTTTTCTCAAAATACAGAAGATTCATGAGTTACATGCTAGAGAAAAATCCATAGAGGCTAGTGGTGGAAGGTCCTCCCTGTGTTTCTGTGATTTGAAGGACAACCAGTTCTGCAATTTGCATTATGGTAGCATCTGTGAACCAAATCAAGATAAGATTTATTTGCAACACAATGTGTGATTCAATGTTAGTCTAAGTAAAGATTAAAAAAATGCTTGTTATTTTTTTACCACCTTATCATATTCCATGTTGGAAAAATAATGATGATATACCTTGAGAAGAGACATTATGTAACGCAGTTACCCCATGCATCTTTGCTGGCTAAAAGCACTAAGGAACAGATTCAAATGTCATTTCAAAATTAAGAAAACCATTAAATGAGTCTCCCCTCTTCCACATATCAGGAATTCAAAATTATCTTCTGTATATGGTCTTAATGAGCAGTATTTCCCCTATTGTGAAGGGACTTTGCATATACAGAACCAGGGAAAAAATAAACAACAAACAAAACAAAACCCAAACCAGAATAAGGTTTTGTAGACTTTATTTATTATACTATGAAGAATTGCTTTGACTGAACACAACTCCCTTTGCACCCCCCATATGCCCCTAGAGATACTATTTGAGGAAAGGTGCAGGCCTTCACAGTAGTTTGAATGTATCAGAAAAAGACTTTAGGGTTTTTATCAGGAGCCAATTTTGTTGGGATATCTGGTATCTAAACCATTTGACTCCATATTTATGTATTAGTAAGTCACCATCATTTTCTTCTGATTTCTGACCATACACAATGCAATCATCTGTTTCAGTCGTGGGTTTAGGAGTTCTAGTGCAGTAACTTGGGACTTTAAGACGCCTTCTGAGTTACCAAGAAGTTGTATCAAACACCTCTTATAATCCTATGTAACTGTATCTACTTTCATCTTGGTCTCATGGGTTTCTTTCTTCCATTACATTTTTAATTCTTACAAACTTTTTTCTAATAGCCATCCTAAATGTACTTCAGATTATAACTATTTGTTCCTATATCAACATTATACTTTAGTTTACATCATTTTCTGCCTGCCTGATACTCCCTTGATGCATTAACTTAAAGTAAGCATTTTCCCTTCAGCCCTAGCTTGAGAAGTTAAATAAGATCGTCTTGCCTCCTTTCTTTAGGTTTTCCCTCTGATGTCCCAGTTGCTCTGTAAACCTCCTCCAGCTTGAATTCATCTTGCTTAGCATGAACAGTTAGAATTTTACGTAGTATTCCAGGGGTGTTTCACCACGTTAGAAGTAATACTTTTCCTGTCTGGTAGGAGCGCCAAGCCTGATAATTTTGCAGGATTGCATCTGCCTTTTTTCACATCATTCTTATAGTGGTGATTCTGTCACCCTTTGCCTAACTAACACTCAAGGTTTGCGAACTTGTGTTTCCAGAGGACAATCCCCTGACCTTAGAAAATTCCTTCCAGTGCCATGCTTAAATCAAACTGGATTAACGTACTTTTATTTCTTGTATGAAAGTCATTATAAATGCTTTTTTATTTGCTGCAGTAAAAAAAAAAAAAAAAAAAAAAGATGTGTTTGGCTAGTTTCCTTTATCTAGGAAAAGAGCTTTCTGAAATATTTGATATATTTAGCTTGATCTGTGAACTTAATGTAGACAATATTGCATGTTATTCCAATTTTCATTTCCTCGTCCATTTTAACACAAAATTTTGCAAGAAGTATTAAAAAATGAGAACAAAGTAAAGAGCATTTAATTACCAGATCGTTTCAATCCTTCTTTTAAGAATAAATACTAAATTCAGTGTATCCCAGTCATATAACACCATCACTTTTTAATATTTCCTTTCTAATAGACACATAATTTAATCTGCTGGTTGCTTCAGAAATATACAGTAGATTTGTTTTATTTATCATAACTAGAGCAAGCTAAACAATTTGAATTTTTAGTTTATCTTGGAAGGAGTAGTTTCCATGCAGTCATTCTCCTTTGCTGTTAAAAATAAGATACTGTTTTGATCAGCATCACCTTTTTACCAATATTGAGATAAATATCTACCTAGCTGAGAATCACACTTAGACTCACTTTTATCTCAACAACATCATTATTATGTCATTTATATCTTTCTTTGGACTGATTTTATTTATTTGATTGCAGCATCTTTTAATATTTCTTTCGTCTCTCTTGCAACACTTTTCTCTTTCACTTTTGGCAATTCTGCAAGTTTTGACCTTCAAGATGTAATTTTCTTGCTCATTATTACTGCTTTTTTCCATTTTGTAGAATCTTGACTCACTACTAATAGTGTCTTGAAGAAGTTTGTTATACTGAAAGTCTTCCATAAAATTTTTTTTTTTCTCTGTTATTAAGATACAGTTCTAGGCAGTGTTTTATACTGTTGACCTGAGGAAACTTCAGCATTCTTCTACATTCAGTGACTCTCATTTGAACTGGCTTAATAAAAGAAAAAGCAGGGTAGGGTTTTTTTTTTCCAAAACGTGCCTTGCTGAGTAAAAACCAAATCAGCTACTGGTCATTTTTTGGTTATCCTTCTATTTACTTTAATTTGTCCTTGCTCAATGGTTTCACAACATTTGCCAAATCTGGAGGTCTGAAGTTGCTCCATCTTCTTGGTTTAGTGGTTATTTGGTGGTGGACTTGTTTGTACTACAGACATGACTTCAGAGCTTCCTGTTGGAAAGCATAGGTAGCTGCCAAATCAGTATATTGGGTTTTTTATTATTTTTTTATATATTGGATTGCTACTCAAGGCACTTTGTAGTGATGTTTAAAAAGTGCTATAATACTTAACAGTGTGATGACTAAGTCTCTTCGTGCATTCCGTTCTTATCCACTTGAATCAATTAAGGTTATATTCTGATCAGTTTCCTACCACTACAGAACAATGATATACCTACAGGGCAAAATCATCAACTGATTTCAGTGGAGTTATGTCTGTCTGTAGTAGCTGAAAATCAGCTTATAACTCCCAGGTAAAATTATTAACAGACTTCCAATGAACAATTTCTTCTCAAAGAAGCTTTATAGGAAGTTTCTCTCTTAGAAATATATAAAGAATAAAATGACACAATATGAACAGAATAGGATAGTCAAAACCCCACGACAGTTAGCTTTGTGGGGTATCTGTCACTCGAAACTCCACTCCTCAAAGGCTTCTCCATGGCATCTTTTCTCCATACTGTAACAGCATCTAAGACAAATTAAATGTAGCTTCACAGCCCTGTCATAATACAAATAATAAGGCTAAAATACACACTAAACTAGTAAACAGTATACTTCAGACCAACAGGTTTATGTCGTAAGCAGCCACTTTAAAATATTCCCAGGGGTTGCCATACAACTTTGACAAATTTGACATTTAGTTAAAGACCATGTCTACGAAATTACCAATTTTTCCTCATCCCTAGAGATGTTACTAAAAACATGCTTGCCTCTATCATTTCCTGAGTTATAAATGACCTTAAAGATTTTAAAGACTTAAAATAAATGTTTTCATTGTGGCTATTTGGCTAGATAATTACATGCTAGAGAGGGGTAAACCAAGAACATTCCCCAATCCTATGATATAATTTTGGAAGTGTCTGCACTGTACTCTTTAATAAAATGCACTAAATTCAGCTTTCCCTGTTGACTCAGGTCTGCTGACCAAGGTGAGCGGGACTAAGTATACTGTTTTCCAGTTGTTCATTTAATCCTGTTCACACCCGAGATGAATGCAGTAGTGCTGCTACCAGTAGGTA